>NC_066623.1:11569958-11887890 GCF_025201925.1 Gopherus flavomarginatus
CTAAATTATCATATGCTATTTAAATGTTTGAAATATTTAGAAAGTTGCATGCAGATTTCATATTTCTTTCTAAAAACACATGGAAAAATAAGTAATAAAATATATTTTAAAATGCCAAAGGCTGTTTTTCAATTTCAATAAGACATTGTGAAACTCAGTCCACCTCTTATGCTTTTTATCGAGGTTGCATTGATTCCGAAAGAGTCATAAAACATTAGTGAAAGAAGCTTAAGATACATAGCAGCAGTGGATATCCTGAGAATGTCATTTATGGCCAATTCAATTCTCACTGACCTCAATAGAAATTGGACTGGACCTTAAATCTAGAGAACCAGCCTATGTGAAAATGATATACATTCCCAGTGCAGTGGATATGATGACCTTTGTGAGTGTTATGTCTAATACTACTAGGGATTGCAGGGTAAAGCACCCAAGTTCAGGAAATAGTGTACAATAAAGTAAAATGAAGGGTTTCTTCTAATAGTAAAATAAGATCATTATGGAATCCACATCCCACTGAAGATTGATGTCAGTGATATTTGTGATACTTATAATATCAACCATCCACAGTACAGCCTAATGTTTTATTACACATAGGGACAAATACTGCTTGATTTTCTCATTTATTCATTTAAATCAGTAGGACTCACATGTGCAAGGTGAGTAGGATTTAACTCAGTAGGCGATCTGTAACCTTTGTATTTCCTGACTTTAGGAGTGGAAGCCCGGCTCACTGGAATCAAGGGACAGGATTTCACCTCAGGTGTTTAAAGTTGTTAACATTAACATAAATGTTTCTATGTAATATATTTGTCTTCACTCAATGCACGCTGTAGACACACGCATGTACATAACAAATGAACATACTAGTATAACAGACAATCTGAGTACATTACTATGACTAACAATATCTATGTAATTTGAGGATTTGAATTATTATTTTAAAGTCAATTACAGAGCTTATGAGAAACATCTAATTAGCAGCATTGTAAGCTGCCATCCTCCATTGAAAGTATTATTATTGCATGAGCAAATGCAAGGGATGTTTACCTTGACATCTTTCTAGTTTCATGAATGTGCCCTACCACTAAACCATTTGATTTTTTGTAAAACTGGTGCAAACGGATTTTTCCTCCACTAGTTTCAATGACACTGAGAATTTTTCCATGTTGTAGTGGAAAAGCAACTGCCCAACATCTGGCTCAGGCCATGTCCCATACGTTGGCAGCCAAAAGGACACCAGATCTACTGACGGTCAAGCTGCACTGCGGTGCCAGAGTGGCACATGGCAGCTGGAGTGCAGGGTGGGATCTGGTCCACTGCCTGGAATGTTTTGTGCAGCTGATGAAAAGTCATCATAGTTGCCTTGTATGTATAATAAAATGGG
This sequence comes from Gopherus flavomarginatus, assembly GCF_025201925.1. Classification (NCBI taxonomy): domain Eukaryota; kingdom Metazoa; phylum Chordata; order Testudines; family Testudinidae; genus Gopherus; species Gopherus flavomarginatus. Next base: position 11,571,346 of record NC_066623.1, read on the forward strand.
CTGTGACAGACTTAGGCAACTTGTCACTAATACACCATCCATCCATAGCCAACATAGTGTGTTCAGTAAAGCATCTACAGCTAATGATGATAATGAGATAGGCATCTGCTTCTCCAGAACATGCTCCCAACATGTAACTTTATTTGTAGAATAAGAGAATGTGTGCTCTAAATGGTCTCCATTACATTAAACTGGATAACTTGATGGAAATCTGACAACAAAAATCTTAGGCTATGTCTACACTACAGTTTATGTTGGCATAACTTATGTCTCTCAGCGGTGTAAATAAACCACCCCCCTGAGTGACATACGTTAGAATGACATAAGCACTTGTGTGCACGGTGCTATGTCGACTGGAAAGCTTCTGTCGCCAACACAGCTTCTGCCATTCGTGGAGGTGATTTTATTATGCTGATGGGAGAGCTCTCTCCCATCGACATAGAACATCTTCACCAGGCATGCTGTAACAGCGCAAATGCACTGATACAACTATGTCACTGCAGCACTGTACATGTAGACATACGCCTAGACCCTTATACTCATCTTTGCCTTTAACCTCAGCAGCAACCAAAGAGCAAAGCATTTCAAGGAATCTCTGCACCTCAGCTGAACAATTTCCACACAGAGCATCAAGGCTGTCAATGAAGCTATGCTGTGGTTGATTTGATTCTCTTGTCAATACTGCAGCTGTTAAAAATATGAGTTTTCTAGAACCTGGGTTGAACAAACACCAGACTTAAGCTCTCAGTGCACTGGTCCACAAAAAGAAAATGTGTAAGCCAGACTGTAACCTTATAATAACTGTAAAGTCAGCACTAATTCAAATCACATGGTGTCTTTAAATAGTCTCTCTTTCTTTTCTGTATCTTTCAACAAAGGTTGGGCATAACTCTCTTCCAAAAATGTATCTGTATTAAATAACCAAGCAAATGCCTGTTTTAGCCAAAGGACCTGGTCAGTTTCAGATAGAAGAAAATAGTTAGGCGCTTCCTGATGCCAACTTCAGCAGAGAAGGGTATCTGCTCTCATTGCAATATAGGATGAATGAGAGTATGTTGCTCATCATGTTTTGCAAGTACTAGAGGAAGATGCTTTCCTTTCTCAAATCTACTTTTTGCATGTAGCTATCCCTATGACTGCTTAGCCCACATGCTCTCAATTGGAAACCTTCCATTCAGTGCCAATGGTAGTAGCTTTCTAAAAACACTGAATTATTTACCCAGTTCAGTTCATAATCAAAATGCAAAACAATTATCTTTAAACACAACCCCTCGGAAATGCTATATTTTTAATTTTCCAAGGAAATTAATGGTCATGAAAAGTCCCCAAATGACAGTCCTGGGGCTTAAAGTCCTCTCTCTGTCCACGGAATGGTTGAGTACAAGGAACATTGTTATATGCAGTGTTGTTGTAGCGGTGTCAGTCCCAGGATATTAGAGAGAAAAGGTGGGTGAGATATCATCTTTTATTGGACCAACTTCTGTTGATGAGAGAGACAAGCTTTTGAGACACACAGGGGTCATGTCTGACATTTTTACTGAGAATTATATACCTTATAGAGACCATCCACTTGTGTCAGACTAGCTTATGGAAAATTCCTCTATCTTCTAATATCTAGCACAGGATTGCCTTTTGCTAGAAAACGTTTTTGTTTGTTTGTTTTGTTGTTGGTTTGTTTGTTTTTTACTAGAAGCACCCTTAGCAGTGTGTATTTAAATTATAGGGGAAAATGTTTGTGAATGTGAACCAATTTTGCAAGCTCTGAAAATCACATCTGTAGTTTGCAAAGTTCATAAAGCCTCCAAGGCTACGAGGTGTGTCAATCTCTACTAGTGAGCCTTCACTCATAATAAGAAATAATGTCTGTCAAGCACTAGAGATGACAGCTATTTCCCAACAGCTGAAACACTCCTGGTTAAACATTTAAAAAGAATAAAAACACATTTAAAGTAATTACACCCTCCTGTTCTACTGGTCTGGTCTCCACTGCAGTGTTGTCCTCTCCTGTGTATACAAATGCACAAACACAATCTTAATGTGCTTTGAAATGCATAGATTCGTAACCAATTTACCATCCATTGCTCCCAATGGGTGAAATCCTGGCCTCAGTTGAGTCAATGGCAAAAACTGCCGGTAACCACAGTGGGGACAAGGTTTCCCCATTGACTTTAATGAAATTTCATGGGGTAACTAAAAGCAGGATATGACCCACAGTACTTACAGGAAACAGAACACCAACTTCATGTCATGTGCATTTGAGAGCCATATCACTCCATTTTCAGAAGCCAAGAGGCACCTGCAGCACAAGTGACAGTAGAAAATAATCTATAAGAATTCAAAAGTATGGATGGTCAGGAAGGTTGAATGTGAAAACATTTAATTCCCCTTTCTCAGAGTGTGGTGCTGCAGCTTCCTTTGATCCTGCTGTTCTGATGCCAACCGGGGTTGTTATGCTTGTATTGACAATAAAGAAGAGTGAGCTACTGCTAAAGTAGAAAGAAGAGTTGTTTGAGACACAAATCCTTTGTGTCTCCACTGGCCCAATCCAGTGTATAACCAATTCAGGTACAGAATGTGATAAATACTGTATGTATAGTATAACATATGTCATATATACCTTATATAACTGTGTGTGTTAAGCTACACATGTTTTACAGATTTCAGTGTGATACCCAGACCCACTTGGATATATGGTCCTAAATATAAACTATGAGCCAGCCTCTATCCCAGCTACAGCTGTGCAACCCAAGTGTCCTGCTGCTGTATGGAAAGCAGGTAGCTGAACTGTCATTGTTAAATGGAGCCATTGGAAGCACATTTTGGAGACTGTAAATCCAAAACATATAAAATACATATTAAATAGTAGAAAGCTGAATTGACTTGGTCAAAACATGATTTTTCTTTTCATAGATACATAGACTTTAAAGCCAGAAAGGTCCATTGGATTATTTGGCCTGTGTTGTACAAGTGGCCAGGCTTTAGATTTGCATTCAGTTACCCCTTTACTGAGCCCAATAACACATGTTTAAGTAAAGCATGTCTTCCAGAAAGGCATCCAGTCTTTATCTGAAGACTTCAAGAGTTGGAGAATCTCTTCCCTTGGTAGTTTGTCCCAGTGGTTAATCACTCCTGCGAAAAATGTGTGCCTTAGTTCTAATTTGAATGTGTCTGGTTTTAACTCTTTTGTCACAACCAAACCAATTCAGCATAAATTCTACATGCTTCACAATGTGCTTCCTGTGAGCCCATCTGGCAAATTTTTTTTAGCATGTTCACCAACCTGTAGACATGAGCTTACTTTGGCAAAATAAAAACCAGGAGTGTGCAATGATAAAAAACATCCAAACCACGCCCTGAGTACAATGCTTTAAATGTTCATCATCCACTTTCCACCCTTCTATTTGGCATCACATATCAGCTGGGCTGCATTCATTTAGCAATTATGCTATCGGGTTCTGTTTTAATAAGAGCACCAGTGTAAATCAAGCAGCTGCACTGAAAGTACACGACAATACAGGAAAACCTTGCTTTGCCTTTTTTTCCGCATGAGCACTACATGGGATTAGTAACATTATACAGAGCCTTTCAGCACTTGCATATCACTTGTTCATATATGGTCTAGGTCAGTGATGGCCAAAAGTTTATTAATAAGCGATAGTCGTTCCGTGACCTCTGCTAAATGAGTTGATGCTCTAAGTCCAAGTCTTAGTCTCCAGATGTCCGCTATGCCCCAAGTTACTGGGGAGTTCTTTAAATCAAACCACTGAGACTCACTAGTGAGCAGGGCTTAAATTCAGCCACAGCCAAATATTTTCAAACCTGCGGGAGGCCTGGCGCCTCCCACGAGGCAGAAGCCCCGAAGCCTCAACACGCCCTGCAGGACTAAAGCCCCAGTGCCTACTGCAGGGTTAAAGCCCTGAGCCCCAAGCCCCAGTGCACCCGGTGGGGCTGAAGCCCCTGCATCCCCCCCAGCACACAGCTAAAGCCCCAAGCCTTCGCACCCTCTCCCATAGCGCTAAAGCCCTGAGACCCCCACTCCAGCCACAGCTAAAGTCAGGAGCCACAATGGATGGGGGGAGGGGCTCAGGGAAATAATCTCTGAGGGAGGGTTAGCTCAGTGGTTTGAGCATTGGCCTGCTAAACCCAGCATTGTGAGCCCAATCCTTGAGGGGGCCACTTAGGGATCTGGGGTAAAATCAATAGACTGTACCTGTTGTGTGGAGAAACTGGAGGACCTTTCTTGCAAAGGTGTCAGTCTGGAACCTTCCAGAAGCATTCATATTTATTCACTGCTCTTTCAAAGCATCAATTCTACATGTTCAGGGTTTCCAGGTTCCATAATGTGCTTCCCGTAGGTTCTAAATAAATCTAGGCCACCTTTTTCAAAGCTGGCTGCCTAAAGTTAGGCTTCTAAACCCAGAGGAACTGAGCACCCACAACTTCCACTGAACTCAATGGGAGCTGTAGGTGCTCAGCATCTTTGAAAAATCAGGCCATTTTCAGTTAGTCACCTACATGTGGAATTAGGAGCCCATCTCCTAGCTCTGAGGTGACTTTGGTAAACTGCTGAGTTTAGATTTTGGCATTCCATACTTTTCACACTGCCTGCTTATCACGCTCCCTTCAGTGGATTGTTGTGTGTGGCCAGATCAGGTATTTTTGTAAGCAGCCTGTGCCTCAGTCTAGCAGATCAATCCAAAATGGACTTCCTAGATTTTTTTTTACCAGACATAACACAGACCAGAATAGGAACTGTGATTACCATTACCTGAGAAATAAACAGTCTGCAGCTGCAAAAGCAAGCTCCAAACAGCTTATCGCTAGGACATCTGACCATACTGTGCAATATGTATAATAATCACCCCAAGTTTTTATATCCTATTCATGGCTGGCCGGCAATAACATATTGTGTCACTTTGCATTAGAGGCTACAGGCGTTGGTGATGTGAGGCTGCCTTCCTCAGCACGGTGAAAGACATAGCAGAGTTCATCCCAGGGCTCTGGCAGATGTGTTTGTGGCCCTGAGAGGGGATTTCGCCTTCAAGTAACTGGCATGCCGTTAAAATACTGGCTCTATGTTTTACTAGTTAAAAAATTCAATTTATAAAATCACTTAGTGTGAACAGGAAGAATGGTCTCAAGACACCAATCCAGACTCCATTCCCGACTCCAGCACAAGTTTCCTGTATGACCTTAGGCATATCAGGGCCAGATTTTTAAAAGTATTTAGGCATCTGAAGATGCAGATAAACAATCACCTCAGCACCTAACTCGCTATGGACAATTTTAGAAATCCCATCTTTGGAGGCCTTTAAAACACCTCAAAATACCTTTCATATATTTACTCTCGATCTCTCTGGGTACGTCTACATGCAAAGAAAAACCCACACCTGGCCCATGCCAGCTGACTCGGACTTACGGGGCTCAGGCTGCAGGGCTGTTTCACTGCTGTATAGACTTCGGGGCTCTGGCTGGAGCCCAAACTCTGGGACCCTTTCACCTCACAGGTCAGTTTCGATACACTTTTTAAAAATGGTATTTAGCGCTCATATTAGCTAGTGCTACATGATCCAGAGCAGTGTGAGAGGGCCAGGAATATGTAAAAGGGAACTTTGAAATGACTCAGTCAGCTGGTAGCAAGCCCCTATGTTATGGAATCCAAGTTCATTAAATCCCAGACCATCTCTTTATTACAACACACAAGTTGCACAGCTGAGGCCCCATCTTTTGTTTTTCATGCTATTAAATATGCTGACTAGTGGCCAACGTATTTTTCAATAAATATAGTTGCATGAGAGGGTTAGTGATGATATTAAGGGAATTTTCTTGAGAAAGAAGAGCTGAAGGGACATCTAGTGGTGACAGTGAAAGTCTGCATCCATTTTGGACAAGATTTTGGAGACACCTTAGCATCATCCTTTGGAGTATTTTCTCTATAAACCAGACGGCCATTGCCTGTTTCTGATGAGATCTGGGCTGCCTGTCATGCACCAGATCTTTCATCTCTGTTTGATATCTAAGGGGCATCTCTTGGAGCTCCCTCTCCAAGCCCCAAACACAACGAAAATGTGGCATTTTCACTTCATCACGAAGCACAGTTGAAAGCCATTCAGGGGACCACACACATACACCTGGGTTGCAACATGGACAAGGAAATGGGCTCATGGAGGGGCACGACCAGCCAGTAGATCCCCTGGACACAAACCTTCACAGCAGGAGCTGCAAGGCCATTCTACATCCTCTGCCATGGTCATGATTTTGATGCTCTGGGCATTACTGCATGTTCTGGGGCAGATTCCTTCCCCAGCTACCATCTAGTTTCACCAACCAAAGTCCTTTTACTGTGGTTTGCTCACATACCAGGATCTTGGCCAATATCCAGCAGCATATGAAAACTTTCAACCAATGCTGACCCTGAAATTCCTGCACAATGTCCTCTTCCTCCTCCCTTCTCTGTTCCACTGTGATGACAGTCAGGCTTCCGCACCACCACTCCTTTTATAATTCTGGAATCGTTACCCTGTGGTAGTGCCCTGAGGCCCTTTGAGGCCACACCTATTCTACAAGCTAGGCTGTCATTCCAGCTCGGGTTGACATACTTGCACCAGCTCTCATCTTTCCTGACATGCTAAAAATAGTGGTGTAGCTGTGGTAGATAAATACTTACCCCGGCGGGGTTCAGTGGGTTTGTACTTAGCACAGCTAGCCCATGCCATCACTGACCTGGCTACCATGGCTACACTACTTTAGTGTGCTTGCTCAATGGGAGTCTGTCTACCCAAGCTGGGAATCACCCCCCTAGCTCCAAGTGTAGACATAGCCTGAGTTTCTGAGGACAGAAAGTGCCTTCCTCTCTTCCCCCGCCCTCCTTCTCTTTAAATGGAAGAACCTGGTTTCACTTAGTAGGTATTAGTATGGCTTGATTAAACCACTGGGAAGGAACAAGGACCAGGACAGGGAACATTTTAAAGACATGAGAGACTGCACGATGTAGTAGCTAGAGCACTGACATGCCAGGAGATGTGGCGGGGTCTGTTCCTGGCTCTGCCACTGAGCTGATGCATGACCTCAGGCAAGTCACTTCATCTCTCTGTGAGTCTGTTTCCCCTCCCACTGCCTGGTTTGATTGTAAGCTCATTGGGGCAGGGACTATCACTTACTATGTGTCCGTACAGTGCCTATCACAGTCAGGAGCGGTGCCAGGGTTTTTGGCGCCCTAGGCGGAGGTCCTTCCAAGCTCCCGGTCGTTGGTGGCAATTCTGTGGCAGGGGTGTCCTTCCACGCTCCCGGTCTTCGGGGCACTTCAGCGGAGAGACCCGGAGCGAGTGAAGGACCCGCTGCAGAATTGCCGCCAAAGACCTGGAGCGTGGAAGGACCCCCTGCCGTCGAATTGCCGCCGAGGGCAGCAAAATGCGGCCCCCCCAAATCTTGGCGCCCTAGGCGACCACCTAGGTCGCCTAAATGGAAGCGCTGGCCCTGCGCACAGTGAGGCTCCGATTTCTAGGTGCCACTATGAAATAAAAAATAATGTAGCTCCTCAAGGAGTTTGAGATTTTTTCTAAAATTATAAACTTTTTTTAAAAAATGAAAGCGGCTTCTACAAAAAGGTAAGATGTGGGGAAATCATTAGGCCTCTGCTGTTGTTCTTCCCCAACTACCATCAAAACAAAAAGAGAGGAGTGGATTAGTTCTGGATACACACCAAACCCTCAGAGAAACCTTCTGATGTTTGCCTCAGCCTGATAATTATAGCCACAATTATGATTTATTCCAGTTGTAAACCTCAGAGTGAGAAATGGTTATTCAGGCTTGCAAAATTGTTGTTGATGACAGAAGTAAAACACAGCTCTAATTGTCCTTCTTTGTTGTGTTTAATTAAGGAGTCTGAAGCAACCAATCTTTTCATGTGTCTTTTCATGGTTAGAAACCTACATGGAAAAGAAATCTTTCTGTAGAGCCACCAATCCATGCTTTGTTAGGTTACTAGGCACTAAATATGCTACATCTGAACACTTAGCACTCCAAGAAAAAGAAGCTTATTAAAAGGAAAGGAAACTCAACAACGGGCTTTTTTCACTTGCCTTTGGCAATTTTGAGCTCACTTTTAATCCCGGAAGAAATGTGTGATTCCTTTATCCTTCAGTATTTTTGTTATGTCATTGCCCCTTACATGGTGGCTAGTGGGCATACTTCATCATTTCTGTTACTTTAATAGTTGCAACATTTACAGTTTCCCCTTTAATTTATTTCAGCTTAGTTTTTAAGTCTGTACAATGTATCAATTTTACAAAGATATTTTAGAAAAACAAACCCATAATTAACTAGAATAAGGAGCCTGCTGAAAAAAAACAAAACAAGGGTCTTTCCCAAAACCTAAAAGGACCTTAAAGTATGGTTTTGCTCTATAAAAATGACATTCTGAGTCCTATTGGTTCAGTGATTTCCAGATCCACTGCACTGCTTGCAAATAAAACAGATGCTTTCTAACTGCCACCTCTACAAATTCAACCTGGAATTTGATTATCAAGCTGGTTTCTCTCCTTTCTGTGCATCGTCACCAGACACATAGGTTCTGCAAGGCAAAGTAGGTCCTTGATTACTCCTGCGCAAGCCCATTTTCTTCAAAATCATGCCCTCGCTAACACTTGTGCAACAGCTTTGCCTGAACTGGGTTTACACAGGTGCAACTGATGGGAAGGACAAGAAAGACTGAAATCCAGCTAACTCTCCTAGAGCTTCGTTGGCTACACAGGGCTAACAGGAATAAAAAGCAGCAAAAACATCTGAACATATGTGATGCTGAATAGAAATAGGGAGCAGCTATGCCAAGCTGGAAGATATAATTTATTATAGAGTTTCTATCCAAGAAGGATTGTACTTTAGACTAAAGGGGCTAGAATCAAAGATTCAAAGAGCTATATACATATAGTTAGGCTAAGCAATGACTATGAGTGGACATGACACTGCCTACTGATATCTGAAGGGCATAAACACCAAGGAAGGAAAAGGTGGCACAGTCATGGAGGTACAACAAGGAATAATGGGACAAATTTTAAAAAGAGAAGAGTATATCCTGTAAAAGCCCTGACACTGAGAATTATGAAGCTGTGGAACATTTTTTCAAGTGGTGGGAGCTCCATCATTTGGGATGTTAAACTATACTGAGTGAAGCACTAACAAAAAAATGAAGGTGGAGATAATGATCAAGAGAAAGAGAAGACCTACAGAAGTCTTTTCTCTGATTCTTTGAGACTTCTTGGAGTTGTCCAGCATGGGGGATTTTCCCTAAAGATCAGGAAAACAAAAAGTTAAGAAGGGAAGAAAGGTGCAATGCTCAAAGGGAAAGAAAAGAAAATGGCAACGCTACTGTTCCTTGCACTATTATCAGTCCTAGGCTCTCGGTGTAGAAATGCAGGTAGGGTTGCCAACCCTCCCAGATTGCCCAGGAGTCTGCCAGAATCAGTCTTGTTCTCCCGGTGGGTATTGAAAGCAATCCGAGAGATTTTAACAGTCTGTAAAAGTCCTGCTTAAAGTCCGATCGATGGCGCAGCGTGACTAAGGTAGGCTCTCTGTCTGCCCAGGCTCTGTACAGCTCCTGGAAGCAGCAAATATGTCCAGATCCTAGGCACAGGGATGTCTAGGGGGTCTCCGCACTCTGTCCTCACCCTGAGCACCAACTCCACAGTTCCATTGACCAGGAACACAGCCCAAAGTAAGAACTGCCCAGCCAGAGCCCATCCCACCTTCCTCCCGCCAACACCCTGCCCTGAGCCACCTCCTGTACCCAACCTCCCTCCCAGAGCCTGCACCCTGAACCCCCTCCTGTACCCCAACTGCCTGCCCCAGCCCTAAGCCCCCTTCTGCACTCCCAACCCCTTGGTCCCAGCCTAGAGCCTTCTCCTGCATCCCAAACCCCTAATCCCCGATCCCACCCCAGAGCCCACACCCCCAGCCAGAGCCCTCCCCCCCTCCCAGACCCCAACCCCCTGTCCCAGCCATGAGCCCCCTCCTGCACTCCAAACCCCTTTGCCTCACCCCCCAGGCCACACCCCCTCCTGCTCCCTGACCCCCTACCCCAGCCCTGAGCCCCCTCCTGCACTTCAACCCCCTCAGTCCCAGCCCAGAGCCCGCTCTTGCACCCCAAATCCCTCATCCCCAGCCCCATCCCAGAGGCCACACCCCCAGCCGGAGCCCTCACCCACTCCTGTACCCCAACCTCCTGCCCCAGCCTGGTGAAGGTGAGTGAGGGTGGAGGAGAGTGAGCAACAGAGGGAGGGGGGATGGAGTGAGCAGGGGCAGGGCCTCAGGGGAAGGGGAAGGGCAGGAGGCGGGGCAAGGCTGCTCGTGTTTGTGTGCTTAGAAAGTTGGCAGCCCTAAATGGAGAGTAAACCATTTTTTACGGTGATCAAGTTCTGACAGATGTGACAACAGATGTGACAACGCTCCCTCCGGCTACAAATGTTGAGAAAGGTCACTCCTTGTTGTTATGCAATAACATCTGACAATAGAATATGGATAACAAGCAGATGTGAAATCCTCCCAGACTATTAGGAGCTGAAAGATGTGACCTTTCTTTAGAAAGGTCATTTTCTCTCTATTTGCGTAAAGGTCTCAACTTAGACCTATGTTCTCTAGATCATGATAATTCAGTTAGTTCATTGTATACCCATTCCTGTAATTGAATAGTAACTAACAATAACATGTATGTAACCTAGATGAGAGGAGGGTTGTGGCTGTGGTTAAGGGACTGCACTGGGATTCAGGAGCTCTGTATTTGATTCCCAGTTTTGCCACAGGCCTCCTGTGTGATCTTTGGCAAGTCTCTTAGCCTCCAATCCTGCAAAAATGTATGCACAATTCTTAAGCTCATGCCTTAATAGTGCCATTCACTTCCCTCTGTGCCTCACTTTGCCATCTATATAATAGGAATGATACTCACGGAGTCATACGTTCTTAAGGCCAGAAGGGACTGTTGCAATCACCTAGATTGACCTCCTGTATAGCACAGGACATGGTATTCCCTTTCTCCCAGCCTTTGTCCATCTTGTCTTCTTAACTAATAAGGGACTCTTTCTTATGATATGTATGTATGTATATGTACAGCGCCTAACACAATGGGGCTTAATCCTAGTTGGAGCTCTTAGGTGATACTGCACCACAAATAATAAATAACATTAGCCCTAGCAAGGGAAAAATAACAGAAAAACAACCAATTGTCAATTCTTTGACAAGAATTAAGAGATTTTCATCACTTAGCTTCAGCAAAACCCCAGGATCTTGGACCTAGTGCTCTACAAATGGTTGACCAAATGAACTATCGTTCTGCCTCACTTATGGATGAGATTTGAGGTTCCTGGCTCTGAACAGAGGTAACATTTCAGAGTGGTGACAAAGGTTGCCATCTCGTGGCTGTTTTTGCTACTTACAAGTGCCCAGTGGGTTTTTTATTTGTTTGTTGTTTTCTTTTCTTTTAATTTAAGCACTAAAAACCAAACTTCTGACCATACAGAGAAAAAAAAAAAGCCACCAGTGGCCACAACACATACAGGCACCAGCAGGATGCCTTAGCTTTCTGATTGGCTTTAGTCTACAAACAGTGGCACTGATGACGTTTTTTAAGTGTTTCTTCTGCCTCTTTCAATTCAGATTTCTATTCAGAACTATACGAAGCTTTTCATTAATACAAAGTTAAGATTGCTCAACCACCTTTCCTATCAATGTAGCCACTAAAAGTCAGGACAGTCACTCAGGAAGACAGCACTACCTTCCACACCAGCCTCAGTTAACATGCCTTACCCCCAAATATAATAATCTCCAAACCCACTCATCACAGCCTCCAGAGCTCCCTGACAAACATCCTTTTGGGTCCAATTTATAGCCAGCCCCAATGCACACATCCTGTTTCTCACAATCACACTCAAACACACAACTTGAACATTGGCCTCGGCTACATTAAGACAAATTCCTTACAGACATCTGTGTAGCGATTAAGCATTATTTGTGCAGGATGAATTCTGAGATCAGAGCATCTGATATAACTTTGGACAATTTTTATAAAGAAACCATTGCTCTGAGGATTTATGGGGTTGTGAAGTTATTCTCAGGGGGCAGGATGGGGCAGTGAAAGTGGTCCATGACTGGGGCACCAAAGCACAACCAAAATACACTTAATAAATAAGAAGAAAAGGAAGATAGTGTGCATTGCAATATTTATTTCTAATTCTACAGTCTGACTCTGATCTCACACCAGTTTTATGTGGCTGCATAAAATGTTCCAAAGTACCTAAGTCCCATTGCGATAGGCCTCTAAGTCACTTAGGTGCTTTTGAAAATGTTGGACTGTGTAACTCCACTGACGTCAGAGAAGCTATACCAAATTTACTCTGGCATAATTGGGATCAGAATCATGCCCACTGGAGTTGCATCAGTTTAAACTGTTACGAAAGATGAATCAGATCCTGTGGCTTTTAACTAAGATGACAACAGCTAAAAATAAGGACATTATAAAGCTATATCGGGGAGGGATCCATTTACTTACCACTCACAAATTATCTCATTTTTCTGTTTATCCGTGAGCACAGAGCTTAATGGAGACATGATTTCTGATAAATTGAAAAAGAAGGAAATATTTTTGCAGCACAGGCTAACTGGAGATACATCAACCAAGTCTTCCTCGCATCATTATACAAGTACCTGTTTCAAGATAATTCATTATTGTAAAGTATATAAAGTACTTTACAGCCCTGAAGAAAACAAGCACCTGTAGCACAGAATTTGTTTTACTTGGAAAATGCTTCTCTTAAAGGTATTCAGCTCTCCAGACTGCTAAAACTAGCGCTTAGCATTTATTTAGCATTTAACATCTTCAAACCAGCCCCAGTTGACAAACAGTTTGGTCCTATGCTCATTGACGTCAGTAGAAAGTCTCTCATTGACTTCAATAGAGTCTATATCTGCACTACTGCTGTAAGTCAACCTAAGTTATGCAACTCCAGCTTTGTGAATAAGTCTCCTGTTGACTTACCTTATGCCTCTTGTTCCCGGTGGAGTACTAGGGTTTACCAGATAGCACTCTGCTGTCGACTTAGTGGGTCTTCACTAGACTCGCTAAATTGACCCCCAGTGCATAGATTACCAGAGTGTCAATCCCACAGTAGCGTAGACATAGCCTCCAGATAAGGTCTCAGTTGTGTTCACCATACATGTTTGATTGCCTTACCACTAATCTACCTCCACTGGGCCTACTTCTAACATGCCAAACTTCTGAGCAGCTCCAGAGCCACAACGTTTTAAAAGAAAATTTCCTGCCAGAGAAATGTTCCTTTTCTTTTCTAAAAATAATTTCCACCCTCAAACATATATTGACCTGAAGCTCAATATGAGCAATATTCAATTATGGAACAAAGCCAGGTTTTATGTCCAATATCTTGTCAATGCTAGGAATGATTTCCAATGGGACATGCAGCATTTGTCTTTAGCTCTGGGAGGCCCAAATTGTTGGATCTTAAGAGCATAAGGTTATTACGCATAAAATGCTATTTTAGATACTGTAATTGTGGATGTATTCACTAGCATTTTTCTCTCCCTCTGAGGTTTGTACACTTGGTCTTATGATAACTAGTCCTAGTCTACATTTTAAAAAGTTTTAGCAGCACCGCTATTTGGTAAGGGGTGTGATTTTTTTACTGACATAGTTATCCCAGTAAAAGCCCTACTGTGGACACAGTTATACTGAGATAAAGTGTTTTATAATAGCTTTCACTTAACGAGCTATACTTTTATAAGCACTTCTATACTGGTATAACTGCATCTACATGAGGGGGAGTTCCTGCTTTAGTTATAGCAGCAACATTTTTAAGTGTAGACAAGGCCTAAACGTATTCAGTGTCATGCCTTGGGATGAAACCCCCACTCCTCTTACCTGCAGAGACAACCAGGGAAATGTATCAGAAATATTCACATATTATTTAGTTGCAATGCAGAATAGTAGTTTCACCAGACACTTTTATAACCCATCTGTTAAAACTGTGTCAAGATTATAGACAGTGGGCTGTTTATTTTAACTGCTCAGTTACATGCCTGTGACTCTAAATTCTCCCTGCTGTTCACAGGTTCATGGAGTATGTGCAGGTGTCTGTAGCTCTGTGTCCAGTTTTTATGTCTCTTTCTGACTGAATGCACCTGTTTTTAGGATACACTGACACCATCCCATTCTCCCTCTTGGCAGCTGCCCAGGTTGGGAGCTGATCCTCCAGCTATCCCTCTCAGCTGCACAGAGCAACAGACACCTGCACATGCTCAGTGTGTGTCTGAACAGCAGGGAGGATTTGAAGAGACAGGCACATAACAATGAAACATTAACCAGCCCCCTATCACTTCTCTTAGCACCGTTTTAACAGATGGATTACACCTCCACCCTCCAAGAAGGGATTTCCACAGCCTGTGTAACACATCAGGGTTGAATGCAATGCATCTGCAGAAGAAGATCTGGTCATTTAGGCCAAAAGGTGTGCGGTTTAGTCTTTTGCACCACTAATATGGGTTTTACAGTCTCAACCTTTTTTATAAGGGAGCTCATGTCAAATTCTTTATCGTTTGTGATAATGCTTCTTCTGGTGTGGAGACACTAGGCATCTGGATGGACACATATTTATGGCCATTTATACAGCTGCCAAAGTAAAAGTTACTAGCAAACATGACCTACATGGAACATTAAGTAGGCTGTAGAATTTTACAGGTGAATAGATATGAATAATAGTCCCAGCTTTAAAAAAATTGAATATTGTTCTTAAGTAGCTTTGCTGTAAAATATGTGGGACTTGAGATCTGAGATGGGGTGATGTGAAATTAATGGTTTTGATGTTTTAACATTCCTTCAGTATGACCTGCATAATTCAATTGACTTCCACTCTCTCTGTATGCATGTGTGTGTACACACACCAGATATAGATATATACACACACCTGCATATTATATTATTATTATTTTATTATTATTTGTATGACTGTAGTGTGTAAGCCCCTAGTCATGGTCCAGAATCCCATTGTGACAGCTGCTGTACCACCCCAGAAGGAAAACATGCACATCTATATAATTAGTGTATAATGATGAAAAGGATCATTATGATTACTTTCCAAAATATTTACACTGTTTATATAATACATATAAAAAATAATGTTTCTTAATTCTCTTGGGAAAACAGTTCATAAATTAAATATTGTGTGTCATATTTGATCAATTTGTTTCTTTTCTACTTTTATGATTTCATATCAGCTGTCTCAAAACCAGACCACAATTGAAATGGCCTTCTTGGTGAATTGTATTGAACAAGAATGATTTTTTGATTAAGAGAATCTTCTTAATTGTTTAAAATGCTTATGGCCAATAATGTCAAATGTGTGTCCGTAAAGACACTGGAAAATCTATAGTTAGGCAACTAATTAAAATTGGTCTGATTTTCAGAAGTGCGGGGGACTTCCAACTCCCACTGATTTCAAAGCAAGTTGGGGGTGTTTGGCACTTCAAAAAAAATCAAGCCTCTTTATTTAGATATCTCAATATGGATTTGGTAGCCAATCTTTTGGCAGTCAGGTTTGAACATGTTTGCTTATGTTCCTAAACCGTACTACATGGGGTTTGGATATGTGACTATTAAATGCAGAATGATTTATGTACTGCTTAAACTGAAAAAGCAGCAAAGAGTCCTGTGGCACCTTATAGACTAACAGACATTTTGGAGCATGAGCTTTCGTGGGTGAATACTCACTTCCTCCCATGCATGTGCTTAAACTGAGTGGGTGGAAACAAGACCAGATACACATAATCAATTATTTACATACAGGGAGACAAGAATGTCAATGCTAGATATTACTAGAGCTATTTGTCGACTATTTGGGATTTCTTGCCTACAGTGTGTTTGTGTAGCCGAATTATAGTTCTGTGCAACATTTCTTAATTCATTTACAATTGATGTCAACCCAACAGATGGCGCTATTTTCTACAGTTGGTTCTCTAGTGAACCCCAAACGCCAGTAAATTTATTCAATCTCTGGAACAACTTTGCTATAAAATAGCAACAACACTAAAACCAATAACTGTCTTCACTTAGTAGTGTGGCTATCTAGCATGATTAATGAAATATCCAGATTATAGAAGGAGAAAAATTAAAAACCTACGATTAGTTTAGCAGTGCAATCGATTGCTTGAACTTTTAACTTTATTCACAGAAAAACAAGATCATGGATCCTTCTTTCACTCCAATTTCACACTGAAGTCAAGGCAGGAGTTTTGCATGAAAGGAGTGAAGGATCTGGCCAAAGTTTACAAATGTGTTTTTGACTTTATAGTTCTCATTCCCATGAGTTTACACTCACTTCCTAATCCCGGAAAATCCCTACCGAGGAGAGTTACGTTGAATCTGGTGTGTTAAATAGTATTTGGCACATAGAGAAAGAAACTTTTGGAGGCGTCCAAAATGCTATGTGGATTATTTTACAAACTCCTACACTCAGCGCTGAGTTTTATTGTGCTGCTGAATTAAATCCAACTTTGATGTAAAACAAATTATTTGTGCCATTTCCTTTGTGCTTCCCCTAGACACGCTAGGAATCTGATCAGGTGAGGAAAACAGTTGCATGATAAAGCATAAGGTGTAGCAGATAGCGATCGTTGGTATAATATATGAGTGAAAGGTATAATATGTGGCACATCAACAGAGAGATATGTGTGTTATAGGAAAAGTGTTGTACAAGAAACTTTACCAGCCTGGGTGGGTGGGTGTTACACACAGAGACAGACACATATACATGCACACAGATACGGTTTCCAACCCCAGTTCAGAACCAACCCAGAAAGCTCAGATGTAGCATCTAAAATGACCCCTCTTCCCACTGAGGGTGATGGGACAGGGTCCCCTCACCTGTGGGCAGGACGGGTTCTTTCAATTCACCTGTCAAACGGTATTAGCAGATGTCAGGGCTGCCAGATCTAATCCGCTGTAAGCAGGGGCAGCACAATGCCTAGTCCCCCTCACCTCCGCTGTGTAAAGGGAGATGGGGCGCTTTCTGTGGGAAGGATAGAAGCGGCTTGGTTTTTCCCTGTTTAAAGGGAACACCTTCCTGGGTGAGGAGCCCAAAGCAAGTGCTGCAGCTGAGACAGCTCTCATACGCTCAGGGCTAATGGGGGAAGCAGAGGGGCAAGGATGGATTTTGGTATGAGTTAACAGGTCCGCATCCCGATTTGGCATCTTACAGATCAGAGCTCCCACCAGGTTAAAGATGATCACTGGGGGGGAGTTACACACTCCTGGTATAGATCTCTGGGGAGGTCGATTTCCTTCTTTCTACTACAGTGCTGCCCTTGCTAGTCTTTTCTTCCCATTCTTTCTGTGTTTCTCTCCTCTTGCCTCACTGAGGAGGATGCAACCCCTAGATAACGATGCTAGAGTTAGATATCACCGAAGTGCACTCAGACCCATCGCTTTTGTGCTGCAGAGTGACGGGCGCTGTATCCTACATCGGCGTGCAGTCCCTCGCAAGGCCCTATCAATTGTTTCCTCCGCACTCATACACCGAGCCTGCCTTAAAGGCAAATGCAAAATGGGGGCAGCTTGCCAAGTTAGCAGATAGCCAAGGCAACGGGTAGCGGATTTCGCTGGTTTGGGGGGCCCGATCCTGCTCCCATTGTAGGTGTAAACCCCCCCCCCCCGCTTCAATGGTCCAGGAGAGGGGCCCCTCAATTTGCTCTCCTAGATAAAGGTGTGTTTTTTCCTCATACTGCCAACCAGGGCCGCCCAGAGGGGAGGAGGCAAGTGGGGCAATTTGTCCTGGGGGGGGCCTCCACAAGAATATGTTTTCTATTGCATTGCAACTTTTTTATGGAAGGGGCCCCCAAAATTGCTTTGCCCCAGGCCCCCTTAATCCTCTGGGCGGCCCTGCTGCCAACCGAAAGGTGGGGTTATAAGGGGAAGCTTGGATGTGAGCAGCTAATCAGAGAAGATCGATCCTTTCCCCGGAAAGCTTTCCTTGCGCAAAGAAACCATTCCTGACTCTGCCCTCCCCCCGCCCCCTCCCTTCAGATGCAAAGCGAGTGCACATATGGGCTCATCTCCGTCTCCGAGGGGCGGTTCCCCACGCCCCAGCCCCGGCGGATTCGGACTGTCAGACAAATCGCGTTCCAGACCCGCGAGCCCCGCAAAGGGGGCTCCGAGGCGCGTGCATCATTACCCCCAGACAACTGCTTCATTAGCCTGAAAGGGCGGCTTGCTGCACAGCCGGCTCGGCCACTGACCTCCCCTTCTCCACTGCCCCATTGTGCGCGCGCGACGCGCCCTGGCTCTCCGCGCCATATGCTCCGGCCGCACGTCTCCAAACCCCCAAGCGCCGCGCCCGGGATTTGCGCCTTTTAAAACTCCGCGCGCCTGGGCAGCATTTGACGCCAGGAACGCAGGTTGGAGGGTGGGTTTGATGAACGAGTCACGAGGAGGAGGATTTCTGCTGCCCATTGCACAGCCAGGGCAGGGGTTAGCAACTGGGCATATGTTGAAACAAACCAGTAACAAATTAGCCTCCACTGCATGCGCTGAGTTGGACTGACAAAGGCATTCGCTTCCAGTAGGAATATTTTCAGGTGTTTATCCCCTTACCAGCAATAGCATCGCCTAGCGCTGCCATCCGGAGCAGTGCGGCGTGATTCGCCTCTGCGGCAATTCGGAAAAACTTCAGATCCAATCGCTTTCAAATATATACCGCGGTGTGTATTAACCACACCGATCCTGGCAGTCGTGGCGCTGGCATTCTGGACGCACCTACAGAGGTGGAGGAGTTTGAAGGCTTTCCTACATTTCTAAAGGGCATGGACACCTATTGGGGTGGGGGCGTGTAGTGGCACCTATTTCTAACGGATCAAGTCCCTAGGCACGTTTTGCAGGTTGTCTACACGGTGTCCTTTCGGCACCGACTTTAATAGAAAGCTGTAGACCAGTTTCCTTCGGCAATCAAGTCCGAGAGGTACAGGTTACCTTAGCCTAAATGAGTAGAATAAAGGGGAAAGGGGAAAGGGTAAGAATTTCTCTCTCTTGAGCAGCCCAGCGTTGCTCCCAGCTTTTCAAACAGAAGGAATGAAGCATTCGATCCCAAAGAGCTAATTCCTGACCAGCTACAAAGGAATTGGTTTCCATCCCTGGTGTAACCATGAGCTGTCTGGCGTGCTTAAAAAAAACCAAAACCAAAACAAAACAAAAAAAAAAAAACACTCCAGCCAAGATGAAGGGCCGCCCTCACAGCACGGAGAGCTGCGCTGGGACATAAATGAGGCACTGATGTAAGGAATTCATTATCATTCACAAGTAATGGGCCTATTTTGACTAGCCTGATCTCCTCCACCCCTTCCCCCCTTTAAAACCAGTAGGGGAAAATAAGAAAATCTCTTGTGGCTGCAGTACTTGTACAATACCAAGGGGAGGGACTATACCAAGGATTAGCATTTTAAACTCCTTTACCAGACTTCCTGACTCAAAAAATGCTCCTTGGGCCAGTAATCGTATTACTGTCTTCAGATTATTGTTTTACCAGACCCAAACGGGAATGTAAAATCAAATTGATGAAAGTTCCTTCCCTCCCTCGCCTCCAAAAGCAACTGACGGTTTTTGTTGTTGTTGTTTTGTTTTGTTTCACACACTGAGTTTTCTCCCCTCCGAGCTAGGCAGGAAGATGACTACATAGTCCCATCTCGTGTCCCCTGCCTGCCTCCTCCTAATTCCTGGTCATTTATCCCGTATTAAAACTTCTTTAAGTAAGAATGGACGAGAAGCAAGCACCTGCTATGCAAATGGTAGCAAATCCATCCTCACTTCTGATAGGAGGCTAGGAGGGGAGCTGCAGAGAAGCAACAGTGTGCATTCACCGTGCTCTAAGTGTAGGGTGAGCTGGCTGTTCATATGTAAACGTGGTTGGAGTCCTGACAGATTGCTGCTGTTACTCAAGAAAATGCTGACATCTGAGGACATTCTCCTGGACTGAAATAAAATTATTCATTCAGTCAAAGCAGAAAATATTCTCTCCCCCCCTTAAATATTAGTGTCTCGTTCAATATTTATGCCTGAAGTGATATGTTCCCTTCTTGGAAATTCTTGTTTTAAATTTTAACTGAGGTATTTATATCCAACAAAAATGAACAGCTTGAAAACTTGTAAACTTTCCACCTGGGATATTTAGAAAGTGGCCATCACCCTGGCCCATTTTGCAAATAAAACTTACAATAAATCCCAGTTTCTTTCTTTTGGGAAAATCTTTGGGTTGGTTCTTTGGTTTTTTAAATCAAAATAGAGATTCTTGAGTAAAGAGAGTGAAAGGAAAAAAATCCTACCAAAAAGAAAAGTGAGAAGAGGGACCCTGAATACAAAATGTAATTTAATTTTCTCATAGAGCTTCAGTGACGTTACAACTGCAGAACTGGGGGAAAGGACGCGGCAGGGTATTACCAACAAGGGATTTTTCCTTCTTCTGTTGGATAACACGGATTAGTTTTGTTGAAACCTTAGCAATAGTTTCATTTTCTCACGTGGCTCTACACAGAGCTGCAATCCTATCTCGTGCAGGCCTAATCCGATCAGGTTATCTCCTTGGAGAATCCTCTCGGTTGGTCACTTTCATCCCCAGGCAGGAATGCCAGCCAAGAGGGGTTCTGTAATCCAAACAACCTCATGTCCCTCTCTCAGGAAGACTGAACTCTGGCCATCTCGTAAAAATGTTATTTTCTCACTTTATGAGGGTAATAAGGTTAAATTGCATCTATTGTCAACCCCACTGGCGTTCCCCATCAGCATTCTTTGCAAACATTCTCCTCAAATTTGATGTCCCTTAACATGACCATATATTTCCCAGAACCGAGAGCTTGACTGACATTTAAGCTATTATTCTAAGAGACAGATTGTTTGGGCTGAAAATGCATTGTTTAGGCTGCTCATAAAAGAAACAAGTTAAACGCCAAAGCAACCACACACACACACAAATAAGCGTTCATAGCCATAAAACCAGTTGGATGGGGAAGTGAATGTAGGAGTCAAATATAATCGATGCCCAAAAAGTTGTTTGGCGTTATAAATAATTTGTGCAGAGTTCTCTCTTATGTGCCTTAAAACCACAGAAAAAGTTAGACTTTTTTTTTAATCTCTCCTTGAATTCAGGAGCATAATACACCGTGAGGACTAATAATTGATGTATGTTATAATTCTTCACTGCCCCATCAGTAGTCTGGGAACATTGGAAGAAAAGAAAATGCCAGAAAGTTATGGCAAATCTTAAGATGCGACAGAAGTAGCTTTCTCTACTCACGCTGTGAGTGTTTGAATAAGAAGAATGCCCCTGCACTGTAACAAGCGAAAAGAATGAGGAAGATAAAGGATTTCAAGAAAAAGGTTTAGATAGAAGACAAGGCAAGTGAAACTGAAAAGAAGAGGGGAAAACCCATTTACAATGGAACAATGCGTGTACTAATCGCTTTGATATATTATACAAACCCAGAGACCCAAAACATTGTGTAATTATTTATAAATGACTTCTTCACTCCTGTGTATAATACCAAAGAAAGAATAAAACTGCAGGCTACTCTCTAAACTATTTCTAAATAGACCTGTCTCAAAAGGAAGCAGAAGTGGTCTAAAAAAATAATTAATGGTTGATTTTATGGTTGTCTCATTAAACCATTTTAATTACTACAAACAAAATACATTGCTGCTCACAGGGAACAATAATTTACTTAGGTCCCCACATCCCCCGACAAAACTGTTAAATCACATTTTTAAAAACTGAAAAAAACATTGTTGCTATTTCCGCATAATACGTAAAAAGGGATTAATTCTTAATTCCAATGTATGCTCAAATACAGATGTTTAACAGGTATTTCTGAATGGATTTTGGTCCCTGGTATGAAAATAATACACACATAACCCCTCAGATACTCCGACCATGTTGTCAGTGGACATTTTGTAGCACTCTTAGCTTATACATATCAACCCAAGTATGAAATGTCAATGCTTTTCTGAAGAAGGGCTCAATCCTGTATTCCAGGCACACTCTAAACTCCCAGTGAAGTTTTGGCCCCAAAAAATGTAGAATAAAAGCTGAAATTGACCAAAGCATTCTTGACACTTAGACAGGGGTGAGATTAGGATAATTCCTTTTACAAATAAACCCCCGAGTTATATCCGAGATAAGTCCTAAATCAGCAAATCTGCAAATGTTCTAATGCTGTCGTAAAATGAGGTTTTGTCAGGTTATTTCTCTTTAAAATATTTAACTTCCAGAATTGTCCATCAGTCAATAGCTCTCCAGCAAATGCATGAACCTCTGAACCTTTTTGTGGTTTCTAACTGTTGAACCGTCAAATAGTTGTGTGTCCGTTGGGGAAAGCGCCTTATGCCCATCATTAAGTTTTACAATTCAGTGCTGTAACACATGCTCTACACAACTGCATACAAGGCATTCACCTCCGCTACAACCATTTGAACAAATAACTGTATATATGCCTTTTCACTCCAATGTATCAGTGTAAACACAGACAGGGCAATGTTCTGAGCTGTGGAATTGTGCTATCAGTAATTCACAACAAATTCATTCACAAATCCCTGTGTCATTTGGCATCAGATAATGTTTGTTTTATCTTCCCCATCCTCTTCTCCCAATACTATTACTAAATATTCAGCTGTAAACATTTAATCTTTGCCTTTTAATTATCTATCTGACCATCCATCTATGCTAGGTATTTTTACTGCACTCATTCCCATGTTACTTTGGGAGGAAAACAAAACGATGTATCAGACAGCTGGATTATGTGGATCTGATCCAAAACGCCTTGAAGACAGTAAAAAGATTCCCACTAAGGTAGTGTCTTTCTGTACTTGGTTTGATAGTTCAAGAAAATGGCTATCAACCCAAAATATAAGGCACTAAAAACATCCATCTACCTTCCAATTTTGGGGCATGTTTTCAATCTCTCAGTTGTATAAATTAGGGATGTTGATTAATCGCAGTTAACTCATGCAATTAACTCCAAAAAATTAATCACAATTTAAAAAATTAATCACTTTTAATTGCACTGTTAAACAATAGAATACCAACTGAAATGTATTAAATATTTTTGATGTTTTTCTACATTTTCAAATATATCAATTTCAATTACAACACAGAATCAATGTACAGTGCTCACTTTATATATTTTATTAAAAATATTGCACTGTAAAATGATAAATAATAGTATTTGCAATTTAACCTTAATACAAGTACTGTAGTGCAATCTCTTTATCATGAGAGTGCAACTTATAAATGTAGGGGGTTTTTTGTTACATAGCTGCACTCCAAAACAAAACAATGTAAAACTTTAGAGCCTACAAGTCCACTCAGTCCTACTTCTTGTTCAGCTAATAACTAACAGAAACAAGTTTGTTTACATTTGCGGGTGATAATGCTGCCCACTTCATAATTACACTGTCAACTGAAAGTGAGAACAACCGTTCACATGGCACTGTTGTAGCTAGCGTCGCAAGATATTTACATGACAGATGTGCTAAAGATTTAGATTTCAGAGGGGTAGCCGTGTTAGTCTGGATCTGTAAAAGCAGCAAATAATCTTGTGGCACCTTATAGATGAACAGACGTTTTGGAGCATGAGCTTTCGTCTATAAGGTGCCACAAGACTCTTTGCTGCTTTTAAAGATTTATATGCCTCTTCATGCTTCCACCATTGTTCAAGAGGATATGCTTCCATATTGATGTGTTAAAAGTGTGTTAAAATGTGTTAATTAAATTTGTGACTGAACTCCTTGGGAGGAGAATTGTGTCCTGCTCTGTTTACCCAAATTCTGCTGTATAGTTCATGTTATAGCAGTCTCAGCTGATGACCCAGCACATGTTGTTCGTTTTAAAAACACTTTCAGTGCAAATTGGACAAAATGCAAAGAAGATACCAATGTGAAATTTCTAAAGATATCTACAGCACTGGACCCAAGATATTAAAATCTGAAGTGCTTTCCAAAACCTGAGAGGGATGAGGTGTGGCGTATGCTTTGAGAAGTCTTAAAAGAGCAACACTCTAATGTGGAAACTACAGAACTCAACCCACCAAAAAAGAAAATCAACCTTCTGCGGGTGGCATCTGACTCAGATAATGAAAATGAACATGCATCGCTCCACACTGCTTTGGATCGTTATCGAGCAGAACCCACCATCACCATGGACACATGTCCTCTGGAATGGTGGTTGAAGCATCAAGAGACACATGAATCTTTAGATCATCTGGCATGTAAATATCTTGTGATGCCGGCTACAACAGTGCTATGCAAACACCTGTTCTCACTTTCAGGTGACATTGTAACAAGAAGCAGGCAGCATTGTATATTCTGCAAATGTAAACAAACTTCTTTGTCTGAGCAATTGGCTGAACAAGAAATAGGATTGAGAAGACTTGTAGCCTCTAAAGTTTTACATTGTTTTATTTTTGAATGCAGGGGTTTTTTGCACATATTCTATATTTGTAAGTTGCACTTTCATGATAAAAGATTGCACTACAGTACTTGTATTAGGTGAACTGAAAATACGATTTCTTTTGTTTTTTACAGTGCAAATATTTGTAATCAAAAATAAATATAAAGTGAGCACTGTACTTATGTATTCTGTGTATTGAAAATCAATATATTTGAAAATGTAGAAAACATCCAAAAATATTTAAATAAATGGAATTCTATTATCATTTAACAATGCAATTAATCGCATGAATAATTTTTTTAATTGCATGATTAATTACACATTTTGAGTGCAGGGGACTGGAGCAGATGACCTCTTGAAGTACCTTCCAGTCCTACACTTCTATGATTTCTCCCAGCTTTTATTTTGTTTTTACACTCTATACACTTGCCTAAGTCTCCACATATCTTAACCGATTTTGTGCAAATATTCAGTACTTTTAAATTAATATAATACATACCATATATCTAAATTTACAAATAATCTCTCAGACAAAATCGCACATTACCTGGGTAATGTTATTGTTAATCAATCATTTTCATACAATAGCGGGAAACACTGAAACAGGTCTTCCTCTGCTCCTGAGATTTAATTTAGTCTTGTTATTTTTAAATATAAATTTTAACTGATTTTAGAACGGATTTGTTTTCTTTCTAGGATGTCATTCTCTTGGTTACTAATCTTTTTTATGCTGTAAAAGAAGTATACAAAAAGCAGCAATTATTATGTGCTTTAGGTACACAAACTATAAAAAGAGAGGGTGTGGGGGGGGGGAATACAAATAGAATTGTCCTTTAAAAGCACACAGTCAAGGCTGAAAGTTAGCAAGAAGCCAGAATGTGGGGACTGTCATTAAGAGACAAAACTTTTCACTTCTAGGTTCCTGGCACTTGCAGCATACATCACCAAGGTATAAAGGTGATTTCCCTGAGTCTGACATGTATTTATAGCCGCATTCTTTGACTCACATGATCTCAAACACTGTCAAACTGCCGGCTATATCATTCCTAAAATTACAAACTATGATCCATGCTCTTTCAACTCCTAAAAGTTCTGGCACTTGACCAAAACATTCTTATCTTCCCAAGGTATTTATTTATTTATAGATTTCTGAAATGTATCCATCAAACGTTGTCTGGGCTCATTTTGAGCATTTTAAAACTAAACACACACTATTCAGTACAATATTAGCATTAGAACATCTGTTCAAGTGGGGCCTAAACCAAAGTCCACTGAATGGAAACATTCCCATTAATTTAACTAGATTTTGAATTATCAAGCCCTTGAAACTTGTGGAACAATATAATGCCAGTTGTATTTGCTGCAAATTCAGACCAATAATTTTGCTAATAGATTCAAAATATAGCACTGAAAGATCTTGTGGCACAAACACACTGGAGCCAGAATTCAGTAACTAAAATGATTATGGAATAAAAATCCTGGAAAAGCATGCTGGATACTGGTACTCGAGCTCTAACTCAGCTTCCAAAATCCTTATATTCAAGGAACTACCACAAGTATTTTTTTTTAATAGAGTAAGATTTGTCAAGGCAATGTGTTCCAAACAATACATGCACGTGCTAGGCCTTCTTAAAGCTCATAATATGTAACTATAGAAAAACAAATATTCAGAGATTAGTGGCATTTAAATCTGAAGAATGAGGGTTACTACCAAAGATTATGCATTGGAATAGAATAGCCAGAAAGATGATAGGAACATAGTTGGTGTTCCATCAAGTCAAAGGCCTATCCTTGATCTCAGAAAAGTCAATGAGACATTTGCAATCAACTTCCATGGGCGCAGGCTCAAAAGGTGTAAGTGCTATTATCTCTGTTGGCTGGATAATTTATTTGCAAAATTAGTAGACCGCCTTCAACAGAACGGGTTGAATTATTCATTGGGAATAAATTATCTGAGAAATTTAGGACTTCTTTCTGTTTGCGAATGGTTCATGAACCAATTCTGATTCTGTGAATGCATTCGTTATTCAAAGTACTCAGTGAATAGATTATGCAAACAAATTTCAGCCTATGGGTTGTTTGTGAAACATTCACTTCAACTATTTGCTATTCATGGGATGTGGCGATGCATAAGGCACATGGTATTTTCTCTGCTCTCTGATTGGATGACAAACTTTTTAAAAAAGATAATAACGAATAACAAACTGCAAATGATGGATAAGGATTGATGAATAATGACCTTCCACCATATTTTTTCAGACAAATGATCAGTTGTGCTGAACTCTATGAGATCACAAACGTAACAAATCAACCAGTGCTCATCTGAATACACACAAACAAACAATATGCTTCGATGAATAGCACTGAAGTAAACATAGTACAGTATGTTTATTAGCAAAAATAATCACAAATCTCTTTTTATTATTCAGTCACCTCTAATCTGCATGCTTCCCTACCTTTCTTCTGCCTAAACTGAAAACATTGTTGAAAATATCTGACTGCTAGCTAAACCTCAGACCTGCAAACATTTAAGAACATGAATAACTTGATGCAGTGGGGCTATTCATGTGCATAAAGTAAAGGTTTGCAGAACAGGGGATTAAAATTGTTCTTTTGATTGCAGGTCCAATTATTCTTCAGCCAAAAATTAGACCTATTCTTTCAGAAAGGCAAGTCCAATGGCCTTATTTTATATTGCATTATATATCTGAGGTCTGTCGTAATCTACTTATGCTGCTTTACTATATGAAGAGCTGTCTATAAATTCAGGCTAGCTAACTTTTATCACCTAAGGCTTTTCTTTGTGAAAAATCTTTTTAGTTTAAAGAATACCCTTTGTGACATTTTGCTGGTTTTCATTGATAATCTCAAAAGAAAGAGCAAACAGAAATTGCAGAAGGAATAGCCCAGTAAATAACAGAAATGTCTTTCATTTTTGAACCTGAAAATCTTTGCTATGAACAAATATCTGATAAAGTACAAATAGAAATATAACTTTGGTTTGTCAGTTTTTCCTGCTTCCCAGAGACATGGGAGCAAATCACAAACAGGAGTTGTATATAAGAAGATTCTAAATTTAAAGTTAGGGGGAAATTACTTGTCAATGACTTGTAACATGAATTTAAGCATAACAAAGGCCTAAACGTGACTAATGATTTGGGGTGGGAAAACATAAAAGAGTTTGATTTTCAGCCAGTGCTGATTACCTGCTTTCTGAAAACCTGGCCTCTTTCAGGCAATTAAATTGGGCAAGAGAAAAAATAAACCATCCAATGTTACAAGTCATTTGTGAAAATTTACAGCCAACATTATATGCTTTAGTAGAAAATGGGTATTTAATAAAAGTACATCGTGTATAAGGGTCTGAAGGGTAGCTAAGAAAATAAAAGTAACTCTGTGTTAAAGGAACCATCATTAAGTCTCTTTAGTCAGAAAAAATAGGTTGATATGTATACATACATATATGTCTATGTATATATAGGTTAATAAAATAAATGGAATCTGGAATTTCTAGCATTCTGCGCTCCTAAAAAACTTTAGCTAAACACCAGATATGACAAAAATAAAGGGCATGCATAAACTCAAATCCAAAGTAAAGAAGAAACTACTTAAAGTTAGTGAAAGTTGTATCATCTCAGAATATTTTCACTTGATTGGGGTTTGTGGAAGAGAATGCAAAGCTCTGCCTCAGTTCAGGAACATCTTAAAAAAAACAACCCAACCCCTCAACAACCTCTCAACAAAAGCTTGTCAGATTTAAACCTGGCTCTCACTGAAAACCACACAAGTTTAATCCCTTCACAACTGAGCCAAATCCAGGCTGCCCATTTCCTTTCAAATCACTGAATGATTCCAGTTTACTCCAAACCTCTGAATGTGAAAACCCAGGCCAAGTGCCCTAAGTTCAGCAGTTCAGGAGATATGAGAAACTGACTTTACCTGAGAAATGTGCCTTGGGTTTATACACTTTTCCTTCAATGTCTTTTACAGGGAGAGCTTTGCCTTGCCTTATCTCATGATGGCTTTGTCTTGTTTCACTATCTTATTCACTCTCCCCTAACACGTGGGAATAGGCTTCAAGAAAGACTAGCAGAAACCCATCCAGCCTGTAGAAGCTGCTGGAGATGTCCTGAAACGTTATGTTTGAACCAGACGGTATCAGCTCCCCCCACTGTCAAAGGATCCTTTCGGGACTGTGCCTCTGCCCCTAGGGCTAATCACTTTGTTCCTCCTTTTTTTCCCCTTTAATAGACTAATGAAGCTCAAACAAGTAGGCTTAGCCTAGTGATAGCTCACGTGTCTCAGACGCAGCTCTCTCTTGCCATTGGCCAGCAGTAATTATAGGCACACTCCGGGGAGAAAACAGACACTTGGAGCATAAATTATGTAAATGAAAGAGAATGCAGCACGGGGCAGACCTGATGCCTTGATTCATTCACCCCGCAAGGCCTGGGGGGCTAGGGGGGCTCTATTGTTTTACAGGGTATATAAGGAGTCTGAGGCCAGTCGTGTGCCAAACTCACGGCTCGCACGAGCTGATAGCAGCCGAGATCACTTCAAAGACAAGAGCAGTCGCGTGTCCCCACTCCCACCCCCCTTTTCTTGGGAGCCTCCAAGAGCTGAAGTTGGTCCTGACTTCGCTAACACTTGGAAACTTTCTCCCCCTCCCCTGGATTGCATCTCCGAGCCTTTGCACGTGAGTATGAGGGCCAAGCAGACAGACACGCCTCTCTCTAAAGCCAGCTGTACCATGCAACGCCGAGACAGCCCAGAGAGCTGCTGTGTCTAGACGGAGCCAGATCGAGCCTTTAATTAGTCCATTGATTGGTTGTCTCCCCTCTCGATATAGTTGTTTGTTTTTTAACTTTCTCCTTTTGAGGTCCATTGCTCGCCCCGCTGGGGGTTGATCCCGCTTTGAACGGTCCATCCTGCCCTCCCCCCGAGTGCCAGGCACTGATGGCCCGTCTTCTCTCCCCGCAGGATGCCCTCCGCCCCGGAGACCCGCTACTGCGCCGCGGAGAACAGCGGCGACGTGTCCTCCTGTCTGGACAGCAGCCTGCGAGCCCGGGCCGAGCCCTCCCCGGGGCCGAGCCCGGAGGAGGAGCCGGGGCGCAAGCGGCGCCGGGGCCGCTGCCGGGCGCGGAACGAGGCTGCCCTGCACACGCTGCGGAAGAGCCGGCGGGTGAAGGCGAACGACCGGGAGCGGAACCGCATGCACAACCTCAACGCGGCGCTGGACGAGCTGCGCGGCGTCCTGCCCACCTTCCCCGAGGACACCAAGCTGACCAAGATCGAGACGCTGCGCTTCGCCTACAACTACATCTGGGCCCTCTCCGAAACCCTGCGCCTGGCCGACCACAAAGCCCCGCCGCCGCCGCGGGACCGGCTGCTGCGGCCCGGCTACCTGAGCCCCGCCGCCCCGCCCAGCCCCGGCAGCGATGCGGGCTCCTGGCTCTCCACCGCCTCCTCCCTGTCCGCCTGCACGTCCAACCCCAGCAGCCCGGCCACCTCCGAGGACTATGGCTACGCGCCCCCCGAGCCCCTCTTCGCCTGCCACGGCCTCCCCGGGGAGCTGCTGCGGAGCGGCTCCTGCTGCGCCGGGTACCCCCAGCCGGACGCTGCCGTGTGAGCCAGCCCACGTGCGGGTCGGCACCGCCCCCTGGGGTTTCACTTTCGGTTCAGCGGCGCCCCCAGGGAGGCAGGGCCGGGGCCGAGCAGCTCTCGGGGTTGTGCTGTGATGGGCGATGCAGGCAGAGAGCCAGGTCCCCCTGCAGCCAGCGGGCCATTGTCCGTGGGACGGGCAGGGCAGGGCGTGAGCTGCTTTTCCTTCCCAAGCCGCCTCCTGGCTCCAAAGGCAGCAGGAGCCAGCTCACATTGGGGGGGGGAGTTCTCCTCCCCCCACCCCCCCACCCTTCCTTTGCACTTTTCTGAACTCCACAGACCCTCCTTTGTTGCTTCCCTTCCCACTGACCGGCGCCCCCGATTCAATATGATTTAGAAAGGAGAAGAAAAGGGACAGATTTGCTGCTGCAGACGAGGTGAAAAGTCAATTTTACAATTTGTAGAACTCTAATGAAGAAAAATGAGCATGAAAATTTGGTTTGAACGCCCTGACAATACAATGAAAAGGCTTAAGGAGCTGATCCTGCCGGGTGCACAGCACCCCCTCCCGGGTGCTCAGCGCACACAACTCGCTTTGACTCCAGTAACATCGGAGAGGGCTCAGCCTCGCCCCCAAGGCGTGCCTGGCTTAGCATCTGGCAGGATCAGCCCCTAAAGAGGCAAGACAAGGCGCTAGATTCATGCATTATGGATCTTGACCTCCAGCACCGCCGTCTCGCTTTAAGAGTAGGACTAAACACGGAGTATTCAGCAACTGGGCCTGGTATTCGTTTAATTTATTCAAGATGTTTCATTCATATGAAAATTGTATTTTTGTACATAAAGAGCTTTATTCTATTATGTCTGTGTTGTTGGTTTTCACAAAGACATTTGTACTTGGTGTAAATAAAAAATTTTAACGTTTATACTTCATTTCTTCAGTGCATTGATTTGATTTTTTTCAGATCTTTTACTTCCACAAAAGCAGTGCTGGATGGGGGAGGGGGTGGGGAGTTGGAAGGAAATACTTTTATAATGCCCAAGAAATTCTGGACCACAACAGTAACATCACAACTAAATGTTCAGCTATGCACCATCCAGGAATCATAGATCGGAGAATTTGGGTACACCTCCCCGTATTGAACACCAAGGTTGTCCCTTAAGGCTTACGCTAAGCCAAATTAAAAATTGATTGCATTGGTTTAGCTTCTAGTAAGCCACTACCTGCAGAGGTGCAGGCACTGGAAGGAGAATTTCCTTTGGTGTAACAAAACATCAGCTGGCAACAGAGTTTCAAAGAAAAAGGATTAAAGGGATCAATAATATGTGACAGTTGGGGAGAAAGCAGAAAATGACAGGTGGATGCCCGAAGCAGTGGGTTTAAAGGCTCTGTTTCCAGCAGTATATCAGAAGAGCTCTTAGGGGATTTGCACGTCTTTTGTCCAATTTGAATCCTCCAGGATCTGTAATATGGGAGACAGATACATACTCTTATTGCTATATATTCAGAAGGTGTGTGTGTGTGTGTTTCCATTTGGCTTTCCAAAGAGAACAGAATTCTTATTTGTCCTCACAAAGAAAAAGCTGCATTCTTCTCAAATCAGTCATCCTGATTCAGCACAGGATGCTTTTTGGCTGACACATGGTTATTTCTAAATCAGATAATTAACTTTCTTAAATAGGTTTGGTCACAGGAATAATTTATTTGTCAAATTTTTAAACTGGTGTAGTTTCAGGACATCTGACATACCATTAGCCCTGTGGTGTTCACTGTAGAGGGTTACAGATGATCTAGAAATTTAAAAAATTCCATCCCTCTATTGCAGTTTTAGACCCTTCTCTAAAGATCTCAAAGCCCCTTATAAACATTATAATGCATTAAACGTCACAATATCTCTGGGAAGCAAGGAAGTATTATTATCCCTCTTATAGCATAGGATGAATGAAGGCACAGAGAAATTAAGGACCAGATTTTCACAAGGGCTTCAGCACACATAGTTGAGGCCAAATTTTCGAAAGACCAGAGCACATTGAAAATCTGGCGATAGTATTACAATGCGAGCTTCTGGGTGCTAAGGGTTTTGGAAAGGCTGGCCATTATGGAGGCACTTAAATGAGAACTTAATTCTTTTGCAAATCTGCAACCCAAGCGTAGGTTTTGAGCATGAGAAAATCAGGCCCTCATTGACTTACCCAAGAGGGCATGCAGGGAGTTAGAGGAAGAGACTAGAGTACAATACAGAGACATTCTTACAAAGTGCAAATATGTTACCTACTATATTTTGTTTTAATTCTGCTCTCTCCACCAACCAGACCCTTGTACAAAACCATGGCATGTAACTTCTATTATGGAATTGCTCAGAATATTGGATCTAACACGATTTAGTGGAAAATACTGATTTTTTTTACTAGATTATGGATTTATTTGAGCAACATCAAAATAGTTCTTACAGGACAAGGTTCATTTCCCTTTGTTTATGCCACAGACAGTGTTTGAGAAGACTCTGTGTTTGAAAGCAGAACAAATGAAAGAAAGTTTGGCCCTAGAACTTGAGCATAAAATGGATCAATTCCTATTTGGAAACCAGAAGAATAAATTTATGGGCTTGAAAATTATTTCTGCTTTCCCCCTCTATTTGCTTTAATAGCAAACATAGGGTGTGCGCGGCCGGATGTTCAGCTCTCATTATGCAGAAGGGCTCTTGGAAGGGAGTCAGCTCAGCCTTTTGCTTTGGAGCTTATTCTATTTCTATAGGCCAGGGTAAATCCTCTATTTGTGACTCCAGCAAGGGGTCTCTCCAATCCTGCTGTAGGTGCACGTGTCTGGGATAGAACACTGGCTTTTCTTCTTCTAAGCCCTCAGGAGACACACCAGGAAACAAATCCCAAAAACACACTAGCATCCTGGTGCAAGCAGCATGCAGGGCGATTGCTTTTCAGTAGACAGCTGTATGCAGCACTGAATGAAACAGGGAGACCAGGTTGATTATTGCCATTGCATAGAAGGAAGTGTTCAAATATAGCTATTCCTAAGTGTATCATAACAACAGGCTTGCAGCTCTGGTTAGATGTGATGATGCTAAACCCATAGCTTAAGGAAAGCTTTACTGGCATTGGATGTCACTTTTTCTGTAGTTAAGACTAAATCAACCAAAAGAGGTGGCGAGATTCCTCTTCTGTGGAGAATGAAAAGAGAAACAATTTATTTGGCTGATTCTGCAACAGCAGCCGCACATTATTGTGCTCTCAGCTAGAGACTGTTTGATAGTGAGTGACGTTGTTCCCCCTCCACAGTCTCTGGTCCACTGGGGTGTGGAGATAATTGGTGGTGCAAATCCACCCTTTGCTTCTCCTATATTTGAGTGTGTGTGGTGGTCTGGTGGGGAGGACGGAAGAAAGGAGATTTCCAGATGAGGGAGGGTAACAAACTCTACTTGCTGACTTGCTTCTTTTCATCATGCTTTAAGTCAGTGGTCCCCAACCTTTTTCATTTGGCGGGTGCCAGACGACGAGCCACGGAGGACCGTGGTGGCGGATGAGCATCCGCCGAAATGCCGCTGACAAGCGGCAACGTCAATAGGTGTCTCTGTCGAAATACTGCAACATCAATAGGCATTGTCGCCGCTGAAATCCTGCCGACAAGCAGCGTCATCCAGAGGCATCGCCGCTGAAATGCTGCAGAAAATTGGTGGCATTTCAGCGGCGACGCATCTGGATGACATAGCCTGTCAGTGGCATTTCGGCAGATGCTCATCTGCCAGCCAGTACGTGGACGCACTTAGATGTCCCGGCGGGCGCCATGGCACCCGCAGGCACTGTGTTGAGGACCCCTGCTTTAAGTCTTCATGCTTCCCTTACCCCAAACATGAGTTAGATGAGCTCATTGTTCCCATCTTACAGATGAGGAGGTTGAGATGACTTGCCCAAGGACAATCACCAATGAGGAATAGAACCCTGGTCTTCTATGTGCAACCCTGTGCCTTATCCATAGCTCAGCATCGTCTTCCTGCTGGGCTCTGGGGAGAAGATGAGAATTCTCTAGTTGGAATCATTTCTTTTTTGAGTGGAATTATTTTGGGTGTTTTTAGTTCATCAGCAACCAGAGACCCACTGGCTTCCAGGGGTCATGTGGTGTTAGTTCTGGTACTCCAATGGGTTTAGCCTACCCTATCCATGAAAGAGTGTTCTCATAAAGTCATTTTCACTCATTGGAGTAGATTCCCCATTGCACTAATGTCCTTTTTTGTTTGGAATGACACCAGAATATGATCTCTCTGTGCCTCAGTTCCCCATCTGTAAAATGGGGATAATGCCACACCTTCACCTCAGAGAGGTGTTGGGAAGATAAATTCATCAAAGTCTGTGGAGCACCCAGATAGTATAGCAATGAGCACCATAAAAAAGAAGAAATTAATAATTCCGCCTTCAGAGCAGGGTTTGGATGGTGTGCAGTAAATTTGGCCTGGGGCCACGTATTGAACAACAAGGATAAACTAAATATTAAATAGCTGCTCATTAAATGAGCACTATCCTTCATGTGCACTGAACAGGGCAAAGGTCATGTGGAAAAATCATATGTGATCAAATAATTAAAGACTATCATAATCCAAAAACAAGGGGCGGCAAATTAAAGTAACACAAGCAACCTTAATTCTGGCATTTCTTAACTTCTGAGTGCTTGATTTTGCAACTTATATAACGTTCTTTTAATCTAGGTTTTGTTGGGTAAGTGTGTGTATCTGTATATATATATACACTACACATATACACACACATGTATATAAACACACATAAATGCAAGTGTGCATTCATGTACATACACAAATAGTGTATCTTTTTGTAAGTCCCAATAGCAGCACTATGCTTATATAAAAGTATATGCACGCTGTGTATGCAAGTCCCTTAATGATGTCTTGCTGAATAAAAAGGCTGTGCACAATTTAATTTTAGAGGCAGTAACAGGTTTTGGTCTATGAAGCAGTGAAGATTTTTTTGCACCTGCCCTTAAAAGCTGGGAGGTTTTGTATGGAGTAGCCTCCGGGGGCTGAAATTTAGTACAACTCATAGAGATGGAAGGTCATATAAAGTCACTGGGTCCCAAGACACAGGACTTCAATCTCAAAGGAAAAAAAGATGAAACTTCAAAACACCTCTATTCTTTGTATTTTCTTAACTGTGAGCAGACATCTATGGACATATTGCAATATATAAAGGCAATATAACCACCACGGTTCAGTCTGTGATGTTAATGTTCCTAATAGGTAATGAAACCTGCATACTCCATTAAGATTCAATTAAGTTTATACATTAACATGAATCAGAGAATGGTTCTTTCTAGAGTTTTAATAGGTTTGGACGTACCTGAGGAAATCTATAGATCTATCAAATGAAATGCCTATATTCAGAAACCGGCTGTAACAAGTTACCTTTACAATAGCAGTCTTTGTATTGATTGTATGAAGTTAACAGTTTGGGGACTTGATCAAGAGCTGGATTACAACATCCCAAATTACAGCAGGTAACTGGTGATCAGAAAACTGTAAATAAAATAAAAACCTCTTCACAAGCCTTGCAAGGGAGAGAAAATGCTTCATATTAATATTTAATAGTGGAGCTGGTAAAATATTATGTAAAAGTATCAGAGGAGTAGCCGTGTTCATCTGGATCTGTAAAAGCAGATGCATCTGACGAAGTGGGTATTCACCCACGAAAGCTCATGCTCCAATACATCTGTTAGTCTATAAGGTGCTGCAGGACTCTTTGCTGCTATTATGTAAAAGAAATTTCTGAATGTTTTAATCAATAAGGGACTGATCTAGCGCTCAGCGCAGGCCACTGGAAGACCCCCATTGACTTCAGTTGGAGTTAGGTATGGCCTGAAGATCACTGGGTGTGGTTGGATTTTCATCACTTTACCATATTATTTGCTTTTCACATGTACCCAGACAACTCCTGGTTAACCACTTTGCTCATTGGAACAAAGGTAGTTTAAGCTTTAGGGCTCTGAGTTGCTTTGTCCCCTCAACTCTTGTTTTAGTCAACAGCACTTCAGTGAGGAAGAGAGGCAGGATGGTGCAGTGGATGGGGCGCTGGGCTGAGGTTTGGAGACCTGCGTTCAATTCCCTCCTCCAGCACAGACTTCCTGTAAAACTTCGGGCAAGTCACTTAGCTTCTCTGTGCCTCAAGGTCCCAGCTGTAAAATGAGGGTAGGAGCACAGCCCTGCTTCCGAGGGGTGTTATTCAGATAAATAGTCAACGGTTGTTGGTGCTGAGATACAATGGTAATGAGGGCCATATAAGTACCCTCAAAGGAAGTATCAGGCACCTGACAGAACTGGGTCTTTATATTTTAACCATAGCTAGAATCCTAACACTGCTTTCTAGCAGCATTATTGTCCAGGCCTCTGTACTAATATGAATCTCTATAGATTTTACTTCATCTTTATGTAGTTAAGAACAATAGAGAGGGATACCTAGGGTCTATACATATATCTGGGAGTAAGGTAAAAGTGTTTCCATTTACCAGTAGAAATTGGACTGGCATGAATAGATGCCTGAGAATCATATCATAAGACCAACCACTCATACAGGGATGGCCAGGAAACGAATGAAAAAATCCAGCAGAAAACAAAATGCATGCTACCCTTTGATTCCTCAGGCCCCAGTCCCTGCTAGCTGATGTGTGCAGGTGGACACAGCCTAAAGGAGCTCCACTGACTTCAATGGGGCTCTGCACAGGCAGGAGGGTTTGTGCAGAACAGATTGCAGGATCAGGGCCTTAATGATTGCAGCTTTAATGGGAAAACTAACTCATCAAATGAAAAAAGTGAGAGAAACAGAAGTCGGATAAGCAATTTAGAAATTTGGCTTCCTTTTCTGATACACTCAGATTCAGAACACTTTCCTGTTGCTAAGCAGAAGCTCTTAACTGGCTTTAATAATAACTTTCTGGATCTCAGATCTCTTCTGAAGCCCAGAACTAAAGGTGGCCATATTTAAAATGGAAAAGAAATGGGGAAGATTGTACTGACTAGGCTCTGAAAATACACTGAATGTACAAAATGTAGAGAATATGAGGCAATGAAAGACTGATCTATTGTCCAGATGTGTTCTTAATGAGAAAATGCTACAAAAGGAGAAGTTAAGAATGTGGTGTATTTTATTTTTACATGAATATGAAATACTTTTTAAGAAATCCCCAACCCCTGTTTTTGGGCATTTTTCGACATGAAACCTTTGGATTATTTTGTTACCAAAAATACAAAGTTTCAAGGGAGAAGATAATATGATTTTACAAATATTTTATTTGCTTAACATCTTCATTTTAAAGCTTTCTTGTCAGAAAGTCAGATGTAAAATAAGAATTTTGGCAAGCGGATTTAATTAGTCATCATTTATGGAAAATTATTGCATAGTTCACTTGAGATAATTCACATGCTACATTTCACCTTTATAAAAGAACATCTGTGCCATCTCTGAATGTAAAACTACATCTAGGTTTTATATAACAAGTCCAATATTTTCTATAATTCCTGTGTTTCATGGTGCCAACTGGTATACTGCTCGCTAACCTGGTACATCTTTATGACTCGCATCTCAAACAATGCTTGGTTTTCAGCCATTAACAAGAACATCTTTATAAAGACTTTTTATTTAATGCTAATCTGCTGCAGATTTCATTTTTCTGTCTACATTATCTGTAAAATAAAGTCTGCCTTAGTACTTGTAAGCACATGAAATTTAATACTATAATTACAGATCTCAGGTGCTCTAATGATCCATTAAGACTGATTTGTATAGTAGGTAAAGATTATAAGGACAGAAGCAGGTGGGAACTAATTTTCAGCATCAAGAGCTTTCTCATTGGTGGCATATGCTATCCACAAGAAATCATTTATAGAGGAAAGCCACTAAGGATTGGGAAGTTTTACCGACTGTACAGTGCAGCAAGGTAGTTTTGGGATGCATAAATTTTAGATTGTTGTACTTTGCTGGACTTTTTCCTTTATTATCATTTCCCCAGGGCGTTATTGAAACAGTTGCTGATTTTCACTGATTTGATGAAGTCAAATAAATGTCTATCACCCTGATAATAGTGTCCATTAGCAACTAATCTCTTTTCTACTTTCCTCATCAACTAAATGGCATAAAAGCTCTTTTTAAACTATTGGAAATATAAAAGAAGTCAGCTTATCTTGCTTAAATTAGAGTAGATTCTTTTAAAATAAAAATACACTCCATTTGTAACTCAGTTTTCTGTCTTATTCATCTAGTGTTCTAACCCCAAAAAAATTTTTACCCTGAAAAGGTAGAAGTGTCAAACACAAGGAGATCCACTAGGGACTTTGGTATTGCTCTTGATTTTACATGGAAGGTGCTTAGGCCCAGATTTTTAAAGCATTGCAAGGCCTACGTGACTCAGACAAGTCCCTAATTCTCATAGAAAGTCATAAAGCTTTACTCAAACAAGTAGTCCTTGCCCATGCAGTGTCCCATTTACTTTGATCATGGATTTCAATAGAAGTTTTGCTTACACAAGCAGGGGAGAATAGAGCCCCTTGTAGTTCTGGGGTTTGGGTGGGTGTGTAGTTTTTTGATGTACTGGCTGTACATTTCAGCAAGTTATATTATTTTAAGGCAACAGAGTTATAAGATTTCTAATGGGGAGATTTTGAGTTTGGTCCTTGAATCGTAGTGAATGAGGATATTTGCATTGGCATAATACCATGAGCTGGATCTAGCCTCCACTGAAGATAATAGAAATCTTTCCATCGACTTCTGTGGGTGTTGGATCAGATTCTGTTTCTTTGACTTTTCTGAACGTGGGTGTTTTATTTTAAGGCCAGGTAGGTTCCCCTTTCATCTTACCTGAATGCATCCAAGGATAACTCCTCGCATACCTTAAAGTTGCCCATGTGCATTTGCAGAACACAGGCCTTTCAAATGAGTCACTGGGATTCAATGTCAAGAAGAGAGACAGTAAAAAAGAAGAGCAGGAAACTTGAAATAACTGGGGGAGAGAGGGAAGTGCGGAAAGGGGGGTTAACACTTTCCATCACCTGTTTCATGATCCAACATTTATGATGGCCATAACTTAGTATAAAACAGGACAGTTGGACAACAACGAGCCTGGGTGAGCTAGTGGAGAATATGGGGCTAAGAGGGAGGCCATGCCTCAATCATGAGCTCACATATTGTGATCTCTCGGGAGTGGGACTACATTCCAGTTACATGGTTGTACAGCTCCTAACACAATGAGGCCCTAATAATTGATTGGGCCCGGAGATGCTACCAGAGTACAAATAATAAATAATAATAATGGTGTAGTGTATTCCTAGGGAACTTTCTAATATTCCCCATCTGCTGCAGCTGAGAAGAAAAGCCTCATAAACTGCAGAGTGTATCTCCGGAACTGCCTCACAGGCCTCCTGCCCGGATCTCACTCAGTTAGTCAATTTCCATCCCGACCCCCTCCTAACTCAGATGACCCTTTATGGTTCAGGGGAAGGAATGGCCCATATCTGTATATGACTCCCGGTAACAACCATGTTTGATTGCTTTGCTTCGTGCTTGCGGAATGTTGTTAATTATTCATTTAAGCTTATAAGGCTGCTGCTATCTGTGAATATTTCCCAAACACAGATTTGGCAGGCTGGTCAAGACTTCACTAGCTTTTTCTTGGATTATTACATTCTAAACATTCCAGGTGATTTTTACCTGAAGATTCCACAACATTGCCTTCTAAGAAAGCATTTAAAGCCACCTAATGGCAATCCCAGGCTATTATGGACTATAATGATTTGTTGCACAAATAAAGGATTAAGTTCCATCTGTATGAGTTAATTGGACTAATTCGTACAAACAAACAACTTATTTTACTTCTCTCAGTATGGCAGATGTCAGAAATCAGCTGTCATTATACAAACCTTTTTTGCCACTAGCACCAACAGAAATGTCTGCAATGGCGACTTTTAATCTAAAGTTAGAACAGCAATCATTTGATCAGGCATTTCATTCCTTCATCTGGCATGTTTTAAACTAGTCTTCCATTTGGAATCCAATATAAATTATTGTGTTTGTGCACAGCCTTACTGGGCAATCAGAGAGGGATTTTCAACAGCATGCAGCATTGGGCTCACTCGGCTTCTATTGAAGTCAGTATCTTGCTTACATTTTAGATTGGCTATTCTTCATGAAGCATCTAATGTACAAACTACTGAGTACCTAACAACCACAAAGATGCTCAAATTTTTCTACATACAGTATTGGACGGACCTGACTTCCCACTAAGGACATCTATGGAATTCCATGGGATGAGGATGATTCTTTACTCCCACATAGCACCTTCAACTGAGGTCCTCAAAGCACTTTACAAATAGCAGTTAATTAAACCTCACAACTCAAAGCAGTCTCCAAGGTGGGAAAGCATTAGTGCTGTGATACACCATAAAAAAGAAGACAGGTCTTACTACACACAGGCCTAAGGGAAAGAGTGC
This sequence comes from Gopherus flavomarginatus, assembly GCF_025201925.1. Taxonomy (NCBI): domain Eukaryota; kingdom Metazoa; phylum Chordata; order Testudines; family Testudinidae; genus Gopherus; species Gopherus flavomarginatus. The sequence goes on from NC_066623.1 coordinate 11,611,922, forward strand.
AAAGGCTGCAGCTAAGTGGCATAACCATGAGTATTAGCTTTGGAATGCTAAATTGAGAAGTCATGGCTGTTCCAACCACCAAGGGCAGCCATGAACCAAATTAAGCAGAAAATATATAATTCCCCATCATTCCAGCAATGATCCTGTTTGGTCATCAGCTTCCCAGTTCTGGACATATGATCCCCAAAGTTCTTCTCCCAGAAAAAGAATTAGGGTTTCCAGAGAGCCAACCCCACCACATTCACCTGTGGTGAGTTTCACAGACGTCCTGGGAGCTGAATAAAAATGTTATGGCGTGATCATGTGCCATGTACTTTAGAGGCTCTATGGATAGATCCCCAACCCACAGCAATGATGCAAAGAAAATAACTTGCACTGGAACACCCAGAAAAGGGAATTAATTATCTTGGATTATGTATTTATTTATGAGTCTTCTGTTCTAATTTACTCCAGACCTTAGTATAAAGACTAGGGGGAGACAGGTAGAGATGGAAAAGGTGGGGGCTTAGCACAGAGGGATTGATAGGCTGATCCATGCACAGGGAGCAGCACAGAAAGAGGCACAAAACAGGAATAGAACTAAAGATGGAAATAAACAACAGAGCATCAAAGCTGGCATTGCTTGTAGAGCAAGGCAGATGAGAAGGAATGTAAGGGATAAGATCTTAGATGCTGGCAAAGGTGGAGCTGCACAGGACACAGACATGAGGTTTAAACTCGACACAGTGGTCGAGGGGAAGCCAGAGGCAATGTTACAAGGGCAATGGTGACATATCCTCACAGATAAGTAAAGAGGATAATTTTAGCAGCAGCATTTTGAACAAGGAAAGGGACCGATACAGGTGTTAAAAAAGCCAGAGAGGAAGAGGTTGCAGAAATAAAGCAGGGAGATGATCAGGGCACAGATAAGTGATTTGGCCACCTGGAAAGAAAGGGTAAGATTTTTGCATATTTCTGGGAAAATCTGGCCTCAGCCTGGGTGCGCAGGGAGGAAAGGAAAGAATCAAAGGCCAAACGCAAAGGTGGCCATCCTCAGTGACAGGAAGGATCGTGGGTATTGTCAAAAACAATGAAAAGAGGTGGAAGGAGAGAGGAGTAAGGATTTCACTGCCTCTTATTCTTTGTCCATGGCACATGATTTAGTCTCCTGAGAGCTGTGATATATTAGTCTAATGCAGTGGTGGGATGCACACAGCCCATCAGGGTAATCCACTGGTGGGCCATCAGACTGTTTGTTTACATTTGCATAGCCACCCACTGCTCCCAGTGGCCACGGTTTGTCGTTCCTGGCCAATAGGAGCTGTGGGAAGCGGTGCGGGTTGTCCACCACTTGTCTAATGTCAATTGTTTGGTTGAGTGTGTGGGTGTCGTGGCCTGTAATAAACAGGAGGTCCGATTAGACAATCTGGTGGTCTCTTCTGACCTTCAGTTCTATGACTAAGGAGAAAAAAAATAAAAAGAGCTCAATCTGGCCATGTTAAATGTGAAACCAGCAACTAATTCAGAAAGGCATGTTGGGGAGAGCGTCCGAAAGGTGAGACCAACAATAATAATAATAATGAAAATTATCAGCAGCATGTGAAAGATGAACTGATTTTACTGCAAAGCCTTTTGTCATTTAAATTTCCACATAACAATATTTCCTTTTGATAAAACAAAAACCTTTTTCATTGGACTTTGGTATTGCCAGTTTACATGATAATGAATGGAAAGCAGCCTCCATGCAATTTAGGTCTAAATATGAAACAGAAAAGACAAGTCTCACTTTGGCCTCTGTCACTTTGCGGTTTGCACCCTGGAATTCAAAGGAAACCATTTAAATTTACAAATTACTTTGCCTAGTTACAATGGCCCTGTGATGTGTTGAAGACAGGCATCTATAAGTGGTTGGATATAATTTTTTCCCCAGATAGAAGAAATAGTTTATTTTTCTTTCTTTCTTTGTCACATGGTATAGCCTTGTACAAGCTATTTACATAGTTCATTGGCTTCAGATTTCAATCTTGGGTGTCTAAGTTCCTGGTAAAAATAATATTATGAGAAATGATGTTTTTCCTATCCAGATACCAGCACCCCCTACCCCGCCCCACATGCCATCCTTTTCAGTTTTAAGAAGTAAAACTTCCTTGTCACAGCGGTAGAAATGGATATTCCTTTTAAATTACCCACTGCTTGGCCAGAAGATCAAGTGATACAATGTCTTGTTTATCCAAATCACTGAAGCTCTTTAATACGTTAAGAAAGCAGCTAATTAGTATTTAATCAATCTTTTCACATGGTACAGTTTCCTTCCCTCCTATTTGCAATGAAAATAGATGTATGTTTCCAAGAAATATACTGTTGCCGTGAAGCAACAATGACCTCTTGATAAGTCAAGTGGCAGCTAATTAGGTCTGAGTGGTCCTGGAGAAGAAGGATCCACGTTACCTGAATTGATGTTGATCATCACCTGCGGCACTCTCTCTGTCACATACCAAACGGGAAGCACTTGTTCAGATGCTTGGAGACTCACAGGAGCGTATCAGATGCATCAGCCTGGCAAAAAGAATTGTCAATCAAGAACAGGCTGGAGCAGCTGCACACATTCAGATTGGGCTGGTGGAAGCACTGTGTGTGTTTTCTGCTAAAGGGGCTTCGGAAAGGAATGAGATAAATATCATGGAAATTCTAGACACCCAGGCTCCAGAGATAAACAGATGTGATTTTTTTTTAACAGTTAAGATAAATTAGTAGGCACTCTTGCACCTGCATGTAGCAGCAATATCTGAATCTCTTGGACTTATGATAAGATGAAGTTTACAGAGTCAGTTACACTACTGGTAAAATGCATTGAAAATAAAAGGTGGCAGCCAGCTCTTTTATAATAAACACACGTGAAACGATAAAGTTTCTGTTCATTATGTAACGTGTTTATTTGATCTTTTCTGCAAAACATCTTTATACATGTTTTGTTTCTGCAAAACTTCTTTATAAAATAAAATCCCGCTCCTTTTCTGCCGTTAAAATAGTCCTGGTAGATGTGTCGACACAGAAAGGTCAGTTACACCAACATTACTTTACAGTTTAGACAAATCCCGCAAAGCAAGGAGGAGCTGAGTTCGGTACACAGATGCTGCAGTACATGTTCCCCTTATAAACTGGGCCCAACAACATTTATGATGTTGCACACCTTACGTAACTCGTAATACTGTACTACCCACAGTAATGCACAAATAATGTACATCCATTCACCTGCTTAATACATTTTTGATGGTTAGACATTCTTCCTGTGGCATGTAACATGTTTCAGTGTTCTGGAACTCCCTGACAGAGGCCTGTGCCGCCGTGGAACACCTAGGAACAATAGGCCTGAGTCAAGTGCACTATGACAGCACGGATTCTGGATTTCTTTCCCCAACTTTGGGCCTGATCCAAAACCCATTGAAGTTAGTGGGAGAATTTCCAATTAACTTCAGTGGACTTTGGATCAGTCCCATTATCTTTAATGGAGGTCTGTTAGCACAACAACAAGTCCAGTGGCACGTTAAAGCCTAACAGATTTATTTGAGCATAAGCTTTCGTGGCTGAAAAAACCTCACTTCTTCAGATGTGTGGAGCGAAAGTTACAATGCAATTTTAGGCATAAAATCTTATAACTCGACTAAATCCAGAAGAGACAGAAACAGAAAAGATGCCTGTAACTTTCACTCCATGCATCTGAAGAAGTGAGTTTTTTTACCCATGAAAGTTTATGCCCAAATAAATCTGTTAGTCTTTAAGGTGCCACTGAATTCCTTGTTTTTGTGGATACAGACTAACTTGGCTACTCCCTTATACTTGTTAGCACAATGTTTCTCTGTAGTGTGATCTTTCCACTCTGTCTTCAGATATCTTTGGGCAGAGCCGACATTAACAACAAATGTTATGAAATAATTTTGTATACATAGCAAACAATGTGCAGGGAAAGAAGAAACTGCGGGCCAACTCAGACCTCAGTTACATCAGCAGAAATCAATAGTAACTCCCTTGACTTCACTAACTGAGATCAGAAACTTGCCCATGGTTGCATAACTCATTTTTTTATGAGTCAAAGACTCAGACAAAGTAAATCATCATTTGAGTAGCTGTTATCTTTTTGTGCATTTGGCATTCCTGGGACATCCTCCTGTTTAGTACATACAGTAGAAGTTGACATGTTGATAACGTTTGATGAAACACTGGGCTTGCTTAGGAAGCCAAATGCAAATCTCTTAGGGGAAAGAATGATTGGCACCCTCTTGTTCCCAGTCACCCCCAAAGGCTCTGAAAGATCTAAGAACTCATTTGCAGCTAAAAACAATGGGAAATGATTATAGACCTAGAAGAAAACCCTTCTGGCTTCCTCCCACCCACTTAAATACTTACATACAACATTCACAGGGTAAAATTGTGGATACAGAGACCTGGGGTGTAAATGTGGCTGAACTGATGTCAATGATAAAACTCCAAATGATTTCAGCAGGACCAGAATTTCATCCCCTGATATTTCACCAACCAGGTCAAAGCACTCAGATGGCATTTCCGAGAAGCAATCAGGAATTAATTCAGGTTTTGAGTTGAACAAACTTCCGTTCAATAAAAATGAGTGTGAATGGGAAGGCTTTGGCCTTCTTGAATTTGAAGCAGACCTGCCTGAGGAGGGTGCAGCTGTGATACAAGATGGACTTTAATGGCTCAGTTGTGCCATCCTGGAGGCAGATGGAGGAGAAAGTGCCTCACACGGAGACACAATCTTTGTCTGCTTTCTTGACATGCAGGTAGACTGAGAGAGCAGTAGCACCCTTCCTAGGCAAGTCAATTGGAGCGGAGAATCCTCAGCACCTCTGTAAATCAGGCTCCATATTTAAGTCCCTAAATATGGATTTAGCAGTTTAACTTCAGACACTGCACGCCTGAAAATGTGGGTCTCTGATCAGAGATATACCCAACCTCTATGTTTCTCAGATGCACCAGAAAAATCACCTGAGCTACCTGGTAACACTATTTAAATGATGTTTCAGCACAATATTTGCCTGATTAAATGGCTAGCAGCAAGCCTAACAAAGCTGGAAAAGGAAATGTCAGATCGGTCGCACAGTGAAAGGAGAAGGAAGCCTTCAGTATAATTTCCCCTGACGTGGTGAAGGTTTCTTCCTCGCATTATAAATCAGAGATGGCCGTGCACAAGTCTGCTTTTCGAAGGCATTCAGAAATGATGACATTTCCCCCTCCTTACTTTTGAAAACGCTGAATTACTGCCTTTGAGTCCCTGTCCATTTGTCTCCAAAGTTACCATGAAGGGAAAAGAATAAATCACACTTCTAAGTGGGCCTGGCACTCTGCTCACAAAAAAAAAAAAGAGGAGAGGTAATGCCATAATGTAAAATAGTTAAAAGCTTATTAGAGCCGTTCAGGGCAGTATGATTTCCACTTTGTTTCAGAACACCCCAAGCCCGTCCTTTCATGCTATTGTGAAGGCAGCAATTCAAATCTCCCTTTGTCAGTATGAATGGCCCCTCTTAAAGCTCTTTTATGCTAACATATTCCCTACAGGCATATCCCCTTTAGCTCTATTACTGATTTACCCAAGTATTCAGCCTATACCTTCTGCGTTTCTTTTTCACTTACTAAAGTTCCAAATGACACGAGCTCCAGCCTCTCTTTAGTCCTCCCCTCCCCCTTTCTCTAGCTGAAATGTGTAGCCCCCAATCCAGGATGATGATGCTGTCATTGCTATACATCTCACTGGGAAAAAATAAGAGAGATTTTTCAAATGATTGATTTTTTTCCTCTTCCATCTCCTGCCCTGTGCAGGACTGCATTTGTTTGCACAAACAACTGAACCAGGGTGCATCTCACCTACCCCCTCGTCCCCACCAGCCCCAGAAACAGACTTGAAGGGGGGAAAAATTAGAGTGAAAAAACCCAAGTGGGCCTATTACCTCTACTTATCCTAATTAGACTTGCTTTGAAGGGCTATTCAGAGACCCTGAAAGGCTGTACTCTCCCTGAATGGCATTGTGTAATGTTTGCAGAGACATTTGCATCTGTTTGTGGTTCTGAAAATAGCAATGGAAGCTTTCAAGGAAGCAAAAAAGCCACCAATTTCCAACTCCCTTCACTCCAATCCCGGCCCCCTCCCTGCAAACTACAATTATGCAGCCGGAGCAGGGTTTGGGTATGCGACCCTAGAGTGGGGTTCAAAGATTTGGAGGATTCTACACTGGTCCAAATTTAAACAATTGCTGTTAACAACGCAATTTTAGGCATAAAATCTTCTAACTCGTTTAAATCCAGATGACACAGAAACAGGGAAGAAAAAAATCAGCCTTTAAGTAAACGGTAGGCAGCCTAACAGGATAGAAAGTGTGAAATCCCTAAAGAGGTAGAGAGAATAGCTGGCTACACAACCCATGCTTTCATACGCATATGACCCTGATCATTTGACTCTGGACCCATTGAGATGATCAGCTGGCTGCGTGAATGGGCCTGCAGTAGAAATACACCGGTCACGTTTGCTCTTTAAAAACCCTACAAAATACAGCTGTTTAAAAGGGATCAATAGCAAATATTTTGGGGCTAAACTTTAGGGTGATCAAGGGGGCTCTGGTCATGACTGGGGCCTCTAGGCACTACCAGGATGCTAATAAATCATGATAATCGTATCCGTAGGGTCACTGCCAGCCAATCCACAGGATACACGCAAGACAGGGGATGTGAATGGGACAACAGGGTTAATTTGAATACATGCTGAAAAGAGAAGCTAAAGCTGAGAAAGATGCTGTGACTATACAAGTGCTTCTTCAGGAGTCATGGGCAAAGGAGGTTTCCTAACTACACAGGGAGACCAGAGACCACATTTGGGAAGCCCACTCAGGGCTGGGGAGTCCAACTGCTTCTTTCTTACATTGCCCTTGGCTATGTTCAGCAGAGCACTTTAGATGGATTAATCACTGTGAGAAACAATGGGATAAAAGTGGTCTTATGCTGGAAAGTGCTTCTCAGTCGGTCTTCAGAAACAGAGGGGTCTCTGCTGCTCTTTCCCGACTCTCCCCCTAGATTTCTAAGATCAGATTCCTGCCTCATCAGCCAAAGGTTCAGCTCAGGGTACGAACTCAGCAGCAGCAATACAGGGAAACGTGGACAGATTTTTCTAACTTCCTGCTGTATTTTGCAAAATCAAGGGGTGGATCCCTAAAGTTGTCTTTAATAAAGTCTCCCATAAAGTCTCCCATTTTTGCTACACTGACACTGACAATTTCAGCAGATAATTCCCCAAAATGCTGGCAGGAAAATAAACTAGACCCCTCTGGTGGGTTCTTCACCCACTGACTGTGTTTTTTCTTTTGCATTTTTAACATTTGTGAATATAAAATAATCTCCAAAATGCTCCCATGAATGGACGGCAATTTTTTTTTTAAAAAGAGAATTGCTTTTAAAGATATTTCTGTGTCTTTGGAGGCATGGTGGAGGATCTGAACAGCAGAGCCTGAAGCCAATGGAAGCAAACTGCTGTACAATCCCTGGAGTTTTAAGAAAGGAATTATTCCCCTATTGCCAACTCTCACCATTTTACCACAAAGCTTACACTGTTTGGGGTTTTTATTCAAGCCCAATTTTCTGGAATCAAAAGATCACATCAGAATCTCAGATTTCGTTAGTCACCAGCATCAAGGCAAATCCCAAAAGGATCTAGCCTTCTTGCAGATCAAGCACCACCCAGGTCAATCTCTAGCTAGATCCTTCAGATGATATAGTTGGATGTTCAATTTATGGCCATCACATGGCAATTTGTGGCCATCACTTATCACACCACCAACAGTTTTGGTAGCCACATGACCACCTGTCATGTAGCAGCATTCCTTGCAGGAGCAGCGCCAGGGTTTTTGGCACCCTAGGCGGGGGTCCTTCCACGCTCCTGGTCATTGGCGGCAATTCGGCGGCGGGGGGGGGGGGAGGGATCCTTCCACAGCTAGCGGTCTTCTGGGCACTTTGGTGGCGGGTCCTGGAGCGAGTGAAGGACCCGCTGCAGAATTGCCACCAAAGACCCGGAGCGCAGAAGGATCCCCCACAGCCGAATTGCTGCCGAGGGTGGCAAAATGCCACCCCCCTCAAATCCCAGTGCCCTAGGCGACCACCTAGGTTGCCTAAATGGAAGCACCGGCCCTGATTCCTTGGAATGTAATAATTACAGCATTTCTGGTTTTGTGTCCTGTTTTCTGTAATCTCATAAGATTGGTTTAAAAATCATGATGGGGGGGCAACATAATTTTTTCAGTGCCAACAGTGTGCTTGGAGCTGTACACACAGGAAAAGATGCTGGTCCTGCTCTGAAAAGCTCACATGCTAAGCAGTAGATCAGGGTGTTTAACCATAGCCCCTGAGCAGGACATGATGTGGAGCCCCTACTGTCTCAGGAGGAAAACAGGCAGGGACTGTGTAATCTTCTCTCCTCCCCAGAGCACAAGGCATGCAGGAAGCCATGTGCAGCACTTAACTTTATTGAACCTTCTAATTTATAGAAGCTACATATTCTTCTGTGCCTACAGATGGAGCTCTATTAACTAACTACAGATACACAGACAGATCTCTCACGGCACCCTCTGATAACACTGGTTAGAGGAGGACCAGAAGTACCTTGAGGCCAAATTCAGAGCACACAGCATTAGAGACACATTTAATGAAGAAGGTCATTTCCTTCATGTTTATTAGGTCCCAACTAAGTCACTGTTTCATTTCTCCAAGTGGAGAGGAACCTGCCTTGGACATCTCCCATAATAAGTGACCTGCTAATTATTCATTGCTTCTATGCCCTTATTAGAAGCCAGAGTGGAAATGATTGTGACATCGCATGTTAGTCACATGACAATGCTCAAGAGTCTTTTCCTGTTAACACTGAACATGGAACTTGACTAGGATTAGAAAGTGTGTTGGACTAGATTTGTCCCTGCACTGAGTTGAGCTCAGGGACCAAACGGGAAGGGGTACAGGTGGCTTTATTGATACTGATTAGTTGTATTACAGCAATGCCTTCAGGCCCAGCTGGGGATCAGGGCATCGTTGCAGTAGCTGCTGCATCAGCATCTCCAGTTTAGGTTATTAGGAGATCCATGTGAGCAACAGGTCTGAGCAGAGCTTTTGGAGCCAGCAGCTCCTAAATGCTATGTGACATTGACACGGGCGACTCTCTGTGGCCCTTCTGCTCACTTCACCAGTTTCAGGTGCAACCTGGGCTGATGATACTTCCATACCTACCTCTCAGGGTTGTTGTGAGTGCTAATTGCTTAGGGCCGGGTGTAGGCCTTGTCTAACCTGAAAAGTTTTGCTGGCATAGTTATGTTGGTTAGGAGGTTAGGGGGTGATTTTTTTTTTTGTGGACATAGGTCAGCCGCTCTGCTGCTGAGTGCGTCTAATGCTCTGCAAAAGCCAAGGGAGTCTAAGAAATGCAGAACCACTAGGGAATGAGTATTCTCGATTAAGAACCCAAACCTTCCAAATGGTTTAACAAGCTTGTAAACATAATAATCATCATGTCCTCCAGCTACAGAAAGAACTTAAGAAAAGAGAGAAGTTTGTGAAAACCGTACGTTTATCTGTGTGTGTGTGTGTGTGCCCGTGTTTCCCCTCCCCCTCCCCTAACTTTGGAACTGCTATTTCCATTTCATTTTGTTTCCCTTGAGAACACACCATGTTTGTGTTCCTCTTTCTCTAAAACACAATGGACCTCTCCATTTCCTAGGACTCTGGTCACACAACCTTCAGATCTTTACAGAGTGAAGTTGCTAGGGTCAAAGGTCACCCAAGGGCATCGGTAACAGACAAAGTCTCTTCAGCTGCTAATGTAAGCTGTGGTAGCCGTGTTCTGAAAGCACACCCACTTGAGACTAGCTACAAACCACTCAGACATCTCTAAAGGCTTATAATGTTGACTCTTCTGTCATTGGATCCAACCTGATTATAAGCCCCGAAGGTATGGGGAGCTTAGAGACATTCATTCAGAAAATTAAATCCCACCGCTACCATTTTCTCCATGAAGCTAAATATACCACAAATAGAAGATGGAAAAATGCTGCCCTCCTTCCCTCTATTCAGCCACTGAAAATCATTTACATTATTACGAACAATATCTACATAGATTTATTAGACTTTTGACAAAACCTGCTTTCAGCTATAGTTTTGTCAAAGAAACAAACATCTTGTATGTTCACCCTACCTTTCAAACAGAAGGGGTAGCAAAGGAGATGAGGTCTGTTTATTTTTAAACCCATTGTTCCCTGTGACAGGAGAGCAATGCTATTTTAGCCTCTCAGCAGAGGTTGTGTGAGTTCTTCTGTACAATAAACGTCTTTTTTGGAAGGGATTTATAACACAGCCATAAAACATTGCTTAGGCTTGGTAGCTAATATGCAAGTTTTCAGCCTAGGAATAATTTCATTTAAATTGGACGGGTAATTTTTAACTAAATGATACATCTGTATTATAGGTAGAACTGGTAGCATCTCCTATATATATAGTTGCATGGCATGTCCCATTGTAAGACCTGTTTCCAGTTGCTTAAAACTTTGTCAGATTTACTCTGTGCACTGAATAAGGCGGAAGTCCTGTGGAAAAAATGGTATGTGATCATGTAATTAAAGACTGAACCCTAATGCATACACACAAAGGGGCCAAATTAAAGTAGCACACGCCACCTTAATTCTGGCATGTCCTAACTTTTGAGTGCTTGACTTTGCAAACTGAATGCTCTTTGAACATAAGTTTTTTTAATGTAACACATACAATATATATAGATGGATATATACACGTCCTGCAGCGTTAGATGTATTTTTGTGTTCCGACACTTAAACAGAGCATTCCTCTTCTAAAGTCAATTGCTCATTAGTAATCCAGCTGACCTTTTTTTTAAAAAAAAATTAACATAGAGACCCAGCAAGTTACAAATGGGAGCAAAGTGGTTTAGAGCACATGCATCATTTTTCATCACAGCTTTTCGCTCACGTCAGGCCCAAACACACAAAGTGTGCTGAGCCCCTGCTTGTGCTGCAAGCAGCACCCTCAACTCTGGGAGGGTGACGGGCACCTATGCAGGAGGCACGTAGAGCCTTACAGGATCAGACCCACTGTGTATTAATCAGAACCTCAGTTATTATCATAACACCTCCATCATGCATACTAGCTCAGGTCCTGCCCTCTCTTTGCGGAGAGTAGAGGTTCCCCTAACACAGCTGAATTATTGCAGTTCTGCTGCACAGGCCTGGCAGGCCATCAGAAGCCCACAAAGGGGTGTATTCTGCTGCTCCACATTTCCTGCTGTCTGTGCATTAGCTCTCTGGAGGCAGGGCACTGTGCTGATGGTATTCCAGCTTCTCCTTCCCTCTTTGGAGGAGGGCGCTCTGGCCACGTACCCTGCTCCAGCTTCTAAGGGTATGTCTACATTGCACTTAGACACCTGCGTCTGGCCCATGCCAGCTGACCTGGGCTCAGGCAAAGGGGCGGCTGTTTAGGTGCAGTGTAGACATTTGGGCTCGGGCTGGAGCCCAAGCTCTGGGACCTTTGTAGGAGCCCTCCTATCACGTAGGGTCCTACAGGTTTAGTCCAAACGCAAGTCATCTGACATGGACAAGCCACGAGCTTTTCATTACAATGTAGACATACCCCAAAGGATCTCTGCAAAGGCAAGAGATGGGGGTGGGAATCCTTGTTTCCCACACTAGCAGCTTTGCAGAGATCTGCAGTGCTGGCTGCTGGGAAGATAATATGAGCCAATGTTTACTATTCTTAATATGCACTTAATCCTGCATCTTCCCCAGCCAAGTGCGCACCCCATCCATTTTCCTTCAGAACCAGGGGAGTTAATACTTGCTAGTGACTCCTTGGTTGGAATTGTGTAGATGACCTTCGACGCATAAGTGCCTCTGAAATAGAGGCAGGAGGGCAGGCCTGGAAGTAAAGGTTCATGTTAGAGCTTCATGTTTTGCATGGATGATTCCTGCCCCAGAGCAGTACAGAACAGCTGGAGCAAGGGCTAAGATGTGGCCCAGACAAGAGGAAAACTGCCCAAATGGAACATGGTAATATTTTGTGCCCTTGTATCCAAAATGAAATTCTGCCCCCTTTGCTCACCCCTGCTCTAATGTGTAAACCAGGCTGAAATCTTCCTGAATACCTCAAGAGGTATAAGGCTTCCTGGGTAGAGATTGCCCACAATAGCCGGTACTAGCCAGTTTCAGAATCAGGGAAATATAACAAGCCTCCTACTCTGTGTGTCTCAGCAGAAACCAGGCACAGCAGAGAATCTGGCTCAATGTATAGCACATGATCCAGCAACATTAACGGATAGAAGCTTGACTCAAACCATCATTGCAATCAGCAAAACAAGCCAGTGCCTTAAGAAATGTGTCCTTATTCCTGAGGAGAATGGTTCAATTTCTAATTAAAATCCTTATAGGGTTAAAGAGGCAAGGAACCAAGCTTTCAACCACGTTCACTTTTTTAATTGTACTGAGCATGTCTGGGGTGGACATTTTAAGTAATTTGTTGTTGGATCAGAGCTTCAGCAAATAGTCTCTCGTAATTGTGTTTTGAAATATGGGCCTCATCAGAATGTTAAATCGGTCCATTCATTCCTTTTAAATAATAAACATGGCCCATTCAGCTTGTGCTACTCCTCAGATACAAACACCTGCAGGATCTTCTTTGCTTCCGTGTGTTCTTTTTCTTAGTGATTTCTCATTCTCTCTGCTGGGGAGAGCTCACAAGGAAAGGAGCTGCACCTGGCCTTGTGTGGTTCTGAGTTAGTGGAGGTGAGATGTGGGGTGGTAAACAACCTCTCCTGCAGATTCATACTATATTTCATTTCATGTACGCCTGGTCAAACATCTCATGCAGACCTTAGAAAGAGGCAAGATACACAAAGGGAGAAAGTTGTTGCCTTGGGGAGAGGAAAAGCTGAGCTGGTCAGGCCACTGATCTAAAAGGGAAATAATGGGATTTTCTGGGATTCACATTGATCTTCAAATGAAAAAAAAGCCTCTGGTTGCTTTTCCCCGCCGCTTCTCCAAGTCACTGAACAAGAAGCCAAAGCCTCTTTAAAGCCGTCTTTTCTGAGCTAATTATTATAACAGAGGTTATTAGGATAAAAGTTCAATCACTTTCCCAGTCCCTCTCCGATAGTATGTCCATTTTGGTAATAAAGAGAATTGTAGCTGCCTTTTTGGCTGCAATATTCTTTAAAAAAGTTTTCAGCTGTTGACATTTGTTGCTATTTCTACAGAAAACAAATATAACAGAGTAAGCACCTACCCTCTTAGCTCACTTACATCTGTGTCACACCAGAGACTTTAACGTAGTCACTCTTGATTTACTCCAGCATGAGAAGTGATTCAGGGACAACTTATGGAAACATGACAAATGCCACCACTTGAGCAAAAACCTCCCGTTTTTTTTTGTCTTTTCTGAAATCTGCTCATTGAAAAATAAAATGTAATAACAGAGTATCAGTTTTTTGAATAGCAAGACAGAGACCTATTGGTACCAGCAGTCAGCCTCAGCCTAGCAAAGACTATCCAGTGACTTAGTCAAGGAAGGTCATTCACACCTTCTCCCTAAGGAGCTAGTCACTTTGATAAGTGACCAACCTCCTACTCTTTCCTGGGGCCACTGAAACAGAGAAGCATTTGTAGTGATTTCTATATTACAAGGTCCCTAAAGAGATCTCATGACACAGAACTTGCTTGGAAAGATCATCCCCACTGACTTTTGTTCTCTGCTAATGGGTTGAGATCTTTGCAGCTCGAGAACCTGTTTCTCCCTAAATAAGTTGTAATATGTTTATTCACTTTTTAATCTGGATCACAACTCAAAAAAACCTCAGACTAACCATGAAGGGAATTTAAACATTTGTAACCCTTCAGCCAGGTGCTGTCGGCAGGAATAAAGGCTGGGTTCCCTCTTAAAATGAACAATCACACTGGCTTGAGCCCCCACTCCAAATTTCTGGGAATCACTAACTACCTTCCTGAACAGGCAATACTTCCCCCATCAGGAGCATGAGTCTGTGTATGAAACAAAGAAAATATTTACTGGAGGGGGAGTGGGAAAGGACACCACATCAACTTGGGAAAACCCAGCAACAATCTGTCTATATTAATGATACATAAAAGCTCTCCCACAGTAACATTGGCAGCAGTCCCGGAACTGATTCCCCACCCGTTGGGATGAACATCCAATAGGCAAATGTCCCTTTACCATGTCATTTCCCCCTTCCTCATCCACTAAGGACTGGTGTCAGTGGATAGCATAGCCCCAGAGAGACGCGCACTTGGCAGGCCTATTTCCTGTCCCTTGGGAAGTGCTGCCTGTTCCTGTCCTAACTTTCCACCACCTAATTCAAAGGGTGACTTCAACTTTGGCTCTGAAAGTACATGGTTCAAACCCAGTCCTGCTTACGCACACCTGCTTGTGCTGTGATTGACTCTAGCCATTACCAATCGCTCATTTTTTTCCAGGTTTAAAAATTCATCATATTTGCTCCCAATCCCCTCGCCGCCCACACATGCGCACAAAAAGATTGTTCTTAATAGGGTCTGACATCAATGTCATTTGAATGATGGTAGAACTAACTTCTTTTTTTTGAAATCCATCCTAAACGTCAGCAGCCACTGCAAAAACCAATCAGAGCCTACCATGCTAATGACTGGAATCCATGGTGTGATATAAACAGAGGCACAAGCTACTTACTTGTAATCCTGCAATTAGGAAACTGTCCAGAGTTTTCACTCTTTATGGTTATTTGGGGATTCTCAAAAGGGGGTCTTCATTCTGTAACCAACCTACGGAAGGAAAAAGGATCCATGAACACTAGATCAATTTGGTGATTTCCTTTGAATCATTCTCAGGGCAAGTCTGTGCCGCAGTGGTACATCAGCACAGCTGCATAGATGCAGCTGTGCCACTGTAACATGTCTGGTGAAGACACGCTATGCTGATATAATTGCTCCACCTCAGCGAGAAGCAGAAGGTATGTTGGGAGGTGAGCATCTCCCGCCAACATAGCCCTGGTGTGGACAGCCCGAAACTTTGACCTCCAGAGATTAGGGATGTATTACAGGAGTGAGTGGGTGCATGGGCAGCACGTGAACCACCGCCTATTGTAGGCTAGCCCCCGTCCGTCCCCACCCTCCTGCCTGAGGACCTGCCCCCTTCCCCTGCTGGAGCCCCCCTCTCCACGGCTGCCATCCTCCGAGTACAGGGTGAGTGGGAGGAGAACACCCCTCCACCCCCCAAGCACAGGGCGGGCAGCCCCAGTACCTCCAGCCCCCCACCCCAAGTGCTGGGTGGTGCTGTTCTGCACCCGGGGCTCCCCAGCACTGGGTGGTTCCAGCCACCCCAACTCCAAGCCTCCCTAGCCCTAGCCCCAGCATGCTTCCCTGAGAGGAGCAGCCTGCCTGGGCTGGGGCCAAGGGGGAAGAGAAAGCAGAAGCAGGGAGGAGCATGGGTGGGACCACGCCAGGCTGTTTGGGGAGGCACAGCCTCCCCCAGCCTATGCGATGCACCGCCCATGGGTGGGTGAGGTTCTGTGGCCTGAAATGTGCAGGAGGTCAGACTAGATGATCACAATGGTCCCTTCTGACCTTAAAGTCTATGAGAAACTCTGGCTGGTGGAACTCTTGAACTCTGCCAGGGTCTGCAAGAAAATAATGTACTGAGAGGTGTCAGCTGGGATATGAGCCAGGGATGCTGGAACAACTTGTATAGTGGGGGTGCTGTTTGCTGAGAGCCATTGAACCAATCTGTAAACCCTGTATATGATGGAAACCATTTCAAACCAGGGGGTGCAGCAGCATCGCCAGCACCTAGTTCCAGCACCTATGATAAGAACTGGCTTTTGGAGAGACTGATCAGCTTTTACCTGGGACTAACAGAGACCGGAGGAGACACCCAACAAATGGATTCCATGGCAGCTTGGCCATGTGAAGAGTTGGCTTGGCTAGAATGGACTATGTCTTAACCTTTGCTTCTCTGTGCTGACCTAAGGACTTCCCACTGCTGTGTTCAGTTGACTAATAAATCCTATTCTGTCTTGAAAAGGCTGCTTGGTGTCAATACAAATACTTGCTGAGGTCCACTGGTCCCTGAAGAATGTTCAAGTCTCTGACCAGCAGTCTCTCCGTTGGACTCACTAGGCAGAGCTCATAGTATGGAACGGGAAAACTAGAGTCCAGAGGCTCAGCCTCGGAGGCATTGAGCCTGCGTGGCATACCCTTAAGGAAGTGTGGGACCCCTTGGGGGTCTGGTGCACTGAAGAGGTTCCGCCTAGGGGCTGCTTATATTCTGGGGTGTAGCACAGATCCTGTGGTTCTGTGACAGCATCATCTACACTTCTCTTCAAAAGTACTTCATTTTATTGCAACATTAGCTAGGAACAGCCTGAAACTGACAGCCAGTGGAATGGAGATCTGGAACTGAATAAGAAGTCCTTACATTCGTTAAGGCAGAGCAAAGAGTCATGAAAAATTACAACCCCCCGAAACGTATGCCAACTGAGTCCCAGTTGAACCAGTCCAAACCCGTGTGGATGCCCTTATTTCAGAGTAAGAGTGGCCTACTGCAGTTTAACTGAAACCTGTTTGAAAAATAAGCCTGGTTTAAACCAAAATTAGAGTATCTCCTTTTGCACTGGTTTAACTAAATTGGTTTAAAATCACATTTTCAGTTAATCTGGTGCCACTTTATCACGCAGACAAACCCTTCGATTGTCAGTCATTTTTTCTCTTATGCTTCCTCTCCCACCTCCATCCACAAACACACCTTTATCGCTGAGTAGAACATCTACGTTTCAATTGGAAGTGATTCTTCCAGTCATATGGAGTCTTTCTACTCAAGTATGACAACTGATGTTTAATTGTCAGAGGGGGGCTGTAGAGTGGGATTCACTTGATTAGACTGAAAAGTTTTAGCAGAGTTTAGGAGTGTTCGCTATGGCAGGAGATCAAGTGTACTCTCAACAGCACCCAAAGCAGCATGCTGTCCCTCTCAAGCAGTTGAAGCCATGTGCAGTAGGATATCCCTGACTTCCTGCTTGACAGTAGTGCTAGCACTAAGTGTGCCACCATCTCTTTTATACTCTAGATCGTGACTAAAGCCATTCGAGTTTCACAGAAGGGCAGTGTCATCATGCCACATACATTAGTACACTCCTCCTACCAAGCCCTTCAATCAGAACTGTGCCATTGTTATGGCAACACAAGTTTTCACCATCCACCCTGTAAGACGTGTTCTTGCAGTAATGAGGACGGAGTAAAAGCGGTTGCATTTTTGTCTCCTCTCAAATAACTGTTCACTCTTCCTCTTGCTTTTGATCACAGTTGCTGCTGTTTTTTTGCATAAACAAGAACTAAAATGGCCATACACCAAGTTTTAGTCTAATTAGAATACTAAATATATTCTTTTAAGGCTGGGAGGGAAAGGTAAGACCTTGTAGTTAAAAGAAATCAAGGGTAAATTAAAATAGATCTTATTTCTTTAATGAATGTTAAGTCTACTAGAGTCCAAGTTGCAGTTCCAAGAAGAAGGCTGTTCCTGTGGTTAAATCACTGGGCTGGGATTAGAGAGAGCTAGGTTCAGTTCTTGACTCTGCTACAGATTCCTGTAGGATTTAAAGCAACGCCGGGGTTAATCTGTCTATGTCTCAGTTCTTCTTCTAGATTATGGGAATGATAATAAAAATGCCCCCTATCTCCCAGGGGGGATGCAAACATAAATTCATGCTTGCTTATGGGGATTCTGACACTATTGTGGTGGAAGACCTTATAAGTATATAGATAGATAACAACACTGAATCATGGGGAAACTATCTGTGTTTACTTGTGCCAAAAAGCTTCTGTATCAGTATTGGGTTACACCCCTGCACATGTTTTTGAGGATTGCCAAAGGGAAACGGTGTGTGTCTTCTGACACACACACACACAGAGCAGTATGAGACAGAGGAATTATCCCTGTGTTTCGCATAGATGGTGTCTGCTTGTGAAAAATAACCCATTCGTAGTATAATCTATTGCAGGGGTAGTCAATTATTTTTTGTCAAGGTCCAAATTTCTTGGTCGAGGTGTGGTCAAGGTCCAGACTCTAGAGAAAATAAAATAAAAATACATAAATAAATAATAAAATAAATAATAAATAAGTAAATAAAAAAACGTTGGGGTATGTTCAAAAGTGTCTGACAGTCCCCCTTTGCCCCACGGACCACTTATTCACTACCCCGCTCTATCGTGAGCCTCTAATGTTAAGCCGAATAGATTTGTAATTTTAAAAACCTAATATCCATATGTAGCCTATCTTGCACTGTCTTCCTTGACTGAAAAGCAGTGTTATGCATTGGGGGGTTAGGAGGAGAAACACTGCATTCTATAGTCCGGTTGTATTCCACATGACCATGCAGCTGTGGAACTTTCTGCATATGTGTAGTCCAGCTGAGCTCAGGAAACAAGCCAGGGTGGCCATGTGGGGAAGAGAAAGCAAAGAGAGTAGCTTAGCCTTGTGCAATGGGACTGCTCATATGCATAAAGTTACACAGTGTAAGTGTTGACCAGACAGGGCCATAGTCATGTTTTAGAAATTCAGATCGTAGCGTTCCAATCTCTCACATCTTCCAGGTCCTGCCTCTGCCATGGGATCAGCTGCACAGGATCAGACACCACCAGGGAACTCCGCAGACTTTGGTGGAACTCCACACAGGTGTGAGGGTCCATTCACACGGCTCTCAGAGTGTCAGGATCAGGGCCCAGTGGAGTCGTTCTAGCTAGTGTAATCAAAGCTGCATTAAAGAAGTGCCCTTTTCATTCATGTTAAACAGTGCTGTTTTTATGATTCATAAAACCACACCTCATAAAAGAGAGAAACATAGCAAGATATAGATATTTATGAGAGGGATATTTGTGTTTTCAGAGAGCAACAGGCTATGATTTGCTCTGTTCAGCTGCTCAGACCCGATGGCACAGAGAACACATAGTAGCAGTTGTGATTTTCAACCAGTGGATCAGGTGTGGGAGGGGTGGTGCAATCTTCACTGTTAATATTTTAAGGGAAGAGTGGTGTGGGTTTGTCCATGTTACTCTCCACAGCTGAATCAAAAATGCATCTGTCTGGTTCCAAGTGGGCAGGATTTGGAGCAGGTCTGTGTGAGAAAGGTAGATTGTGTGTGAAAGGAACAATCAGGATTTTTCACCCACTTTCCAGGAGCCAAGACAAACCAATGAGCCAGAAATGGTGAGATCCCGTCATGCCCAGACAACACACAGAGGCTAAGGCCTCCATCCAACAGCTGGGCCACAACAGCATCCATCATTTGTCTAGATCTTGCTTTCAAGGCAGGGAGGTTCCACACCCATTCTATGGGCGCTAGGATAGGGTGAGCCAGGGTTCTCAACTACAGCCCAGTAGTTTGGCTTCCCTCCCTTCCAAGTGTCATCTGTCACCACTTCTTACCCTCGCTCTCCTATCATTACTCTCAATCTCCCTTCTTTGCCCTGGAATTTTCCCAGAGCAGAGAATGCAAAGACAGACAGGTGTGTGCCAGGGAAGTGATCAATTGCAGGTCAGCAGAAGCTCTCCCATTAGACTAAGATATTTCAAACCCCACAGCCCCTCTTCAGCCCTCCCCATAAGTCATCTATTTTGCTGTGTGTACATAAAACATAAGAAGTTTCCTGCATGTCCCCCTTTCAGCCATGACACTTCAAATTATTCTGCCTCCCAATATCCCATCTGGCTGTTAGAAACGAACTCCCCCTCCCCTCCTGGTCATTTCTGCCTTCCTCCCCCTTTCTCTAGTCTCCAGCCCATGTGTAAAAGTAGCAGGGGGGCCTTTATTAAAGGCAAAGCCCCTCGGCAGCGGCTTTCCAGCCAAACTGCTCTTGTATTACTTTTTGATGAGTTTTCAATTTAGGCCTTTGCAGACAGGGGAAGAAGGCGACTTGAGAGACAGAGGGGGGGAAAAATGCAACAGATGGGGCCGATTGTGCTCTCTAGGCAAATTAAGGAAGACATCTGTAGCTCCCAAATACTGGTGGTCTAAAGCAATTAGTCCCCTGTGAAAAGGGGCCTCTCTGAGCTGCCTCCAGCCAATCCCTGTGCAGTCAGTGCTCACGTTACAATGGCCTTGACCACAATTCACTGAGCCAAAAAAAAAAAAAAAAAAAGAAAGAAAGATTAAGCCAGGAGGAGCTGTGGGGCAAGGCTGGAGTTGCTAGGCTTAACAGGGAAGGTTACTTAAGTTGCTGTCTAACCTTTGAGCAAAACACAGTTTTTTCCAGTTGGCCAACATGTGCTTGTTTTATGTTCCATGTCTGGAATGCATAGAGGGATTCTGCACACATGTGTGTGCGTGTGCGCACACACGTGTGTGCAGCGTATGCACCTATTTGCAAGAGGTCCGTAATCTGGAAATTGCCCAGGGATTTCAATTTTCCACTGACTTGTTTCGAAAATAATGAATGAAGACACAAACCCCAGTGGGTGGAATTATCCCCCAGCCCTCAACGCCCCCTGGAAAAAAAAAAGAAGCTGTTATATGATAAGACTCCTCTGTAAGTGATAATTATGATGATTGTTATGATGCTGGAGTGCCACCTTTACAATTGGAAATAGGAACTCCAGCTGGGTTAATCCGGAGGTGTGGTCCCCTTGCTTTATTCTAGCCTTCTATGTCAGGAAGGCTAAAGTGGGAAAATCAGAAAGGACTTTACCTTGGCTGGTTATGAGCCCCCACAGGCTCTTTTATTCATGCATATTTATGATCAGTAGATCTCAGTGGAAAAACAACAACCCACCAACAATGGGGAGAGCTGCTGATGGAGGTCACAGCACCTTTCAATGACACTTCGTGGCTTTGTTCACCCAAGCACAATGGAGTTAAGAGACAGGAAGAATAGCTCCCTGCACAAGGGCGCGATCACAATTCTCTCGCTGATTTAGAAAAGAAAATAAAGCCCCAGCTAATTTGATATCTTATTGGATTTCTCTTAACCTAAGAATGTGGCGAAGCCTGGCCATTAAGGCTTGTCAAGGGCTGATCTCTTACAAAGAGCGCTAATTAGCCTCTGTGAGATAGTGACGCTTGCTTGTTTAAAAAAAAAAAAAGCCTTCTATTTTCGCTCTCTTTAAATTCATGCTGAGTTAACTGGCTCAGACATTACAAAAAAATCACCTCCTGAACCTTTTCCCCTTTAAAATTAATTAATTTAATGTGTTTATTGTTATGGGGCCTGTCAGAATGACACCTTTAAGGGCCATCCCAGAGTCTAAACAACCCTCATTACAACAGAGGTGGCCTTTTTTTATTAGCTGAACTCAAACTGAAGCCTTTCTAAGATATTAGCATACATTTTGCCACCACCATCATTCCGGTTTCCTGTCATGGCTGAGAGTGGAGTGATGAAGTATCGCGAGAAAGCTAGAAATGCTGGTGAGACCAGCCTATGACCAGTCAGCGGAACGCAGAAGAAGCCAGCCCAGGGCTCAGATCACAAGATTTGGCTCAATTTTAGAGAAGTTGCCTACCCTTCTGACTGCTTTTCTGATTACAGTTTAATCCTTTTGGGTTTTCCAAGTGCTACATAGACTAGAGATATAAGTCTAGAGGACTCTGGGGAGAGTGGGTCCAACCAAGCTTCCATTGAAGTAAATTGCAGGAGTCTCAGTGTCCTACTCTTCCCATTGGACAGAATAAAATTAAAAATAAAGTTATTCCTGGAGAAGCCAAGTTTGTTAGGTGGTTTGAAGGGGTAGGTGGAGGAAGCAGAGTCTAACAGGAAACATCTTGGAAACATCCATTCACTGTGCAGTGGCAGTCAAAAAAGCAAACAGAATGTTGGGAATCATTAAGAAAGGGATAGATAATAAGACAAAAAATATCATATTGCCTCTATGTAAATCCATGGTACGCCCACATCTTGAATACTGCGTGCAGATCTGGTCGCCTCATCTCAAAAAAGATATATTGGAATTGGAAAAGGTTCTGAAAAGGGTAACAAAAATTATTAGGGGTATGGAATGGCTTCCGTATAAGGAGAGATTAATAAGGCTGGGACTTTTCAGCTTGGAAAAGAGATGAGTAAGGGGGGATATGATCGAGGTCTATAAAATCATGACTAGGGTGGAGAAAGTAAATAAGGAAGTGTTATTTATTCCTTCTCATAACACATGAACTAGGGATCACCAAATTAAATTAATAAGCAGCAGGTTTAAAACAAAGAAAAGGAAGTATTTCTTCACACAACGCACAGTCAACCTGTGAAAATCTTTGCCAGAGGATGTTGTGAAGGCCAAGACTATAACAGGGTTCAAAAAATAAACTAGATAAGTTCATGGAGAAAAGGTACGTCAATGGCTATTAGCCGGGATGGGCAGGAATGGTGTCCCTAGCTTCTGTTTGCCAGAAGCTGGGAATGCATCACTTGATGATGACCTGTTCTGTTCATTCCCTTTGGGGCACCTGGCATTGGCCACTGTTGGAACACAGGATACTGGGCTAGATGGACCTTTGGTCTGACCCAATATTGTCATTCTTATGTTCTCTTGTTCTAAAGTTTCTAGAAATAAAATGCTGTTCTCATGCCAAACAACTGCCCTTACCCTGACCATGGAACCAGGGGAGCAAGCTGAAAGACTTATTTTCCTTGGGCAGCTGGTACTGCAAATATAGGCACCCATTTTCCTCAGCAACAATCTTTGGAGAAGGGCTGCTTCCAAATTATCTAAGGAAAACTCCCCACAGCCTTCATCTCTGATGCAGAAGAAAGCCAGGCACCTGCGCTTCTATCACATTAGAAAATCTTCTATAGTACAACTGACACTCCGAAAAACCATGCAGCACAAAGTCTCCCTCAGCCCACAAAGGGTTTTGTCACATTCTTCCCCTCAAACCAGCTTCCCACTCTAGCAGGGCTACAGTACTTTGAACTTCAAGATGGCTAGCTGATGTTAGGATAGTTAATGCTAACAGAATTTGTGAAATGGGTACAAAGCCTCATGCTTCAGGGGTTAAAGTGATCTCTAACTAGGGATTAGGATGAGACCTTCATGGAGGAACAGTTTATCCCATATCTGCCTACTGCAGAGCTTTTCACACCTTCCTCTAAATCCTCTGGTAATGATCACCTGTTGGACACGGCACTGGACTAGGTGGACCATATGTCTGATCCATTTTGGTCCCTTCTGGCCTTGGAATCTACGAAACATAAGAATTGCCACTGTGATGATCTCAACCAACCTCCTGTACAAGGTAGGCCATGGCACATCCCTCAAAAATCTAGAGCAGATCTTTTAGAACTTGGATTTAAAAGTTCAGTGATGAAAAATCCACTATGACTCTTAGTAAATTGTTTCACTGGTTAGTTCCCCTCACTGCCAGTCTGCATTCGTCTAGTTTCAACTCCCAGCCACTGGATCATGTTATACCTTTCTCTGCTAGATTGAAGAGCACAGCATCAAATATTTGTTCCCGTGTTATAGACTGCTTGGTTGCATCAGGCACAATCTAGTCCTAAACGTGACATAACGTATTGCACTTTAATGCATGGTCTCTGGTTATGCTGTCAACTCCCATTTGCTCCTTTGAATCCTGGTGAAAGGTTATAAGTGCAGTGGTCACAAACTGATAAAGTAAATTTAGAAACAAAAACATCTTATTACAAATCATGAAAGGATGAGAACCACTGTCATAATGCCTGTGCACATGTAGGCTGAATTAAGGTTGTACAGGTAACATTAAATCTGGCACTTCCAAACTACGAACAAGATCACCTCTCTCCCCATGCCAACCCGCCACAGCAGAGGTGTTCAAGCAGGATGCTCCTTGCTATAAAAGAGATGGGGTAGCTGGCCTGGCATTCTCTGTGATATCTCTGAAATTCTGGAACCTGCTCCCCCATCCCAGGCCAACACAGCCCAAACCTGGTGACTTTTGAGATACGCTGAGGATACAATTCCTGTATGATGAAGCAGGAGATGTCTGGCTGGCTGACCAAGTCCCTGTGGAACTGACTGTAATGCTGCTGAGATTTGCTTTAATTGTATAAAAAGTATAGTGAAGTACAGTACAGCACTTAAATGGGATGCTAGTTTGGGAGTTCATCTAAAAGATATGCTCTAGGAATTCTTGTGGGGAAGATCTCTGGCCATAGGTGCCGACTTCCTCTGTACTGGGGGGGAGGGGATGCTCAACCCCCACTGTGCCCCAGGCCGCACCCTGACTCCACCCCTTCCCCCAAGACCCCACCCTACCTCACCCCAGAACAGCTGATCACAGTGGTACAAAGGTGCTGGGAGGGAGGGCGAGGAGCTGATGAGTGGGGCTGTCAGCAGGCGAGAGGCACTGGCTTGAGGGGGTGATCCTTGGCTGCTGGTGGGTGCTAAGCACCTGCTAATTTTTTTTTTGTGGGTGCTCTGCGTTATATAGGATGTCAGACTAAATGGTCACAATGATCCCTTCTGGTTTTAGAATCAATGAATCTATAAACAGGTCCTTTAAAAAAAAATACAGGGCTGGCAGACTACACAAGAAGCAGAACCAAGGATGCAAACTAATTGCAAATAACTTTCCATTCAGAGAATGTAAAAAAAAAAAATGAAAATGTTGTTCATTTTACATATAAACACATTATTGTACATGTAAAAGCAATCCAGTGAATGATCCTGGGATTTTAAATCCACTGCCTTAATTTCAGAAATATAAAGTTGAATAATTACCAACTTTATAATAGGTTTAGAACAGCCTAAGCTTTCACACACATACTATACATTAAATTTGCCTTGGTAACAGCTATATTAATTAGCAGCTTTCTGCAATCAAATCAGTTATCTGGGTCCTGCATGGAAATACAATGAAGGCTGCATTCATAACCTCCACATAATAAATACCTCACTATATTATTAATAAGGAATGGTATGAATATTTCCATACACAAATTTTAGTTCCAGCAAAACCATCTACCTTTCACAGTAGGTGACAGAGAAGTCTATCTAGGAATAACCATTAAAAGAAAAAGATTCTTTTCCCTACTCTATCTACAGAAGGAAGGAAGGAAAGAGATTTCTTAATGCATCATTCCATTATAATCAATTTTTTTTTCCAACAGTGTAAACACATATACTGTAATTGTTCTCTAGAATGTTGCTTACTCATGTTTATGCAAGAGGCTGACTTAACTATGTTATAGATTTTATTTCCCTGAAGGCTGTGTTAGCTTGACTGGTATCACCATGGGTACTAATAACAGAAGATTCCCTCATCTTAAATGAATGGTCTTTCACATGGTATTGAACATACAGATAATGTATCTGCATCATAGCCAATGAAACTAATCAGATCATCTGAAGTTTACTTTGCTGTTTGTCTAGGTCACTATCCCATGGTTTACAATTATCTCACTGAAAAGCCATACAGATGTCTAACTTGGCCTCATGGCTTTTTCCTTTGGAATTTCAGTTTGTGAATAACTAATTCTATTAGGAAGTTGTTTCCAGAATCACATGCGTTTCAACGTGTCTCAAAGGAGTCTCTCTCCAGCATTTGTCAAAATTCAAATACCCCATCATTGTACAAGATATTAGTGTGATCCGAGACAAAGAGTTATCTACAAGGTGGAGGCTGATGTTTCCACAGATGTCTATGGGAGTGGATGCCCACTTCCTGTTAAAACCAACAGGTAGGGGAAGTCCAAATATTTTAGGTGGCTTTGAAAATCTCAGCAAACTGCAAATTGCTGCAGTTTTATTGGGAACATCTCTCCCCTTACTTTGTGTTGCATCATAACTCTCATTGTGTCGAGAATTATACAAGCCCTGAGCCATCAAAGCCCATAAGCATGTGCTTAACTTTAATCACAAGTAGTCCTATGAGTCAGGGCCTCTATATTGCTAACGTAGCAGCATCAGTCTGTAACTAGTAACTCAAAGCCCCATTTGTTTAACTGTAAAAATGACCAAAATGCTATTTTTATAGTAGAAACACTAATGATATACTTAGTTAATGTAATGAAAGAACCAAGATTCACAATCTACAGGGCACAAGATGGACCCCTGAATATAACATTAGGCCAGATCTTCAGTTCCTCTCTCCAGCTGCGATGCAACTCGCTGAAGCATAGAGCATCGTGCCTGCTTCACCCATGTTTTGGAGTAAAAGGGGTAGTAATTTGCTGCTGGTCCATGCCACCCCTCCCTGCCCACTTATTGAGGATAGGAGTAACAGATGCACACAGACTGCCTGCCTTCTGAGTCTGAACCTAAGCTCTGTGATCCCCCTCGGTGGGTCTAAGTGATGTTCTTTTTTCCCTTATGCCCCGGCAAGTCACAATTAACTTCCAGACTATCAGACCTTGGGCTCCCTATGCCTCACTGTATGTACTGTACAGTGTATCTATTCTGTATTGTGCAGCGCTAGGCACACCGAAAGCTCTCAACACCTAAAAAACACAAGGGCCTGAGGTGAGGGGTGATCTGTGAATAGGTAGGCCAATGCCCTGTGGGAGGGGTCTGCAAGGAGAAGAGGCTGTCCAGTCCTCCAGCCAGATAAGGGCTATGTAGCCATCAGTCCCAAATGTTAGCCCATAGCTTATACTGTGTCAGCAGACTAGCAGAAACATGCTCCTCTTTGCATCTCACTCAGAGATCCCATCTCACTGTTGAAACTAGCTTATGCATAATGTTATTGATAATATTTCCAAGGCAAACTTGGCAAAACATGTTTGAAAAACCTATGTCAGGTCTCCAAAATCATGATTTTTTTTTTTAAATCTCCTGATTTTTAAGCCAATCTTTTTCTTTGTTGTCTGGTTTCTCAGCCTTTAGGATGCATTTGGGTGACATTTTCCAGCTTTTCTTCACAACCACGAGGGCTAGAAATTTACCCGCTCCTCACCTTATGGAATCACTTGTCTCTGGAAGCTGGGGCTTTAAAAAAAAAAACCTGAACTATTACCCTCCCCACCACCCACACGCCTGTCATCTTGTTATATAACCCCTATCTCCCTAAGATTGGCTTGATTGATTTATGTCTTCCACTTCAAAACATCTGTAAGTTATGCAGATTCCCCTTGACTGGCATGATATAAGGATCTATACACACAGATGAATGTCCTAAACCTGGGCATGAATATACAATAATAATAAAAGTGAGTTTTATTTGTACTGTATTTTAATTATGTTTTCATTGTGTTTCTTGCAAAGGCCCGAGGATGAACACTTTCTAAACACAAGCCAACGGTAAGTCATTGTAGCTCTATTGAGATCAAGGAAGCCATGCTTTCTTTTTTTTAAATGACAGATGGGGATTTGTCCCCCAAAATATACCCAGATTTAGATACTTGATTACCTGCTTTAAACATCCTATGAATGGGCTGAATTCTGCTCTCCTTACCCATGTGCTTTATTCTGAAACCAGCCTTCAATGGAAAATTTATTTATTTCATAGCAAGAAATAAAATATAAAATAAACTGATGAGAATGCTGAGATTTTGAAGCCTGTTACCTTAGAGAGAGAGGCTGGTTCTGTGGTTAGAGTGCTACCCTGAGGCTCAAGATTAGGTTCAATTCCCTGCTTTACCACATACTGCCTCAGTTTCCCCTTTGTACAATGAGGATAATAGCAGAGCACTTCCCTACTTCACAGGGGGTTTGTAAACCAAGTACATTAATGACTATGTGGTGCTCAGATACTATGGTAATGGAGATCATATAAGGACCTACGTTTGATAATGCTACAACAAAAACTTAACATGATTGTCCCACTGTCTTCTGATCTGTGGGTCAACAAAAATTGTTGCAGAATATGTGGCATTTCCCCTCATATAACCCTTTATAACAATACTAGATCTACTAACATAGATATGGCTACTCGTGAGTAAGGTGAGAAAATCCTAGCCCCCTGGGCCAGATTCTCTGGCCAACTTTATCTAATTTTAAATATGTAATCATGCTGGTAAGAGTATTATGCGTTCCACAAGATTTTGATACCAAACAATCAGATCTCTATGCTGGGCAAGCATCTTATGAAATAGAGTGAGCCTATATTCGTTTAAAAGGAGTCACAGCTGGCTTGTTGCCAATTGGATTGAAATCCTTGGCATTGTAGCATTGTTAAAGAGAGTTGGCAAAGACTCAAATGATAATGAAAAAAGTATTAGAAGTAGAACTGGAATTTTTCAATGTACAATGGAATCTGGTATATAAAATTTTGCATTCTGAGAGGCAACAATTCATGCATTCTCTTATGGAGACCATCTGCCCACTGTAGCATTCATGCATGCTAGATGAAAACTGAATCAAATATCCCTATACATCTGTCATGTTAGGTTGCCTTTTCTACCTTAAAACTGCAAAAAAAGTCAAATTTAATAAAAAATACTTCTCCCACTAAGAGATATTTGCTTCTGCCTTTTCACTCTTCAGTATCTTTCATGGGTTTATATAGTGAGGACTGACTTATATAATAGAAATTAATGATAAGTGATGATTTTTTTCTTTCTATCTTAAGAATAATTGCTATGTTTGTAATTAGTTCAAAGGAATAATAAATATAAAATTAAAAAACATCATTTGTTCAATTGTGTGCTGGTTTTATCATATATAAAGTTCAAGAGATCCCTAAAACATACAGCTGCGTATAGCATATTTCTAATACACAACCCCATCTCACTTTCTGATAAGTTTAATTTTTATTCAGATTTTTTGAAACTTCAACTAATCCTTGGATATCAAATTTTACAAAGCTGCAGCAATAACTCTTTTATTTTATTTACTACCTAACAAACAAAGCATTATATTTAATTTTGATTCATGCAGGGCAGAAAAAAGCAGTGGATGGTTAGTTTGTAACAGAAAAAATCTATTTGAGCCAACCCTTATGTAGTATTTTACAAATGGGCCATTGAAATAATTGGGATTCTATATTTTGAAGTTATTTTCTCTTAAAAGAACACCTTGAGGGCCTGGTTTTCAGAGGGTGGAGGCTCAGTGCTGTTTAAAAATCAAGGCTCTCAAGCTGAGTACCCCAAAAATGAGGCACCCAAAAGCCACTAGTAACTTCTGAAAAATTAAGGCGAGCTCACCCAATTCTGTCCTCTCCATTGAGCTTCATGTTTGTGAAATAGCATCTAGCATAACGGGATCCTGGTCCATGACTCGGGATCCTAGACACTATGATTAGATAGATAGATTAGATAAATAGAATACAGACATAGCGGTCAGTTCCAATTGAGACATTCATGTGCACCGGGGGAGAATAGATCCCTGAAGAGCTCCTAACAGACCAGCTCTGTGAAGCTGAAAATACATTTGTGAAGTAAAGAAGGTGTTGAGCGCCACTTGCTGGTACAAATCTAAACTGGAGGAAGAATGACTATACAAGATGTTTCTTTATAAAAGGAACTCTTCTTTGATCAATATTCTAATTGGAATTATGGACTATACGATTGTACTCATGCTCTATGTGACACTGTCGCATAACTCACACGAAGAGCGCCATGCTGCTAGCATAGGTTACAATAGCATAAACTACATTATTTTATTCTACTTACTAGAGATGGAAGAATAATGCAAACCTGCAGGCCAGATTCTCGGCTACACCTCAAAAGTATGTAGAGCAATGTAGGAGGGGCTTGAAGTGACCCTTTTACACTCCTCTGATCCTGGAGCCACTTTGTGCAGATCTGGTCTCCTGGCATAAATCACAGCAGCCTGAATGCTCACATTTATTGCTAGCCAGGTGCAAAGAAAGCCATTGTAATGCAACTCCCCAGGGTGGGTCATCAGCAGTGGGGACTAGGGTGACCAGACAGCAAATGTAAAGAATCGGGACGGGGGGGGAGCAATAGGAGCCTATATAAAAAAAAAGACCCAAAAATCGGGGCTGTCCCTATAAAATCGGGACATCTAGTCACCCTATATGGTATTGACAGACATGCAGAGAGTGGTCCTTGGGTATTGTTTAGCACAGAAACTGACCATGCAAAATTTAACTATAAACCTGCCCAAATGTTTACTGACAATTTGATGAACTTTCAAACAGGGCTTCCCTTTTTGCTGTGGAGCCTTTGTTAAATCAGTGTTTTGTTTCACTTCCAGCAGATGGAGCTAGAAAGCAGAGAGAGTAGTTTATACATCAATAATAATGTCACATTTTCCTGCTTATGAATTTGTCACCTGCACCTTTAAAGAGCTGTCACGGGATTGCAAATTCAGGCACATCTTTTGACAGACAACAATGGCAAACTTAGCTCCATATCATCTGCCACTGTCATGAGGAAACTCCCACTAATACTTGGTACCTCTGGATCTGGTCATTTAGCAACTGTAGGACTTCAGAAGACATCTAGTATGAGCCACTGTCTTGTCTTGTGAGCCAGGAGGTATTGCACAGCATAGTAAAATAATACAGTAAAAAAACCATAAAGCAGTGCGGATACCAGCAGATGAATGGAAGAGCAGTAATGTGCCCTGCAGAACAAGTCCAGACCTGCTATAGAATATGGATACAGCGTTTTATTTTCTGTTCATAATGAGGAAATTCATGCCGTTTTTTGCAAACTAGCTTTGGGATAGATCTGTGGGAAGTAGCATCAACCTGCAAGTTCAGCATCTTGGAGCATCAACAAATCCATCCAAGGACACTGAGAGACAACCAATTTTACAGTTATTTGGGATTCAGAGTGTATAAAATTAGACAACGAGGAACTTCCCTTTTGAGATGTCCTTCCCTGGCTGGCAAAATTGGGGGGCAACTCTGTCCTTTCCCTATACCCTAAGGACTTGGCTTCCCATAGTGCTCTGTGTAGTGAGCAGCCATCCAAGCAACCAGACCCACTTTGCTCTCTCAGCACTCGAGGGACAGATACTTCAGCTACATCCATAGTCCTCAGAAGATAATGGCCAATGTCCTTGTGGGTATCCCTAAGCTGCCATAGTGTCACAGTACTTTCCAATCTGATACTGAATGTCACAGCAACATGACAAAGAGATGTTGCATCAGTATCACAGGGCTTGTTCTAGAGGGAACTTATTTCTAAGGGGAAGGGCCCAGAAGGGCCTTAAAGGGTTTTCTTCCCTTTTAGGTTTTTTTTTTTTTAAGATGGTAGCCACATGTGAGAGGAAGGATGTCCTTGTTGCTAATACACAGGACAGAAGTCAGGAGATCTGGATTTTATTCCCAATCCTGCCACAGGTTTCCTGTGTGACCACGGGCAAGTCATTGAACATGACTTTACTTTGGAGGTCTCAGAGGAGTGTTGAGTGGTGTAACGAATGTGCGTACCGTGTTTTGATTTAGATGGAAATCACAATAGAAGTGCTAAGTGTTATTATAATTCACAGTGACTAATTTAATCCATGAATTTAGCCACTTTTTCAGCTCATGAATATCCAGCAACAAATCATGATTTCTTTGAATATATTCCTCAGAGAGAACATTTTCTTTTTTTATTTACTGATCACGACCTTTCAACATTGAAGGGACAGCAGGGAGTTAAACTTTTTGACAAAATATTCATGAATTTTTTTCCCTATTTTTTGACCAACTATAGAACTGGTCAGAATTTCTCTAATTTTGATATTTCAGACATTTCAAATTTCAAAAAAAAAAAAAAAAAAAACTGAATAAGTTCCAAAAACTGTTATTCTCCTCTTCTCCTTCACCACTATGAGCTCCAATAATTAAAATTTGAGTTGGGTTGCTTAGTTCTGACTGGCCAAGTAAATGACTTCGTATTATTTCTCCTCCTTACTTTCAGCATGAATTCTTAAAAATGGGAACTAAAAATTTGGTTTCTACAAATATTTGCACTTACAGCTTTAAAATTCACTTTGAACCAACATCTGTGCCAGTAAAACTCAAAACAGATAAAGGGTGTAGAATGACAAGCAAATACACTCTAAAAAATCAGATGGAAGCTTATTTTCGCAAATTTTATGTACACTGCTTAATGACTAACTTCACCAGACCTCAGAATTAGGAGAGGTTGAGTACTTTTTTAGGATACTTCCAAAAAAGCTGCAGAAAGTGGTGTGTGTGATGTAGAGAGTGACATTTTTTGTCTGAGTATTGCAACAATACCTCGGCGTGTAGTTAGGGGGTGCTGTGTACAGCGCAGCTGTCCCTTTTTTGACTGCAAAATCCAGACCAGGATTTAGGGATAACCTGTAAGGTGATACTGTGTTTTATTCTCTCTCTTTTTTATTCATTAAGCTGTTCTTTCCCATGTGGGACACTACAGCCTATGGCTGCCGGTGCAATCTTTTAGATGAGATATAAAACTGGGGTTCAAAGAGGAGGCGTGTTAGTGAGTCCCTGCATCCTGTTAAATTAGACATAACAACAACAGTCTTTAATACCTAAACTCTCTCCTGTAGTTTCAATTGATAAAAGGTATTATTTACTTCCATCCATCACTAACGGTTATAAGTTGTAAAACAGCTGTCTGCTTAAGCATGTTGCTAATTTGTAAGCCTCTCAGGGAGCCTGGCCAAAAAGTGCTCAAGAAATATATTGTCATGCTCACTGATTGGCCTTATTTGTTTGTTCATGCCAGCGCCACTTACTTATTTTCTGTTACGTGCCCCCTTCTTGGCTAATGTGCTCCATACACGTTTCCTGTTCATCTATTTTGAATTATCCAACTGCAAGATATTGACCAAGCAGGAACGGCAATTATTCTCTCTACAGCAGCTAGAAAATCAGAGTGCCTTGCTTTGTGCGTTCAGGTAACAACTTTGTTGCTAATGATTTATGCTACATTAAGCGACAGGTCTCTGGAAAACTACTTGGAAACTCTGAACGCTACGCATTTTCTCATCAGATTTTTGATTGTTATGATATATGCCTGCATAAGGCTGCAAGGAAGGGGGAGGAAAGCTTTTTATGTTCTATTATGACCCATATGGAAAAAATATATATTTCCCACACATCTGATCATATATATTGGGCACATTTGTAAAGCACATGTGAACTTTTATGAAACTAGACTGATTACATGACCAAAATATATCAGTT
Organism: Gopherus flavomarginatus; assembly: GCF_025201925.1. NCBI lineage: Eukaryota > Metazoa > Chordata > Testudines > Testudinidae > Gopherus > Gopherus flavomarginatus. Next base: position 11,644,962 of record NC_066623.1, read on the forward strand.
GGAGCTAGATTAATTTAAAGCATAATAAATATATTGCTCCCATGGCTGTATTGAATTAGCAATCCAGTTGGCTGATGAGAATTCAGCGCTTGCCAGACTAAATCTGAATGGGACAGTAGTGTCTTCTCAGGTAAGGCATCCTACAGAGTAAACAATTACCATGTTGGTCCTTGGCTTCCCACTTCTTGTTTCACAAAAACCCAAGCATCAGAGATGAAATGATAGTTTAATCACCCTCTTGCAGATAAAATACAGGAAGTGAAAGGAAGAATTTTATGGGCTTAGAGACATGTTGGATGAAAGGAAGGATCTGGACAGGGAAGAGTCTGCAAACCTGGCTTCCCACTCCATGGGATCACCTCCATTATTAAGTGGCAGCACTGACTTTGTGTTTGTGATGGGGTTTGTTTGCCGTAGGTTCTATTGTTCAATAGATTTTCCACCTCTCTCTTTTCAGAGGGAGAAGATGAGCGGGGACAGGGAGGGAATAGTAGCACTGAAAGAAGAACTGCTTTAAGGTCTCTGCCTGTGTACTCCTACTCTCCTCTCTTCTCTTCTTCTCCCTACACTGGTCGAAAGGTGATGCTCTGAATGGGACACCTCAAAGCTTTATAATCCTCTCTGCAGCAAGAGATGACAGTTCCACCACAAGAGTCCCCAGCGGGAACCAAGAAGCATGACCCAAGTAACACTGGCCTCCCCATCCAGAGTCTGGAGGACCCTTTTTGTGTGAGCACTGAGCAATCAAACCTATTGGAATTTCTGAGGCTGTTGGCATCAGGTAGGAGAGTGACGTCCAACGAACAGCAGCTTCACCCAATATGCTCATGATGATTTCACAGGTTTCCACGGGCATGAATGTAACTTCACACCCTCAGTCCCAATGAGAGGAGAAGTGTGGCGCAGGTACAGGCTGGGAACTAGTAGCAGCATGGCTCCTGAGTGAGCCAGGCCGTCAGAGGAGATGGGCCCTCAAGGAGCACTGCATCGGGTCAGGTCTTCTGCATTAATGTCCCAAGACCCGCGAAGTTGAGAACAGGATTCCCCATGGATCCTCAAGCCGTGCATTGAGGAGACAATGCTCCCTAGCCTCTCTACAATCCTGAGAGTCCCTTCCTGTAAGGGGATGAGAGCTGGGAAAATACTTTCCCCGGTAGGTTTTCCATTCCCAACCCATTTTTCACTGGGGATGATGTTTGAGTCCTCTCTGCCCACAGACAGAATCATCAGTGCTTGAGATGTAAAAAGCCTATTAGTCATCCAAGCCATTCCCTTGGTCAATGCAGGATGGCTCCCTAGTCCTTTGTCCAGTTGAGAGTTAAGTGTATCAGGCAGTGAGACTTCTAACATTTCCCTTCAGAGACTGTTCCACAGACAAATGGATTTCAACATTCAGAAGCGTTTCCTGCTATTAAGCTGAGTTTTCCTTTTCTTTATTTCATCCCATTACATCTCATTCTGAATGACACCTTTCATTTCAGTCGATGTGGATCTCCTGCTGGCCTAATGGTGCCACCTTTAGATTTACTTAAGCCCTCTCTTCATCACAGGCCCTGATGGTATACGCAGAGCCCAGTGAATGAACAGCAAATTGGGACTTGTCTTGTGATCCTGCAGAGGCTTATTCCCCAAGATCATGAATGATTTTAATGCACAGCAGATAATTAGTGATTCATTTTCTATCTGGGAATGAACTGTAGCAAAAGGAAGAATGAAGGAATTGTGCACAGCTAATATCCTCTAGGGGTACTTAGTAAATGCTACAGTTCTTATGCTTATGGTCTCAGTAAATTTTCCTAGATCGAAATGATGGGCAGGTGGAATCGGTCATCCATCCTGAAACGAGGCTAATTTGGGACAAAACTAATGAGTTTTGAAATATTTATTTGCACAGGTAAAACTGTATGGAGGAAGATAGCTGAATGCTGTTCATTCACATACACACACTTCCCCCTCCTCCTGCAAAAGCAAACCAGATTGCATTACCCAATAAGATTAGTACTTTATTGAACCTCATTATAAGTTCACGTCCACCCATAGTCATATCCAACTGTTATTTTTGGCATATAGAGCCACCATGATTTAGTATGCTGTGTGAGAAAAAATGAAGTCTCCTTCTAAAATATGTTGACTATTATTCCAGATGTGGTAGTTGCCTTAGATTCTTTTCAAGCAGTTTTTTTTTTTTTTTATGGTTTAGGCTGTTTAATATATAAATAAATATGGCCAGATTCAAAGTCATGGCTGCGGGGGGAGGCACTTTTTAATGAAAGCAAAAGGAAAGGAGGATAATAAAATCTGTTCATTGGAGAAATATATTTACACATATAATTTTTGTATGTTCCCCAAGAAAAATAAAAAGGAAAGATATAAGGGCACAATTATTCACTATTCAACAAATAGCAAAATCCCGAGAAAATGTTGAATTTTAAGTAATTAGAGTTTCTCATTTAATTTACTGGTTGGAACTGTGTTTTTGGCAGGCAGTCAGAGAGGCAATGAGTCATCAGATTCTTTCACAGCAAAATCACAAATTTGTAGATACAAACTAGATATGGGGGAAACAAATTGGATCAGATTTGGAACAGCCCCACTGATGTTCAGCTCTGAATTTTTTCTTTGGCCTATTATACAGAGAGGGGTTATTGCCAAAACTGCCACAATAATTTAGTGAGGTTCAGCAAAGCAGTGGATATTTACATGGATAGCAAGAATATCCAGAGTTATACTAAGAAGGATTAAAAAAAATAAATCAGAGGAAGAAATCCTTGCCCTATTGAAGTCATGTGAGTTTTGCCACTGATTTTAATGGGGCTAGGATTTCAACCCAGGAGTTCTGGAAGGGATATAAACCTTCATGTTCCGGGGCATAAACTGGCCTCTAACTATTAGGAGGAAACTTTCCCTATGGGGAATTTATTCCATAACTGCCTCCTAGAGGGTTTCTTGCACTTCCCTCTGAAGCAGCTGATACCACCTATTGTTGGAGAAATCATACTGCCAAGATGGAACACTGGGCTGATCCAGTGTGGCAATTCCTATGGCGTTTGGATTTTGAAGATGTCCAAGGTTGACGGAATTTGGATTTGAGTTTTGGTTCACGAAGAAGAGATAAAATGCAACAAATCCTTAAGCAAACTCGTCCATTAAACCAAGATCGCATCTGCACTAGAAATACGTAAACTGGTTCAGGCCCAAATCTTGACTGAAAAGTCTAATCAACCTCTCCAGATTCAAAAGCAGTTCAGGTAACATTCCTCCCATTCTTTTCTCATTTTTGCGTCCTGCTGCATGTCCTTGTTTTGGCCAAGGCTGGAAAAGAACTGCACGAAAAGCTGTTTCCATGGTATTTCCTTGCCCAGCCAGACCAGAAAGCACTGTGAATCTCATTTCATGTCTAGCCCAGTTTGGTAGACTCTGGAGGTTGAGATAACTCAGATATGGTTGAAAAGAAACATCACACTTCTAGCTGCTGCTGCAAATGAACTCTCCAGATCTTTTGTTTGGTTTGTTGTAAATAATTATTTTGTGCATGAATTAATCTTGGTGATAATAATATCAGCACAAGTTACAATCTGTTCTACTTCCATGGGAGGTGGACTTCAAATACATGAGATTCACATTACCTCCTATTTTAGTAAGGAGAATTAAAAATATTCCCAAATCTATCTTATCTAAGGTGCTTAAATAGTTATCCCCATTACTGTAGCAGCTAATTAGCTCATATTTTTGAATCTCAAAATGGGATTTTGTAAAATTTCCTCACTTAGTATTTATTGGGAGAATTATGACCCATCTAACAGGATCTTCAAAGAATGTGTCTCTCCCTACATGTGTTTATGGTATATTTTCAGCATTCCTGTAATATGAATAATCGATAAAATAACACAGCTAGTACTTTTCCCCCCAGAGATAACAGGCACTTCAGATATCTGATCCTTTTTTTTTTTTTTTCAAAAGTCTCCACCTTTGTAAGCACAAATAATGACACTTGCCAGTTATCTAGATGTCTGGCTACTTGATGAACATATAACTGAGATGTACGTGTATAATTTCAGGATTTTCCCATGCAAACATCAAGGTGATGATGCCCTTTGTAGAATTTTGGACCCCAATCCTATGTACTTGGAACACTAGCCTATGACTATATGGAGGATATAAGATGGGAACAACATCTTGGGAAGAAATTAAAATTGCTTTGACAGCTGTTCTATCTTACGCTGGCTGTCAAATGTTCATGGGGGCTGATCTGGTAGCAGTGGGGCCATCTGGATGCAGAAGTGCCCTGGCCACACACCCTATATCAGGTGGCAGGATTGGGCAAGCCGTAAGAGCTATCACCCTGCACCACTGAAACATTCCTCTACACAATGAGAATCCTCCACTGGCCAGTAATTCTGGGTTTAAGGCTGCTTTGTGGCACCAAAACGATTCCAAAACAGCCAACCAGACCAGACAATCTGGTCCATTAACTATTAACATTTCCATAAATTGCAGGGGGCTTGAGTTGTGGGGTGGGGTGGCTTGGGAAGCTGGGGTACTTCAGCTTGGTGAGAAGGCTTAGTCTGTGGGAGAGAAGGTGCTGAGTGCATTTTTCAAGCCCTACCTCTTAAAAAATTGAATCAAGAAGTTAGTGGAGTTCAATCAATTTTCAGTAATTCGCAAACATGAAAGTGCCACCATTAAGATAAGTGGCAGGACAGTCACTGTTGTTTTGCGGGGAAAGCTAGTCAGTCCCTCTCGAGGGTCACAATGTCCTGGTTCTTGACAAAATTCCCCAAGGCTGAGCTACCTGCTCATTACATTTCTCTTGCTGCCACTGTAACTTATCTACAGTGGCTTCCTTTTACTCTCTGTTATAACTGAGTTTACTTTATCTACGGGAGATAGTTTAACCAAGTGCCAGCTTTTCATTTTATATTCAGTCCAAATCTAACCCTCCCTTCTATTTTCACCCATGCCATCACCTTTAGATCAGCTTCTCATCCCAAAGTTAATAACATCACCCAGACAGGCTGACAACTGAAGCCATTCAATATCCATCATTGATCCTATGACATGTACCGGCTTTGATGGACAAGGTCGTGTTCTTTTCTGTCCCTTCCCCACCCCATTAATAGCAACTGATTGAAGGAATGACCCTTCAGTGAAGTGAGTTGAAGAGGTCAAAAGATACTACTAATTGCTGGGTCTTAAGATCTCTGGCTTTCTTTTTGAATTTCAAATAAATTACCTAAAGGGTGTTGATGGTATTGTACAGAGAAATTTTACAGACGCACTGGACACCACACATCCTGATTTTCTCTAGCACCTGCAACATTTTGCCCCTTCAGTTTTTTGTTACACAATGAACCACTGGAGCTATGAGTTTTAAATTAAGTTTACAAGTAAGCAGAAGAAATGTACTTGTTTGATATTTGGTTTATATAGTGAGCTAATAAAAAACTTTTCCATGTTTAACTAGCATCATCAAATCCTAAATTAGGAGTTAATGTAATGGCAAGAGTTGGTTTGTTATTGAAGTGTATCACCAGAATGTCGACTCAGCCACACAGACAGTGTGTGTCTTGTAAATTCACACTGTCTCATGCTCACACTCTCAGATACTCATCCCTCATATCTAGAGTGTGAGCAAAACTCATGGGCCAGCCCAAAGGAATAAAGGAGGAGGAGAAATATGGAGGAAAAACTACTGAAGGGTGTTGGAGAGGGACAGGAGTAGAACAAGTTGAGGGGTAGAAGTGGAGTGAGGAAATAGCCATGGAGAAGAGATTCGAGTTGGGAAAATTAAGCAAAAGCAATACAATGAAGATCAATAGAGGGCTGAGAAAGGAATAATATGGAAGAAATTCCTGAGGAAAAAATCTCATTAAAGCATAGAAAAAAACCTAGAGCTTTGGAAAAGATCAAGGAAACATGGGAATTCCCACACTGGGTCAAATCCAAGATTCATCTAGTCCAGAGGTCGGCAACCTTCCAGAAGTGGTGTGCTGAGTCTTCATTTATTCACTCTAATTTAAAGTTTTGCATGCCAGTAATAAATTTTAACATTTTTAGAAGGTCTCTTTCTATAAGTCTATAATATAGAACTAAACTATTATTGTATGTAAAGTAAATAAGGTTTTTAAAATGTTTAAGAAGCTTCATTTAAAATTAAATTAAAATGCAGAGGCCCCCGGGCTGGTGGCCAGGACCCGGGCAGTGTGAGTGCCACTGAAAATCAGCTCACGTGCTGCCCTTGGCACACATGCTATAGGTTGCTTACTCTGATCTACTCTAATGCCCTTGGCACACATGCTATAGGTTGCTTACTCTGATCTACTCTAATATCCTATCTCAGAGTGGCCAGATGCTTCAGAGGAAAGTGTAAGGAAGAACTAGGGAGGAATAGTTGTGTATGATGTTCTGTTGTAAGACCCTCTAAAGCAGTGGTTCTCAATAGGGCACCCACTTGTTCAGGGAAAACCCTTGGCAGACTTGCCAGTTTGTTTACCTGCCACGTCCACAGGTTCGGCAGATCGTGGCTCCCACTGGCCACTGTTCGCTGCTCCAGGCCAATGGGGGCTTCAGGAAGAGTGACCAGCACATTCCTCAGTCCGCGCCACTTCCTGCAGCCCCCATTGGCCTGGAGTGGCGAACTGTGGGAGCCGCGATCGGCCAAACCTGCAGACGTGGCAGGTAAACAAACCAGCCCGGACAGCCAGGGGCTTTCCCTGCACAAGTGGCAGACTGGCTTTGAGAACCACTCTAAAGCACTAGGCATCTCTGATATAATGGAGGTCACAAAAAACAAACTGGAGGTCTTCTCTATATGATGCAGTAATGCACACTCCAGGAGGCAGGGGTGATTTCTAAAGCACCCTAACGTGTGGTGCATTAATTGGTCTGTGTAGACCTTGCTGGTGTGCACTAAAGACTCCTTAGTGAGCTTCAGCATAGTGCTGTTTGAAACAAATTTCTTCACATTTAACTTCCATGACAACCACAGCCAGGTGCAAACACTGGTACCAAGTGTATGCCCTGCTTTGAGTGGGTAGGCACCTCCCAAAGGAATAGCCAAGCTTTGAGACAGGTACCTGAGACTATGACTGAAGTATTATTTCCAAATACTAGGTACTGGATCCATTGCCATAGCACCTACAACCACAGATTGCTTCCGCAGAACCCTGAATACAAACATGTGAAAAAACGATTCAGCTGGAATGATCTGCACACGTACAGGTTTGCCAAAAGTCAGCAAGAGTAACAATAGCTAAGGCTGATTAGCCTCAGGCAAGAAAAACCTAAACTTCCTGAAGTCTCACTTCACACAAATATTTCAACACGGAACAAGGCAATGCTTGTCTATCAGCCGCCAGGCAGAGATCAAGAGAGACAAATGGTGCAGAGATCAACTGACTCTCAGCAAAACAGTAGGTCTTTAAACTTGAAAAGGTCCCTTGGAAGTACTGTGAGCAGTTTTACATGGTTGCTGCTTTGGCTGTTCTCAAAACAAGCATGCATATATACGCATGCGCACACACAGATGCGCGCACACTCCAACATTTATATTTATAATAGTGCAGAGCACTGGTTTAGGAACAAATTATTATGAGGACAACAAAAAAAGCAAAGAGGTAAAAGAAGGACAATATGAACAAAATGTTTAAGGACCAGACTGTGGTATTCTTACTCACACTGAGTAGCACTTTCCCCCATTGATTTCTATGGGATTTCTCTTGGTGTATGTTACTATTCAGTGTGAGTAAAGATCTCACAAGCTGGTCTTAAATGAGTTGAGTATGGGCCTGATTCTCCTTTCACTTACACCAGTTTAGCACTGCTAACTTCACTGGAGCAAACCCTGATTTGCCTGCATGATTCAAAGAGGAATTGGGGTTTTGGACCCGATTTTCAAGAACACTCATAACTCTGCTCTTCAGCATCGCTATTAACAGGAAAATATAGGGGATACATCTAGAAAATTAAATATACCTTAGTAGCTTCAAAACTATTTGCTAATGGCTGAATAGTAGCTTCAGGGTGAGCAGGGAGTAAGGAAAGGTGACCTGTAGGTATCTTGGCTTTTATTTTGTATTCTCACCAGACCCGGAGAAGGCCCTGGAAGAATGGGATAACACACACACACACACACACACACACTTGATGCTGTGATGGGACGTGAGGGATTGTTTTGGCTGGAGTTAAGGGCTTGTTGTAGGGGAAATGCTGTTCCCCTTGTGAGAATGAAATCACTATTTAAGAACTATGGGAGAGATACAGGCGAAGAGGAGCTTTCCTTATTAGACAGGAAAGACAAACGGGTCCACGTAAAATAACCCAACTTTTTGCCCCCAAACTCAGACAGTTCAGATTAGATGTGTTTCCTCCAACCCATAGGCATAGTTTGACTTCTATATTTGAAGAGGCAGTTCCAGGCAGGCCAATGAGGCTGCACGTGGGGGGACAAATACCACACCTGCCTGAGGCTTGCAGTTTGGGGGGGGGCAATGCCCCCCCAATCTCCCCAAACTACACCCATGCGCCCACCCTCACCAAATGTCCACACGTCTCAATACGACCTGCTTTTAGGTGGAATTAGAAGCGGAAACACTGAAAGACCATAAGAAAGGCCATTCCTGCAGTATTCTGACCTGACCAAGTACTGAAAAACTCAGGAGAATGCCTGTTATGATAAGATTCCCAGTTCAAAGAGGGTTTGGATAAGTTTTTGCGGGGATCCACACTTCTAGAGCTTCCAAACCATCAGAGAATCACTGAACTTCACACTACAAGACAGCCTTGGCTAGAATTCAAGGGAGAGAGTCACCTAGTCTGTGACAAAGGGAACTTCTTAATGGTTGCCAATCTAGATTGACACATTACATGTGTCAGATAAGCTGGTTTAGTAGCCTAAATATCATCTGTACAGTCTCTAGTTCTGCAGGTTCAAATCTTGCTAGGGTTATCTTCCATCGGTAGATAAATTGACCTCCATGTCATTTATGATTTCAGGGCCTTCCAGAGGACACCTTAAGAGCAAAGATCCTGTCCACATTGCATGGACAAAGTCAATCGCCCAGGCCATATCCACAAATGTGTGTTGGATGTCTAGCCACCTGTGACCCTCTACCACAAAAGTGATTACTTCTTCACACTTCACAAACTACGTAGAAACAAAGTGCAAGATATCTCCTTGTGACATCTCCTTTTCATGGAGAATTGTTATTGTATTACATGTTCTGTGAGTATTATAGTCAGTGAAGATTGGAACCAGGTAGGGAATTAATCATCTTCATCTGGCATCTCCACCCTGTCACTATTGAGTAGTGCTCCTATTCTTTCCCACAAACATTAGAGCCATTCTAACAACAAAATACCCACTATGTTTTTTCTACCTCTCACTGCCACTACACAATATGCAGTGCACTTTTAATTCTGAATAATCTTTTTCGGGGGGTGGAGAGGGGATTTCACACTTTTGCCCATTACATATGCACACTGAGTTATCAGAAGGAGGTTTAACATTCTTCCAGCATAGGGAGAGAGGGGGAGCCAGCCTGTGGGTTTACATCTCTGAATTTCAGCGGATGTGAAGGGTCTGAAATCCCACTCATGTTTCCTTTTATTGATTGGTCCCCAGGTGAAGGAGTGGGAGTTGGGGTAAATTTATAACTAGCTAGTGAAATAAACCTCACATCTACTGAAGATATTGCATTGAACAGGAAACAAGCCCACAGAAATCATTATGTTCCCAGAATTAAATGAAAACAATATAGTTTATGGACCATAGAAGGCAGTTAAAGTTAAAATGAAACAAAACCTCCCTGACTGCAAAGGAACTTCTTGCTGAGTCCTGGGTCTCTTAGAGCAAGCACATTTTAGCTGGCAGTTTTGTGTCATCGCGTCAGCATTCAAGATCTCTGAACTGCATACTGTAAATTGCAGCAGAAAAATACAGATACACTACGGTGCCCTTATTCTCCCAACAAACACCAAGTGATACTCTGGAAAACTAGCAGTGGTGTAATGTCAGACAACATAAGAAATACAACATGCGTATCAGCCTGAAATATAGTGCTATTTGGATTAGTGATCTAGCCAAGCGTTCAGGCAAAAGAAGTCATTGCTTGAGAGTCGTTGTCCTTTGATAGCAAAAATATTTAGAAGGAAAAGGATATGACCCTGAGCTTTTTCAGCTAGCGTCAGACGTGAGCTCCTTACAAAAAGGTCCTAATATCCTATGAAAACCTTTCAATCTTCCTGAACATTTTTTTAAATCCCCCCACTCAAAGGGAATTTACCCAGAAGGCAATGAAAGATGTGTGTTTGAGTAAACACCACGGAATATTTGTAATAAAACAAATCTACCAAATAATCTAAATAGTACTTACAACAGAAGTTGTACATACACATAGTATTCGTTGGCTACAGTTTGATCCCAATAGAACAGGTATGTCTGTATCATACCGTAGGATAGGATCTAGCACTTCTGACTGCCATTTTGCCAGTGGAAATAATTAACTTCTGATTACTGGGGCCAACAGGAGAGTCAGTATAAAATCACAAGCGACAAAGGGAAAAGAAATCTAAATGATCCTGGATTATTACCAGTTGTACATCCTGTTCTCCATAATAAAGGGATGGGCATTAGAATGATCATATTAAAATCAATTTCACTTGGAGCAGTTAGGAAAAGAAACTAGAACTTGGGGCAGAGGGAGAAATAGAGAAAAACTTAATCCTCTGCCACAAATTAGGTTCACTAGGAAAGAATATTTGAAGATCTCAGTCTAGGAGGCCAGTAATAGCTAGGGATCTAAACGGATAAATCACACCCTGAGAGAATATTGAACATGAACTACAGATCTTCTGCAACTCAAGTATCATTGACATAAAAAAGCACAGAAGGGGTTGCAGAACAATGTTCTTAGGAGTAACGCTTGCTTGAAGTACCAGAGATTTATTACAGGGACCGCGTACTGTGGAAATGAAACTGTGTTTCTGGACCACAGGCAGATGCTGGGATGTAAACGAGGAACTATAGGTTTGAATACGTATTGAAAAATGAGCTTTAAAAAGTGACTGGCTAAACCAATCACATGAATGTGTAACTATTTAGCTAGACTGCACATTCCAGCAAGTCAGTGACCTAATCAGAGTCATCCTGACTGAGACCACAGGGGTAGAGGGGGTGGAAATCATGGATAAGGATTGTACTCCATGTAATGCTGCTGACTTCTGACCACTCACAGCTTCTTGGATGTTTGTTTTTGTCTTGCTCCTGTTATTCTCCTCCTAATGCATTCAGCTACTGTAGAGTACCGTGTAGATACCTTTCTTCCTATACTGAACTAAACTAGAGCCTGGTCTACACTAGGGGGCGAGGGGGATGTCAGATACACAACTTCAGCTACATGAATAGCGTAGCTGAAGTCGAAGTATCTTATTTCGACTTACCTCCCATCCTCACGGCGCGGGATCGATGGCCGCGGCTCCCCTGTCAACTCCGCTACCGCCGCTCACTCTGGTGGAGTTCCGGAGTTGCCGGGAGCGTGTTTGGGGATCAATGTACAGCGTCTAGATGAGACACGATATTGATCCCCAAAACTGATTGCTACCCTCCGATCTGGCGGGTAGTGTAGACATACCCTAGGATTTCAATCTTCCTCCCTGTGAAGTGACTGGCAAAACTACCACTGAAATCAATGGAATACATTTCCTTTTCCTCATGCTAGTCAAAGGACAGCCCAATCAGATGTTAATGCTTGGGAGGCCCTCAACCATCTGAGTAGACACCCCGATCATCTTCTCAACAGCTGAGTATGATGCTTTGTCAGGAAAGGGTGGGGACATGAAAAAAATCCCGCCCATGGGTACTCTGCATACTGGTGCAGGTAGGAATAGAGAGGAGGGAGGAGTACTGGGGAAACCCACAGCAGTTCTCTGAAATTTTAAAGCAGCACGTTTGCCCCTTTGGAACTTACTGACATAAAAGTTTCCCCAGCATTTAATGCCACTCCTCCCCGGATTCAGGGACTCAACACTCTGCTTTTGCCCTGGGTGCTTCTGTTTCTCTTTTTCCGTTTAAACTGTGCTCCTGAGAACGCTGATGCGTGATTGCATTATAAAATCATGCATCAAAGAGTTATTTGGCAAATAGGCTCTTTGTATGCGGAAAGGCGTCTTTTTTGCTTTGATAAGAGAGGCTCGCAAGCATTCAAACAGGTTAAACAAATCTAATTGTTATATTTGCTTTGAATGTACATCATTTTAGCCCTGTTTTGCAGACTTGAGAGTGTGAATAACATTAAAATAACTTATGAGTACTATTAGTTACCAAAATTTGTATTTTTTCCATTAACTACAAACACCAGAAGCTAGGAAGTGCTCAATGAGACCTTTTTATCCAGTTCCTCTCTGCTGTAGTGGCGACTATCAGAAGAAGCCCCATATTGTATGATTATAGAATAACTTGCTGATAGGCAAGGTTTCTTCCTAACCCTAGAAAACTAACAGTTGGTTTATAACCTGAAGTGGGAAAGTTTGTCTAGTATACATTTTAAATCTTATATAATTGTAGGTGTTCATATACACATGAACTTTTGAATCACGCTTAGCTCTTTGCTGCCTTGCAGCAGTGAGTTCCACTAGTTAACTTTTTAACATGATGAATAATTATTTCTTTTTACCAATTTTAAATTTTTTGCTTTTCCAACTTCTTTGGGAATCCCCTTGGATTACTATAAGTGCCTGATGTACCTTTTCCCCCCTCTTTTGGGAGGCAGTGTGACCTAGTGAATAAAGCACTAGGTGGGGATTCAGGAGACCTGGATTCTATTTCCAGCTCTGCTTGTTGTTTGCTGGGAACCCTAGAGCAAATCACTTCACTTCACTTCAGTTTCCTCATATGTAACATGGGGATAAAGATACTTACTGCTTCTGTAGTGGCCTTTGAGCTCTGGGGATCAAAGGAGCTAGGTATTATTTCTGAATACTATTTGTTGCTTTATACAACTGTATCACACCCACTCTTCCTATATGCCTCCTCTCTAAGAGAAATAGTCCTTTTCATTCTCTTTTCTTATGGAAATATTTCCATGTCCCTAATTAATATCGTCATCTGTCTTTGAACTCCTTCTGTTTCCGCTATATATATTTTTGAATTGGGATGACCAGAACTGCATGTAGTGTTCTCAGAGGGGGTGCCCCTTCCATCTGTATAATGGCATTGCAATATTTAAATAGTGTATCAAATATATTTTTATAGGTGTAGGAAGATATTTTCTTTTGTTATTTGACCAGCTCTTGTAAGTATCCAAAATGAACCCACACCATGAAACCTTTGTGCTTCACTCGTTTTCAGTATATACCAAGACTGGGCTCTTTCTTTTCCTCACACTTTGGGTGTTCAGCAAGACACTGACTCTATAGTACAACGCTCTCAAACCTGTGCCCACCCCCAGTCTGCACTTGAATGGCAACTGCTCCAAGAGTGACTTATGGGGCTGAGCTGCTGAGGCCAGCACTGGCAGGAAACATATGTTAGAAATTAGTGTGTGTCTGGTACTGTCTCCTTTCTCTGTTTCTCCAGGTGGCTGAGCAAGAATGAGAGAAAGAGCATTTTCTGACGCTGACCCTGGTTAATGTGAGCATAAATACAGGGTTAATACCCAAAGGATGGCTGATAAAGAAAAGTAACCACGATGCGGAAAGTAATTCAAACAATTCCCTGAAAAAGGTGCACCTTTGGCTTGTGTTCCGACAACAAAGAGCAAGGATTACTGTGAAATAGGAGACGAGCATGTGTTATGTTACTTATTCCTCAGGAAGTAAGTCAGCACCATCAAGATGTTAAAATTCTTAGTGAAACTTACTCTGACACTATTTTTAATCATACATGATGCCCAGTATAAAAGACAGTGTGTCCAATCCTCTCTGTTTGAGTACAAATGGCTTTCCTGAGTGGACAGAGTTTTCTTTAACGCTTCCAGGCTGACATATCCTTAGGGCTTTCTAAATCTGCTGGAGTGGAACAGAGATCCTGCTGCTAGATGTTTCTTCATAGTCAAGTGCATAGTGATTGTGCCTCCATCTTTGGCCTTTCAGTAAGAGTGCTCTCTCTCCTCCACATGAAAGCCTTCCTGTTACAGTATATTGAACCCATTTCTTCCACGTCCAACATACAGCACATCAAACTGCATTTATGCCCTTTAGGTCCCAATTTTAACTTCTATGCTGGACAACAGGACTCTGCTTCAGTCACCACAGAACCACCAGTAGCAGCTCACAGTGTGGGCACAGTCACTATATAACCATGAAAACAGGCTCAGCTAGTCATTGGTATAATAGCATTGTGAAACGTTGGCCACTCAACATACTCTCTCCAGTGTTCCATCCACAGAACATGAGACAGCCCCTGAGTGTAGCCAGATTCATCCCTGTTGTCACTCCAGTGGTGCAATGTTACGGAGTTGAATTAGGGGCGATTTTGACCTAGAAACGAAATCTGGTTCCCAGACTGAGCTGCTGTTATCTAACTTTGTACTACCATTGACTAGTGGTATAAGCAATGATCAGTCATGAGACAGTGACTATGGGATGCTTATGTAAGTAAAAGTAATTATCCATCATTTCAGTTTGAAAGACCAATGTCCCGCACTTATGCCTTGCCTGATGGAGAGCTTGTACCACTGGGACCAGATTGTACATTCATATCAACATACAAATGCATTTATTTGAACATGTAATTAAGAGTTAAGGATTATACATTCACCTAAAGGCACCAATGCCTTTTTTTTTTTTAAGAGGAAGCTAAGAGCCTGATCCAACTGTCACTGAAGTCAATGGACAGCCTCCTACAACAGGACCTGATCCAGCTCCCAGATGCAGTAAAACAATATATTGGTATGACATTAAGATGTCACTGATAAAGGGAAGTGAGACCGAGTTCTAGCAACAAGTTAATAGATACGTTATGGTAAATATGGTGTATGCTTCCTTATATCTGTGATTACCAACGTCCTGTTATAAAATCTCTCATTATAAAGAAGTGGCCATTGTGTGGGCATATAGATTGTGGACACCTGTATAGCAGAAAGAATGTAGAACAGTTTCTTTCTATCGGTGGGGCACATGATCTTGTGTGGGTACAAGTTACAGATTGACCGCTAGGCCCTTTCCACGAACAATTTGATTTCAGGCATTTCTCTTAGCTATTCCTGAGACAGCTAATCATCCTTACTGGGATGGAAATAGCCTACAGGATCTGCCGCATTGTAATTTTCTATCACAGCTCTTTTGACCTGCAGGACTTGACCAGAGCACAGTCATGCCTCCTCTTTAATTTACTGCCTGTTTCACTTTGGGGAAACAACGGATTAAACCTGCTCTTCAAACAAATAATGACAAAAACATTCATGATCAATTAAATGCTGATACTATCTGTCCATGTACCCATATTTGCTAAGCTTTCAACTGCAGGCAGTGACACATAGGAGTTTGCACACTGTGAGTGCCCAGTAGAATTTATTAAAAACAACAACAATCAACAACAACACGACCACCTATGGGCCATACATTGGCACCTGTACTCACACTGAGTAGTACCTTACTCCACAGGTGGGATTCACAAAGGGAATTTAATGGGAGCTAGGTACTTAAGTACCTTGTGAATTCCCCTCTACAAGAAGCTCACTAAAGTCAAGGGGACTGTGGTCTTAGAGGAAGGTGCTACTCAAAATCAGAAAGGCAAAGTAGGGAACATGAGGGTGGGACAGACAGAATCTAGTGCTCAATGGTTTGCATGTCAGTGATAAGAAGAGTAGCCGCTAATAATGAAAAGAAACATTCATATAACATTTGGCCAAACATAGGGAAAAAGCTGAGTTCATATTCATTCTGGCACCAGTTGTACATGACAGATTTACAGCACTGTATGGGGATGAGCATTTGGAAATGAAATCCTTTCTCCGCACAGGCGCTTTCAGCATGAACAATAGATAAGGATATGAGTACTCCTAACATTGCCTATAAATCCTTATTGAAGAAGGTGTACCAGGCAGAGTTAAGAGAGTGCTTGCTTGGTTACTACAATATATTTCAAGTCATTTCAGGTGAAATGAAATGGAAACTAATACAACATAGAATATTTCATTATAGACTGGTTAGAAACCTCTCTCAGAAAACACAAAAATATATGCAATGCAGCACCACTGTCATCTGAAAGGCTAATGTTTTAGCGTTCCTTTGAGCAACTTACATCTCCCCTCTTTCTACCCTGGCCATTCTCCCATTTTAGTGTTATGTCATCAGCATGTGATCACCAGTAGAGATGGGATTCAAAGCCAAAAAAGCATCCAGGCTATGGAGACATGTATCCTTACCGTTGGCCAGGCGTTGTGTCGAGCTCCTGCTACCCTGTGCTCCATGGGATTCTGGCAGCTCTGTGCTGCATAAGCAGATTTAGATACATGAAATACTGCTAGAGCAGTGCGTCGGTGTCTGCTGACTGTCCTAAAGGATACTTACAGATTGTAGATGAAGGGATCTATTTCAATCTAGAGCAGACATAGGGGTGTGTAATTTTAGGTGATCTGTTATCCCCTTAAACTGCCTTTCCTAGCCCTACTCCCCATCTACCTAATATCCCCAGAAAACAGATGGGCTTTGCAGCATGCCTGGAAGTTGAATAAATCTGACGGTCCAAATGAGGGGAAGCACACTTCGTAAGCAGGAGACTTTGATGAGACCGCCCTGGCCGCCACTTCCCCCCTGTTTATTATGAATTCCAGCTTAAGCCTATCTGACGATCACAAGTGCAGCAGTACGGCACCAGCAGAGTGGGAGTCTCTCAGCTAGTCAGGTCACACAAACCATTTAAGACTGCACAGGCTATGGCCAAGGCTTTGAATTCCACCCAGAAACATCTTGGCAGCCCGTGCAGGTCCCAGAGCTCTGCTGTAACATGCTCCTGGTGTGAAACGACTCTTAAGAAGCAGTCAGTTTCCAAGCAGCTGCACTCAGTTTCCAAGCAGTCTCCAGAAGCAGCCCCATGTTACAGTGATCCAGTCTGGAGGTGACAGATGCATGAAGAGAGGTAGCGTCATGCACACCAGAAACAAATGGCCACATTCATATTGCCAAGCACAGATGGGAAGAAGGGACTTTGGTGATGGCTAATATATTGGCATCTAATAGCAGCCTTGGGCCTTAAAAGCACATGACAGTTCCAAATTTTTAAGCATATTTCTGGACAATAAAAATAACTTGCAGGAAATAGATGTAATTTTCT
The DNA here is from genome assembly GCF_025201925.1 of Gopherus flavomarginatus. Classification (NCBI taxonomy): domain Eukaryota; kingdom Metazoa; phylum Chordata; order Testudines; family Testudinidae; genus Gopherus; species Gopherus flavomarginatus. Next base: position 11,662,234 of record NC_066623.1, read on the forward strand.
TGCTTAGATTCTCTCCCAGGAGAAAAGGAAAGGGGATTCTGCCGTCCTCCCAGGAGATGAGCAGTCACTCTTTCCAGTATCTGTGGGCGAGACATACTAGAAATGTCTAACTGTCCACACAGTACCATTGATGATCCACAAAAACCAATGATGGTAACAAATGTCTTCCTTAGAAGCAGAAGGTGGAGCTTGGTTGTTTCAGACATTAGGCTTTGAGCCTAACCAATATTGTGACTTAGAGCAATTACTAAGCATTGTTTGGATTTGGATCAAATCTATGGGATGTGTTTGGATATGGGTTTTGGTTCAGACTCATACCTTCTAATAATACCTAGCTTTTATGGAGCACTTATCAGTACATTTCAATGTGTTTTATCCCCATTTCACAGATGGAGAAACTGAGACAAAGAGATGAAATGATCTGCTTAAGGTCATCCAGCAGGCCAATGGCAGTGCCAGGAATAGAGCTTAACTCTCCTGAGTCCCCATTTAGTGCTCTAGCCAGTAGGCCACCCTGCTTCTTGAACAGACTATAGACATTGGACGTGGCTGAAAAATGAGGGAGAAAATCCAGGATTTTTTTTTTAATTTGCCATCCAGCTCTAATGAACTTTAATAATGTAGGACCTACTTTTTGGTGCTCCAGTTTAATACTATGATGTGCTCACTTCAGATGTCTCAGTATCAATCTGACCCTTCAAATATTGGACAAGGACGTCTTATCAAATGCCCATGTTTTAAAATTGGGTTGCCCATATTTAACGCTCAGGACATTAAATATCAACAAAGCTCACTTTCCTCTTTCAATTTGAAGGAGTCAAAGGAAGAAATAACTCATTCCAGTTACTGTGCTTTACTGAGTTTCTCATCCTTATTTGAATATTGGAATATTTGAAGCCATTCCTCAACAGCTGTATTACAGTGTTAATAATCTATTAATTGAAAGAGCACATAGATGCAAGCTTCACAGACTTTCTAATCATCCTGTATACCCTGAACCACACTTGAATGAGGATAACCTTTTCCTGACATTATGCCTTAGGAACCGAAACAAGAGAAGTCATCTATATAAATAGAACAGATTGCTCTGATAGCAGCTAACAGACTCATGCTTGTGGAAACCATGTGCACTGACGATAGAACTGGATGGTTCCATAAAGGAGTCTGCACACCTCATTACTGGAAATGAGAAATAACTGGCTAGGAGGTATTACCACTGAAAAGGATCTGGGGATTATAGAGGATCACAAATTGAATATGAGCCAACAAAGTAGTGCTGCTGTGAAAAAGGTTAATACCATTCTGGGGTGTGTTAACAGGAGTGTCATGTATAAGACACAGGAGGCAGGGGTCCTCCCACTTTTGAAAGTGGCCCTGCCCCTCCTCTTCCTGCCAGCCCCCAACCCCCACCGCACCAGCCAGGCCAGAAACTGGAGCCCGGTCCAAACCCAGGTAAGAGTGGCCCGGGGAGCCTGGACAGCTGTGGACCCTCCACCCGCACGGGGCAATGAGCCTAGGGAGTGGAGAGATGGGCTGGGGGCTGCTCTCAGGCCTCACACCCTGGCTCCAGCTTCCCCAGTACCTTGGCATGGAGAGGAGGGGCAGCATCGGGGCCATGGAGTGGGTGGGACCTCATGGGCCACCCACTTTTAAGAAGAATTCATCACCCCTGATGGAAGGTAATGTCCCACTCTGCTCAGCCCTAATGAGACCTCTGCTGGAGCACTGTGTCCAATTCTGGGTGCCATACTTTAGGAAAGATGTGGATAAATTGATGAGAGGAGAGCCACAAAAATAATAAAAGGTTTAGAAAACCTGACCAATGAGGAAAAGTTAAAAAGACTGAGCATGTTTAGTTTTGAGAAAAAGACTGAGACAAGACCAGATAATAGTTTTCAAATATGTTAAGGGCTGTTAAAGAGAACTATGATAAATTGTTCTTCCTGTCCACAGAAGGTAGGACAAGAAGTAACAAGGGAGATTTTAGATTAGATATCAGGAAAAGCTTTCAAACTATAAGAGTAGTTAAACTCTGGAATAGGCTTCCAAGGGAGGTTGTAGAATCCCCATCACTGGAAGTTTTTAAGAACAGGTTGGACAAACACCTGTCAGGGACGGTCTAGGTTTACTTGGTCCAGCCCCAGCACAGGGGTCTGGACTTGATGATTTTAAGGTCATTCCAGCCCTATATTTTCATGATTTTCCACTGATTCTTATAGCTAACGCAGAGGAGATGGATGTGCAAGACAATAGTTATAAGCAGAACTGTGAGAACCACCAATTTTTGGTTTGCTGGCTGTTCTGAAGGGGAAAAAAAATCAGTTCAGATCAAACCAAAACCAAAATGTTCGGAAAATCTAAAAAGTCAGAAAAATTTCATTTGGGGCAGAATTAACTATTGATTTGGAGCATTTAAACTTTTATTTATTAAAAGTAAAGGAAATGAAGGGCTAAATTCAAAAATCCAAAGGAGGAGGGGGAGGCCGCCTCCCTCAGCCTTATAACCAACAGCATAGCAGGGAGGACACTCCCCTGTGTGGGATTTCAACACAGCTCTCTTCTTTCCCAGATAAATGCTTTAACCACCAAGCTATAGGATATTGGGAAAGACTGCCCCCAGAATCTCTCTTGTTGAAGCTGTTCCACTTTGTATAAAGTACAGAAATAGTCACAGAGAGAAAAAGAGACAGAGAGAATGACTCTATAACCCAGTCGGTTTTATGAATGGCATCTGAATCCCCTTGTAAATCTAGCCCCTCCTCTCCTGCCAAAATTAATCAAACTGTTTCTTTTCATTTCAAGTGAAACAATTTGTGGAAATTCACATGAAACCGCAAAAAGTTTTTGGTCAAATGAATCTGCAAATTTCAACAACAAAAAATTGGGGCTGAAAAATGTTGCCCAGCTCTAGCAATAATTCAGAATTAAAAATGGAAAACAAGAGCTAACGTAGCTTTGCACAATGTCTGGCTTCTGCAAGCAACACATTTTCTCTGGACTCAAAGTTCTTTGAATCAGTGGTCAACTCTCCAGACTAAAGCAATGGAGAAAAATATGGCTACGGTTGCAAAAACTAGAAGGTACAGGAAAGGTTCATGGTTTCAACACATTCAAGTTTTAATAGTGGAAACTAGCGTAAAAGTAGTCTCTGCTAATATGCAGGTTTACTGAAAAAAGTTTGTTTTCAGTAAACTAAGCTTATTTTCTGAAAATTACTAGAAAAATGCTTTTTATATAAGAATAAATTAGATTAAAACCGAAGGTTTCGCATTTAGAAGTATGTAACGTGAGCTTGTCAGAGAGCACCTGTGATTTAGATGTAACTATTTCAGTTTGAAATAATTATAGAGTATTGATACAGAGAATTAGAAGTGCAATTCAGCTTGGATGAGTGCCCATCACTGAAGTCATCTCTAAACACGGAGGAATTGATCCAGCTAAATTAGTGTCTGAGACTGCTAGTCCAGAGAAACTCCACAGGCCTGTGCTGCTATTTAACAGTACAGGACATTACTTTAAACCAGGAGTATCATTTCCTATATGGGAAAGGGGCAGTTGCCTCCCCCCAGACCTTGGTTTGCCCCCCTTCCTGACTTTTCATAGGTTTATATGTTCCCCCAGCTTTGCAGGATATAATAATTTCTAAGTGAGATTTTATTTAGAATTTTAAGGTAATTAGAGTAAAAAGTATTTATATGCAAAAGGTGAAAAATCTAAATGAAAAGTTTTGGGATTGTTTTTTTTTCTCATCAGTTCATGAAATTTTTTGAGATTGACTTTTCATCTCATTTCAGTACAAGCAAATTTTTTGAATTCCGTCAATCTTCCTGGGGTGAGAAAAGGATACAGTTGAGCAGCAATGGTTAAGTATAGGGGTTCTCAAACTTCCTTGCACCGCGACCTCCTTCTGACAACAAAAATCACTACACAACCCCAGGAGGAGGGACGAATCTTGAGCCCACTTGAGCACTGCTCCCCCCCCCCCCCCGGGGAGCGGGGAACCGAAGCCCAAGGGCTTCAGCCCCAGGCAAGGGGCCTGGAAACTGATCTCCATTGCCCAGGGCTTCAGCAAGTCTAAGCCAGCCCAAGCGACCCCATTAAAACAGGGTCACAACCCACTTTGGGGTCTTGACCCACATTTTGAGAACCACTGGTTAAGTATAATAAATTCTGTTAACAGAGGCTTTTTCTCGGGAGCTGGATACAATTTGTATTCTTTTCAATTCACATTCTTTAACTGAAAATTTACACTTTGAATTTGAAAAGTGGCCCATTTTACTTGTATCACATCATCCTGCATCATTTGTAATTGATTTTGGAATGCCATTCATTTTTAAACAGAAAACCACCAGCTTTTTGAGGAAAGGGAAATTTGTTTCATTTGGTGCCATTTTCACTTCATTATTTTATCTTTATGTAGCTACAATGTAGAGAAAAGAATGGAATTAAAATACCTGTGCTTGAGAAAGCTTGACCTAGGGAGGTGTTAGGAACATTTAATGTTTTGAATGGTCCAGAATGTGTGAAATTCAGCCTGGTCAACTTATGGCCCTATTTCAGCAACATACTTAAACATGTGCCTACCTTTAAGCATTGAGTAGTGGTGTTGACCTCAGTGGAACTACTCGGGGGTTTAAAGCTTAGTATATGGTTAAGTAACTATATACTAAGCTTTAAACTGGGGCTTAAGTGGGACTTATCTGGTGTCTAGACCTTGTGTGAGCCATACCATTGCTTTGATTTGCACCAAATATTCTTATCAACCAATAGCATCTCTCAACTTAAAAAGAAATACACTTAAAGGCAGTAGATGAAAAGTTCTTGTTGCTAGATTAATTTCCTTTTCCCCTTAAAAGAAGCAGAATGCTATCTGTGAATTTTGGATACTTTCAGACAAGGGTTTGGATATGAACACTGTCACTTGCAGTGAAAACTGTACAACAAACAAAAGCTTATGGAGCTCAGTTCTGCAAAGCACTTAAGCCTGGGCTCAATGTAAGTACATGAATCATTCCACTTTCATGGTGGAAGCCCCTTTGCAGAGTTCATTTAAAATGGCGGCTGGTCAAAGGACTAAGAAGTCTACAATAAAGAGCAGTCCCTGCCATGGCAGGGAGATGGACAAGCTGATCTAATAGGCCTTTTCCATTTTTAAATTCTGAGGAGAGATTGAAGGCTTGCAGCAAGGAACTAACTTGGAGAAAGCGGAGATTTGAATTGGAATCTAGTGCTAAATTTGCTGGCACAAAGCCAGCTCAAAGGTCTATCTTTCTGGGAGGTGCTAGGTAGTTCTCATTTTGATGTAGTGGCTTCCAGCAGAGAGCTCACCAAAAGAAAAAAAAGTGACAAATGTTAAAGCATCAATTTAAAACTGTATTTTTCTACTCAAGCCCTATTACTTCGCTTTCTATTTTCCTTGATGTACCAATACAGTAATTTCATGGTTCATATTGCCCTAATAAGTACTCTGCAAGCCTTTGTATGAAACTATAGTCAGTGCTTCTTCCAAAAGAGTTGTAGGATTTAATTAACTCTGCTCCATATTTGCAGCCCTGTGATTTCTCTTACCTTTAACATGAACTCACATATGGATTAAAGTGAAATAAAACCTACAATTTGAGTTCAATTCAAAGCTGATTGGAAACATGTATTACCTTTCCTTGACCCGGCAGTGAGAAGGGAAGTTATTATAGTTCTTTAGTGAGCTTGTAAACTCTTTAGTGCTGTGGCAGTTTTAATCCTGCTGAGAGAAAATTTGATCTGGAGAATAAATTGCTTCCATTTTATTTTTGTTTTTTTACAATCACAGTTTAGATAGCAAATAAGCAGCAGGTTATTTAGGAATCAACGGACAAGAACATTTCAGAATCCAGACGGTGCTTTCAGTTTGAATACTAAATAACCATAATTAATGAATAAATGCCCCAGATCATTCAAATTACAACATACAAACATGGTCTAGAAAAACAGACATTAAGGGCTCAGTTACATAGTGACCATGTGGCAAGAACACACTGTTTGTCCAGGAAAAAAAATTAACCTAGAAATGGACAAAACTTCCAATTGTCACTTTCTAATGTCGTTCAAACTGCAGCTGGAATTTTTCCTGTGTTCTTTGGAAGTTTTCACACATTTTAGGGGCAGGAAAAAGAAACGAAAAGAAAAGAAAAAAGAAACTGGCCACAAACATTGGAAGTCAAAACTTTACTGTGGAGACAGTGAAATCCTGGCTCTACTGAAGCCACTGGCACAATCCCTATTGACTATAATGGGGTTGACTTAGAAGTCTGAGTCAGAGACCCAGAGACTGTTTAAATTAAGCAGGCTAAATATATTTACAGAGAATGTCTCATTACATCTAATAATGTCATCACATACTCTACTGTGATGGGGTGACCAGACAGCAAGTGTGAAAAATTGGGATGGGGGTGGGAGGTATATGGTTCCTATGTAAGACAAAGCCCCAAATATCGGAATTGTCCCTATAAAAATTGGGACATCTGGTCACTCTATACTGTGATGACCCACTGGAGCACCACTGGCTGCTGCAGCTTGTCCTCACATTGATACCTGCACCTCAAGATGGCAGCTATACCAACCAGCACATACCAGTCTTGCATGATCTCATACATTACAGAGCGTGGGCTGCACCATTGATCAATATATTAGTGTTTGTAGGCCACGATCAGCTGCTAATGGGGCTTAAGAACGGTGTGGAAAAGTTCTTCTATGAACCTGTGATAATGTACACCATTTGAGGATCTGACCATATCCTGTTAAAACAAAACAGATGGTCCACCGATTAAGGTACAGGACTTGATGTTAAGAGAGGTGGGTTCCGTTCCCAACTCTACTTTTGACATGCTGAGTGTCCTGGGCAAATCACTGAAAATCAGATTTGTAAAGGTATTTAGGTGCTTAAATACCTTTACAAATCTGGCAATTAGTCTCTGGGTGCCTCAGTTTTCTTATCTGAGAAAGGGAGCTAAAGTGCTTTACAGTAAATAATATTAAGACACATACATGAAAAGTCTTATTAGTGAGTTTCAGTCTTACAAAATAGGGATAATCTACAGTAATTCCTCACTTAATGTTGTAGTTATGTTCCTGAAAAATGCAACTTTAAGTGAAACAATGTTAAGTGAATCCAGTTTTCCCATAAGATTTAATGTAAATATGGGGGGATAGGTTCCAAGGAAATGTTTTGAGGGCAGTCAAAAGTCATTATATACTGTACAGTACTGTGGTGGGGAGGTGCCCCTGGCTTACCCCTGGGGCTCAGGGTGCGAGTGCGGGGGCTGGGAGGGAGTTAGAGTGCGGGAGGGAGCTCAGGGTGGGGTGAGGGGTATGGGAGGGTGCTCAGGGTGGGGGTGCGGGGTCTGGGAGGGTGCTCAGGGTGCAGGAGGGTGCTCAGGGTGGGGGTGCGGGAGGACGCTCAGGGCTGGGGCAGGCAGGAGGTGCAGAGCACTTACCTGGGGCAACTCCTGTTTGGTGCAGGGGGTGTGCAGGTGGCTCTGCTCAGCATGCCACCGCCCCCCACCCATGGCTGCGATTCTAGGAGCTGCAATTCTGGGAGTTGCCACCCCGGCAGGGCCACCCGGAACGCAGGGGCCTTAGGGACTGCTTAGTACTTAACAGAGGTTAGCTAACTAATCTGTGAGGTAGGGAAGTATGAGCTACATGCCTCACAGAAAAATCTGTGTGAGCAGGTGGGGAATGAAGACACCAGGAAGAATTTTCCATGGGAGAGGCTGAGCAGGGGGGCAGGGTGGAAGTACGTTGCCACTCTTAGAATGGGCAAGGGATTTGGCCCCCAGAGCCCAGAGATTTCATGGAGTCTACAGGAAGTCATAGCAGTTATGTTGTGTCTCAGTGCCAGTGAGCTGGTGCCAAGATGCTTTGGTTCCCTCCAGATAGAACCATGTCACCAGGAAATTCGCTGCCTCCTGCCATTCCTACAATGTTTCTCAGTGCAAAAGTGGTAAAGCAGAAAAGTTAAATCAGACTCAGGCAGCTTCATCCCTGGTTCCCAACAGGCAGCAATATGTTTTCTCCAATCATCCCTCCTGCCCTCTCCTCCCGTACAAATGGCTTTCTGCGGGGCTAGAGCTGTGTCCCTCAAGGCAAGCAAGCTAACCCAGCACTATTCCTCCCATCTTCTAGATGGAGAAACAGAAACACAGAAAGGATAAGTGACTCACCACAAACGGTTAACCCAGAAAGTGCTGTAAAGGCTACCGCAGATTTCAATGACCGTCACTACAGTGCATGATAAGCTTGATATGGTGGAGCAGTTCCACAAAACGACCTCAGCCCCAGGCTTTACTAGCTTTCCAACTTGTACCAAAAATAGATTATTGTGAATGGGGAGGGACAAACCTTTGCCTAACGAACGATGCTAATGCTCCGGACTTTGAGAGGCATTCATCCAAGAAGCTCATAGTGGTTTACAAACATTAAATTTCACCAAATCCTGTGAGCTAGGTAAAAGGCGAAAGATTTATACGATCTGAAGAGAAACTATTACACTCACTTAAAAGAAAGGGAAACTGAGGAACACAGCATAAAGCCTGGACCAAGGTCACAGCAGCAAACATAGGAACAGAACACAGGATTCCGGGCTCCTGAGCTCATTTTCTAACCACTTGGTAATATCCCTTCCAATGTATTCATGTACAATAATTTGCCAATAATCATTATTAAATGCACTTTTCATCCATCAAATCTCAAACCATTTCAGAAGGGAGGGAGGTATCATTCTCCCCATTTATACATGCACGCAAAATGAGGACCAGAGCGATTAACCTGTGACTCATTGAAGGTCAAACAGAAGAACTCAGAAGTCCTGAATCCCATGTCTGATCTATTCCAGCACACTGCCTTCCTAGATAAAGGTTCTGGAATATGAATCTGCAAATGCTAACGATTCTAAAGTCCTGCCCCAGATTACTCCAAAATTTGCCAGTTGATCCGGAAACTATCACCTGGATTTTCTCACTATTCATACCAGATAAAACACAGGTGTTGTTCTGCAAAGTGCTAAGTTGTTTTGTAATTGTTTCTGGATCCCCATTATGCCTCTACCCCCAGGTCATGCATCGGGGTCTCATCAGTGTGAGAAAAAAGTTCTAACTACAAAACTTCAGATTTCCCCCCACTATATCTGCACCATTCCTACAAGAGGACAAGGCCCAGTACAAATCCTGAAGGAACTCAATTCACAGTTTTTATTGAACAGGGTTTATTTATGCAAAGTATCTCAGGTACTGATGTTACCAGCTAACTACACTCCCACTGGCCCCAATTTAGCTTTAAATTATTAAACAAGGTCTGGCCCAGAATTCCTAGCCCCTTTGATAGGTGAATGTAAACTACACCAGTCCAAAGCCCCTGATCCACAGCCAAAGCTAACTCATTAGTACCAAAGAAACAGCAGTTGTAACACCAGTGTTTTTCTTGAAACGCTGACTGCAGTGGGGATATTATATGAGGAATGTTTAACTAGAATATAATTTTTACTTGGTAGGTAATAAGCCTATGAGGTCTATATTTGCTTGGGTCTTACAGATGGCAAGTTATTCAAATGCACTTATTAATTTTGCATACCTACCACTGCCTGGTGTCCATGCAATTCTCAGGGAGACAAAGGGAACATTTCTGTGAGTGAGAGACAAATCAAAAGTGCAGCCTAGAGATGCAGAATGGAATGACTATGTCTGTGGTCATGTTATGGACTGAAGCGCTGATAGAACAATTCCTGCTGTGTCTCATCCTTGCTCGGCAAAGAGAAGGATACCTCCCCCCTCCCTCAGCTACCTCCATGCAGCCCTCTCATCCCCAGAACCTGCCTGGTTCACCTCAAGATAGAAGAACAATCTTTTTGTACCATTGTATGCTGCCATCTCACAAATGGGCTCTACCTTTTCTCTCCCAGTTGGAAACATGGGGGGAAGGGAAGAGTCATTTGTTGTAGATCTAAAGTTTGAAAGAATGGATTTTAGAGCAGATGAGGATCATATGCTGACAGCATCTTCCCTGTCATGATTTCAGTTACATTTAAAAAACATCTCTTTCGAGAAGAATTGGGAACGCACATCGTTAACTTGCTCCATATTATCGATACCCAGGCAAGAGACATGGAAGGCCAGGCTAGCATTTGCCCTGGGTCCTGAACACACTTTGTTCAGGAAATAGAAAGTGGCCAGCACTGTGAGTTGAAGTGGAAGAATCCACCTGATCGTAGAAGTGCTACCCTGCTTTACTTGTTGGTATGGCCTTTGGTCCAGATTGCATGCAGCCCACACAATTTCATTGGGTTGGAAGGGTGAACCAAGACACACCCCACCCTGTTCATGGCTTGCAGTTAAATGCCACAGTCTAACCCTTAATGTTACAACCCTCCACCCCCAAAGAAGGGTCCATTAATTTAGTGATCATGAAAGTGAGAAGCTAATAGCACTGGCTAGAGCTAATGCTGCACTCTGAACAGAAGGGATGGTTGGGAGGAATACACAAGTGTAGGAACATGGAGGTCATTACACCTAGCAGAAGTACAGAGCCCGCTCTGCACAAACCTTTCCTACACCAACACATTTCATTCTTGACTTGAAATGCTCACTGCTAATTCAGGTCTTGGCCTTGCCCACATAGGATGCAACATCAGTAAGTGGGAGACGGGTGGAATTAATTGTCATACCCAATGAACATAAAGGAATGAAGTTAACAATGGCACTTCAACCAGGGCAACTGGATAGGCTGATTGCCATGGTACCCAGCATTAGGGTAACCTGCGGCCACGCGCTACATGCAGCCTATCAGGGCAATCTGATTGTGGGCCACAAGACATTTTGCTGATGTTAACTGTCCACAGGCACCGCCCCCTACAGCTCTCAGTGGCCGTGGTTCTCTGTTCCCAGCCAATGGGGGCTGTGGGAAGTGGCAGCCAGCACGTCCCTGTGGCCCGCAGCTTCCCACAGCTCCCATTGGTTCGGAACAGCGAACCGCAGCCACTGAGAGCTGTAGGGGGCGGTGCCTGTGGACAATCAACATCAGCAAAATGTCTTGTGGCCCACAATCAGATTGCCCTGATGGGCCTCATGTGGCCCGCGGGCTGCAGGTTGCCCACCACTGAGCTAGAGGCTTCAGTAGAGTGGCAGGCTATGAATACTGTGTGATATGTCAGGCTTTAACAAGACGTTGTCTTGGCCTAGGGACACCTTTGTACCTCTGGACACCTCCACTAGCTTCTGAATTTACATTTCTTTTCTGACCCTGCTCTTTTTCCCTTAGGATAATCGTTAGAACTGTGAAATGCTTTCTGGAACATTAGAAACAGACCTGATTCCTGATGTGCATGTTTCTTTGAAGGAGGATATCTGGTTCCCATTTGTACCTTATGTGTGCAGGGATATGGTTAGGGATAATATGCTGTCTAGCGATTGCAGTTTGGAGTAAATAATTCTGTAATACACAGAAAATACACAGAATTCCTGCTGCATATAAGGCACGTTTCATTCCTAAAATTTAGAAATGCCCCATTATTTGCTGATTGCTCCCCTATTGGCTGTGAACACCTCTTGGCTGGATAAACAACTGGCATGTGAAAAAAGCAGATTGAAGAATGCCTCATTTGACAAAGAAATGAGACCTGCATTTTGTGCCTTTGTTACCTAATATAGATATACAACTAAACCTGGTGAAAGATTCAGGTCCAAGTTGAGATGATTACCATTTGGTTCCCTTCTTCTCACTACTATCTTAAACACACACACACACAAGTCAGCATGGCAGACATGACTACAGTTAGGGACTTATTCCCATGACTATTGCACAATGCAACCTCCCCCTGATGTATCCATGTCATATTTATTCACAAGGCTTATATTCTGCACTGCATTTTTTGGATGGCCAAGGTCCATGCTACAGATGGCCCAAAATCAGAACCTTGAATCTGAACCCCTTTGGATTTCCAGGGGATTGTATTAGAATCCTCAGATCCAAGCTCACTCCCACCTGCACTTGGCTCTGAGCTGGAGCTAAACCACAAGTGGCCTGTTGCCACTTCCCTCTTCACATGCAGCAAAAATTAGTGAGAACGGCTCAAAAGATGGTTGGTGTCATTGAACAGAACTCAATTCTCCAAAGGCTAGCCTGAACCTCATCCAGAACTGGAATCATATTCCAGTTCTTCAGCCCATGTCTAACCCAGTTCTATCACATAACTTACATAATAACAGGATCAATGCTGGGCAAGAAATATCACAGCTTTTTAATCACACAGAGGAAAAGGTGCATCTAAAAAACCCACTATCTTCTTTTACTCCTGGCCAGAGAAGAATTCTCTTCCTCTCAAGGAGTAACTGAGTTGTTTATCATAACCTGGGTGAGGGGACACTTAAGCCAAGATATTACAGCTTCTTCCAAAATTGTCATCTGCCCCCCAACAGAAATTTCATTCCCCAACAAAGTTCTATCTACGCATGTCTTTTATGAACCAGTTGGCACTGCCACTCATCCACCTCCTCTTCACAAACAGAGACTTTACTGTCCACCACAATGGAGACTAGAGCCCGTGCACAAAGCATAAGGGAATGCATCCTCACCTCTAGGGCACCTCCTCATGCCTGGATGTAGCACTGCAGGGGATTTCTTCTCTCAGACCCGGCCTCCAGTAGCCACTTTCATCATTCCAATGGCCAGGCCCAGCTGGTATCTTCTCCCAGCTCCCTCTCTGGGTTTTCTGTGGCTCAGACCTCCAGCCTTCCAGCGTACAAAAGGTCCAACTTCAAATCTAAATCAGACCCTTAAATTAATAGTCCTTCTGCTCCACTCAGGCTCCACTGAAGTCTTCTGCTTCTTAGCCCCCTGCTGAGATGCGCCTCTCTTGCTTCTTCCCCAACAGGATTCCCCTATTGCTTCCCTTCACCAGGGATCCTAGCAGTTTACCTCTGAGGATCTCACTGCTCCTTTTAGCCCCTACAACAGGTTGCTCACCCCCAGGAATCTACTGTGCTCCCTGTGGGTCTCTTTCTCCTGTTGCAGGCTCAGACTCAAGGCATGACCGTGCTGGAAACCTACCCTGTTTCTTATGGGTTCCTCACCCTGACTTACTCAGGCTCTTCTTCAAGGGGAACTTCCCTTGTTCCTCCTTCTGCTTCATTGCCAGCCCTAATTAAGTAATGCTGTCCTGTCCCTGCTTCACCACCACTGCTGGAGTCAGTCTTTCTAATTAAGTCCTGTTACAGGCAGCTGGGGTCACTAATTAGCCCTTATGTTCCCAGCTCATCAGTGAGGCTGAAAGAGCCCTGCAGATTCTTGGGCAAGGCTAAACCCAGCTTTCCACAGAGGGAAAGCCAGCCCATGACACCAAATTTATTGCAGATCATCTGATATGCCAGTCAGTCCTGCAGTTCTCATGTTATAAACAGAGCATGGTTCTGTTTAATAAAACCAACTAAATATACACACACACAGATGGAATCCGACAGGGAAAAGTGTATTTTATTATGGGGCATTCCTCAGTTTTTAGGCCTAATAATTGAGTGCTCCCAGAAAGAGCTAAAATATGTAAAATAGAATATGTTGTTTTACATTAAAACGCACAGAGATGGAATGCCCTTCCTTGCATGCTGATCCAAACTTGGTCTTCCACACCTCAGTTTTCTGGCAGGCAGAGAGTGACACCGAGCAATATGTTTCTTTCTAGCAGGTCAATAACTAACCTCAAAAAAGTCCAAGGGCAGTTTCAACCTCCACCGGCATCATATGTGTCACACACCCCTCTCCATCCTTTGTAGTTTAAAGAAATCCCATTTTATAGCTATCTGAAGTGTAATTTTGCTCATGTCCTACAATCTCGCCATTCGTTTTGAGTTAAATATCAAACAGATGTGCATCTATTTTTAAAAAATGTTTAATATTCAAGAGCCTGGTGTCATAAACCAGGAAAGCCTTCAAGAAATAGATAAAAAGGCATATTAGTACATTTTAAGGTGATTTTAACTGTACATTGTTCAACATTAAAGGAAACAGATCCAGCAAGCCCTAAAGTGACAAGTGGGGGGTTGGGGAAAGATATATGGTATTAATTTGACATGGAAATTAGACCTGGGACAAGGTGGAAAAAAATCCACCTGAAAAGTTTTTTTAAAAGCTATTCAGATTCACAGGTGCAGGGATAGATCAACTGAAGTAACTGAAGAAACAGGGAAGAATAAAAGGCACATAGGTGTGTGTGCTCTCTCTCTCTCTAAGACAAACCACTGATTACCAAATATCTTCATGGAGAGAGTGGCAGCTTTCAGGCTAGTTTTATATCCCATGACTAATGAGAAAACTGCAGAGCATTCAGGTTTTTCAAAGCCAGTTCTTGGCATTTGAATAGCTCATTGTGGCTCCAATGAAAGTATCAATCAATCCAGTAAAAACTTCACCTCAGCTCTCTTCCTGGCTCTGCATGTAAAGCTGATGGAGAAGAACTGCATTAAACATTCAAATCCCCCTAATATTTCTTGATATTGCTCATGTTTAAAGTTCAAGATTAAGTTACTTGACTCCCATAATCTATAACAGCCATCTCCTCTGTTGGTTAAGGCTGAAATTAAAGTATTTCCATGTGGCTGGTTGAATTTCTTCACATGTAGTAAAGAACATTCTTCATGGACGCATGACTTCAAATTACATTTACATTCCCAAAGGCGGTTTGCATAGCATTATTTTGAGACTGTGTCATTTGAAGTCTGTGGCACTAGGGAAGAGAGCTGACACTGTTCGGGAGTCACAGGGCCACTGGTCCTTTACAAAACTGGGATTGTCTGCTTGAGCAATCCATAGAGATGTAGCTAGCTATCACTCCATTAGACTGCAGCAGCAGCAGCAGCACCTGAAACGGGGAATCATCTGAACTCATTTTACTTCATGAGTGCTTAAAGGAAATTATCATGATCCTATCCAATTCATGTTGATAGTTTAGCCAAGCACCACAGTCTGTATGAATAAGAGATCTGAGAGGATCTTGCTGCGTAACTCTGGGAAAGCCACTTGGCCACAGTCTAGCCCTATACAAAATACAAACAAGGGTTCACTGGCACAGCAGAAGCTCAGGTCAACTTTGCCCTTCCCAGATTATGTGCTACTCCAGAGGGCACGGCATGGCCCCAGCACAAGCTACAGCAGCTGGTACCTATGGGCTATTCTGCTATGTATGCTGCCCACTACTACTGCCATCCCCAACATGCCTCTCTAACTGGAGTAGGGCACAATGTGGGGCAGGGTAGGGCTGCCTGGTTTGGCCCTGCATCACCCATGCATTGAGGGAATTCCTCTAGGAGACATTATGGAGTTCAGAGGCCGGAATCCAGCCTAAGGCCTTTATATGGCATTTGTGTGCCTTTTAGTAGTGGCCACCACAAGAGCTGGCTTCCGCTTCACTTTTGGTCAGAGCCTAGTAAATGAACTTTAATGGTGTTTCTCATTTAAACAGGAGACTCCACCACGCATTGTGAGCTTCATTTTGAGAGAGAGTCTTTGCCAACAGACCAGTGGAATCACATACATCAGCTTCAGGCATGAACACAGCTTCATTATTAGCATTAAAATATTGTCACTCATTCATTTACAATCAATACATCCCACACATCAATAAAACAGTAGAACGAACACTGAAGGCCCGATACCTTTATCCTGTCTGTGTAATAAATTATTAAGCTCTTAAGGATACTTATGTGGATACATCCACAGGACCCACAAAAATCTGGGTGCACCCATTCTATATCAGTGTGCCCCAATGGGTATCTGTCCACACAGTTGGGTGAAACATCCATGCAGTGAATAGTTAGGGATTCAGTTATCTAATTTGTATGCTTAGCTTTGGTTACAGCTTTGGTTACATGCATTTTTGTAGCTGTAACCATTGAGCATTCTTTCAAAAACAATAAAACTTTGCCGTGCGTTTAAGAGGGGTTTAATGAATTTTCAAATATAATTTGAGGGAAGTTTACCTTTGAAAAAAACTCTTCCTAAAGCAATACAGCAAAACGTGTAATGTGTGAACTACTTCAGTACAGAATCAGGTGGTTTTAATTCTTTGTGAGAGTGTTGGTAAGCTTTTGTGGGGCACAGATTATGATGGATTTTGAACTGTTCTGTAACAATTAATGAAAACTATATGTTGGCCTAGGTATTGGGATGTTTACTCTATAAATACACTGCCTACTGAGTCTGTCTGAAAAAACAGGCAGGAAGCAAAACGATGGGCCAAAGTCAGCCACCCCTCAGGAAACAGTTATGGGCAGCAGCTGCTCCAAGCACGTGCCTTGGGCAGCAAGACAGGGTAGGGGGAGTCAGGCAGCCTTCGGCAACGCGCCTGTGGGAGGTCCACCAGTCCCACGGTTTCAGAGGCAATTAGTTGGCGGGTGCCAAAGGCGCAGGACCGGCAGACCTCCCACAGGCGCACCGCCGAAGGTTGGCTGGCTGCCGTGCTTGGGGTGGCAAAAAATCTAGAGCTGCCCCTGGTTACAGGCTATTAAGGGACAAAACCAGAAGCATTGGCTCTCAGGACTATGGCTTGATCTCCTGCTAAACCTACAGAACTGGTTTGGACCTGAAGGGTCACAGCATGGGAGCAGAGAAACCAAAAGAACCATAGTGGGCTTTCAAAAGGGACCCTCTCTCAAGAGACAGATCGTAGTTGTTGAGGAAACCAGATTGAGACACAGTCACTGTCAAGGGCTTTTTGAAGAAGTTAGCCTGCCTTGGTTACCTTGGGGGTATGGTAAACCTTTAGGTATGAATGACATAAATGTGTGTAGATTGTTTGTTGTTTTGAAATCCTTTTTTCCTCTAATGTTTTGTCCTGATTACCAAGTGCACTGATCACAGATTCCAAAAGGAAAAATCACAGGTGCCCAAACATGGTCAGACTTGCAGGAGAAGAACAGTGGACACACAGGGGATGTACCTACCTCAGATCCTAGTCTAAGAGTGGGAGAAATTCCACCCCAGGACAAGGAAAGGGATGAGGCCTAACATCTGAGGAGGTGCACTCAGAAAGACCAGAGAGGGGACAGAGGGCAGCTAGCCCTATAACTGTGACAATACCTGTATTCTGTTCAGTACAGAGCTCATTATTGACACCTAGCAATAAATAATAAGAGTGCATTTATCTCTATTTCCAGCTAAAGAGTGAGAGAATAGATATATCTATATGTCTTCTGCTTTGCTTTCTCTCTGATAGATGTTGAAAGGTATTTCAGAATTATCAAGTTATGTATGTGTTAGCTAAAAGTCTAGCTAGCTAGCTATTTATACCATGCTCAACACCTTGGTTTCAGAGAATCTGCATCCACTAAGCCAAATATTGCACCAGTCTTGATCTCCACACACCACCTCTGTTGAAGTTAATATGAATTTCCAGTGCTAACCAACATGCCCCAGTGTAAAGCCAGCAGGAACCATTATGATCAAGGAGTACTTGTTTCCTTGTTGATCTGTTTTGTACCAATAAACTTATCGAAGTACTGGCAGTATCCACTCTATATTATCCAGTGTGTGATCTTCAGTCATTATATTAGTATTGTTTTTGGATATCTTTGCTTGCATAAGACCAGCTCAGCTCTTTGAAGGTCTTCTCACCTCTTTATTAGAACCCAATCCAATTCCCATTGAATAGGGTGACCAGACAGCAAGTGTGCAAAATCGAGATGGGGCAGGGGAGTAATAGGAGCCTATATAAAAAAAAGACCCAAAAATCGGGACTGTGCCTATAAAATCAGGACATCTGGTCACCCTACCAGTGAATGACCTAGAGTTAGATCGGGCCCTTGGATATTAGGCTTGGATATTAGCCAAAGTCAAGCAGGAAAACAGAAGAAGTGCAGTAGAGTATGCAGCCGAGTAGGGAAGCCAAAAATACAATCCACCAGGATCTAATGGTGGTTTCTAAATTCAGTTCATTATATCAGGAGGATCCCATAAAACTAGCTTTTCACCCTTTCCCCTAACTATTGAAATAAAACAATGAAAGTATCACTGCTCTCTGTACCTGTTACTTAGCTCAGTAGGATTTTCCCATCCTCTGCCAAGAACAAACATAACAGCTGCCAGAATGTCAATGTGTGGTACTGAGTCATGAGCAATCATTGATTCCAAACCATCTCATCATAATCCTTGCCTCCCCACTAGAGGAGTTATTCATCGGATAACCAGAAACACCTGGGTACAAGGAATTTCCTGTTGCAATTCAGCCTTAATTTCCTCAGATAGTAAAATCCTAAGGCTCGCAAAGGTGAAAGAAACCAGCAGTCAATCAAAGTAATCACACCACCATCACCACAGCAGTGACAGTACATTCTAAATTAAATTTTAATTCCCACCTGATGGTTCACTATGAGTTACTTTTATTCAAACCATTCATCTGACCCACCTCTGTATTTCAGATGATTTGTTGGGGTCCCTTTAGTTATTAACACCATTCCAAGTACCAGAACCGCCGTCTCTGTATTTGTGATCAGAATTGAAGTGGGAACCAAAGAAGAAAATTTACGTAGACATTAGCCCTGCAGCTATGATAAGACTACATTGACAATCTAACAATGTGGAGCAAGGAACAACAAACTATTCTTGGGCACTAAGTGGGCAGAAAAAACCATATCGCCAAGGTATAAAGGTCAATCCTCCATTTAAAACATGAAATACATTGAGATAAAAATGAAAACATTTGTTTAAGTCTGGAGAAATCAGCTCCAGTCCTGACTTAGATCATAAATGAAAATTAGTTTGGTCACATTATTCTTGTCGCTGGTAGGGTACACCATGAGAACAATCACCTAGTTTGGCACAATTCCACTTGACTTAGTCTCTGCTTAAATGAATATCAGCATCAGGATTGAAGTGTGTTGGCAGAGCTATCTGGAGGAACTTTGTGTAGTGCTTGTTTCACACCAGTGGGTTTTTCTTCTCATCACTTTAATAAGTAGTATAATGACTCTGACGTCTTAAAGGCCATATTGTCAGGGGGATCTCAGTGTGACTTCTTGTGCATGCTCATAATTGTATGCATAATCATTCACATGCACAGGATTAGAAGCTGTGTTTGGAAATTTTGTCCCTAAGAAAGTTGAAGAGAACAAAAGCAAATCACTTTGAATAGGTCCACAGGAATTATTGAACCAAAAATTGCTATCTCTGTTTTTTTATTTGACGAAAATGTGAATCAGTATAGTTAAGTCTATTAGAAATAGATTATTTAGCCTACAAGATGCTTGCTAGTAGACTATGCTTTCACCATGCAAAATTTTCAGTTTTGAAAATAATTCAATCTTTTTCCTTCGATATAATTATGGAAAATGGTACAGCTGCCGACAAATTATGGTATCTTCATGGAGATACAAGGCAATAACCCTGTCTAGCATATTAATAGATAGCTGCCAATTATTCATCAAGACAGTGAAATACCTACTCATTTTAAAGATATTCCTAGGTCTGATCTACATATCTGAAAGCACAAACATTTTAATAAAATATATTGCAGTACCAGCAAACCCACAGATCAATTTAATGTGGCCTTTCTGGTACAGGGGGCTTTCGTGCTTATTGGGTAGAAGGCAGGTACATAAATCTTTTAACCATATTAAAATCACATTGGACCAAAAGATGCTTGACAAGTTAGTAGCCTGCATGTGGTACTTAAAAAAAAACCTTTTAAGAGATATTACAGTGACAAGCTTTGAAGAAAAGTGTTTTAAAGGAGCCAATATATTTACATTTGAAAATCAACTGTCTGAGCAGGTGGAATAGCAATTTTCAATCACTGGTTTGATAGCTAAATTCACTTTATATCAGTTGAATGTGTCTTAGTGGTGTCATTGCAAGGCAACTGAGATAATATCCACATATCAAGACAAAGCAGTGAGAAAGGGTGCATATGGAGACAAGAAACGCAGCATCATCTGAAAATATGATGTCTATCAAAACCAATGGAGAGAATGTCTGAAATCAAGACAGAGGAATCAGCAACCTAAGGAAATAGCTTAAAATATTTTGACAACAGTAAAGTTTCAGAAATGAAATGAAATTCACAGTGGAACATGGAATCTGAAGCATATAGAGAGAAAGCGATCCAATACGTAGACACAGATCTTTTCCACTTCTGATTTCTATTGATTACTGCAAATTAAAAATATAGGAAAGCGAGATTCTCAGGACCACTGTGATATAAAATATGTATCCACAGGAAATCTACCAACCCACTATACAGGTAGGGAGGGAAAAGGGTGTCATAGGTTGTATGTCCTATGCCCATTTTTGCACTTTGAAGGCCTGTTTTTCCATGTGTGTGCACCTTGTGCAGTCATTTAAACGAACACACAGTGAGTGCTACCAAGATAGAATGGTAGCATTTCAAATCCTCTTAGCACACATCACTATTGGAACAAAACACATAGGAATGTTGGCTGGGTCAAGACCTGCAAAAAAAGATTTGCCTTGAAAACAAGTGCATTTCCCACAGGCCACACATGTGCAACCTACATGTCAGTGATAACATGCTGATTGCAGGGTATATGCTTGATGGGATGTAATACATATATACAGCCGTGCCTCTTGTGCATTTAGCTATTTTTTTCTTATTGGTGCAGTGATATACAGTATCAGTATTGCAGATTATACCAAAGTGGGAAGGATGAAACTGCTTTGGAGGACAGGGTCATAATTCAAAATGATCTGGACAAATTGGAGAAATGGTCTGAGGTAAACAGGATGAAGTTTAATAAAGACAAATACAAAGTGCTCCACTTAGGAAGGAACAATCAGTTTCACACATACAGAATGGGAAGAAACTGTCTAGGAAGGAGTATGGCAGAAAGGGATCTAGGGGTTATAGTGGCCCACAAGCTAAATATGAGTCAACAGTCTGATACTGTTGCAAAAAAAGCAAACATGATTCTGGGATGCATTAACAGGTGTGTTGTGAGCAAGACATGAGAAGTCATTCTTCCTCTCTACTCTGCACTGGCTAGGCCTCAACTAGAATATTGTGTCCAGTTCTTGGCACCACATTTCAAGAAAGATGTGGAGAAACTGGAGAAGGTGCAGAGAAGAGCAACAAGAATGGTTAAAGGTCTAGAGAACATGACCTATGAAGGAAGACTGAAAGAATTGGGTTTGTTTAGTTTGGAAAAGAGAAGACTGAGAAGGGACATGATAGTAGTTTTCAGGTATCTAAAAGGGTGTCATAAGGAGGGAGGAGAAAACTTGTTCATCTTAGCCTCTAAGGATAGAACAAGAAGCAATGGGCTTAAACTGCAGCAAGGGAGGTTTAGGTTGGACATTAGGAAAAAGTTCCTAACTGTCAGGGTGGTTAAACACTGGAATAAACTGCCTAGGGAGGTTGCAGAATCTCCATCTCTGGAGATATTTAAGAGTAGGTTAGATAAATGTCTATCAGGGATGGTCTTGACAGTATTTGGTCCTGCCATGAGGGCAGGGGACTGGACTTGATGACCGCTCGAGGTCCCTTCCAGCTCTACAATCTATGAATCTATGAATCAGTAGGCAGGGCTGGTGCAACCATTTAGGCGGACTAGGCAGTTGCCTAGGGCACTGAGATTTGGGGGCGCCAAAAAGCGCCCCCAAATTTTTTTTTAAATGGTTGAGCAGCCGCTGCTGCTGGGACAGAAAGGGAATCTGAGCTGCCGGCGGCAGCCGGCAGCCCAGGGTGTCCCCGGGTCAGGGCGCCGCCGCGGAAGCTGGCAGCCCAGGGTGTCCCCTGGGTCAGGGCGCCGCCGGAGGGGGCGGCAGGCAGCTCCCGTGGAGCTGCTGCAGTGGTGCCTGTGGAGGGTCCGTTGGTCCGTGGCTCCAGTGGAGCTGCCGCAGACATCACTGCGGAAGCTCCACCGGAGCTGCGGAGCATCGGACCCTCCGCAGGCACCACTGCGGCAGCTCCACCGGAGCCACGGGACCAGTGGGCGGGGCGGCGAAATTGCCGTCCGCCTAGGGTGCTCAAAACCCTAGCGCCGGTCCTGTCAGTAGGTGAGCATCTTCACCAAACAGAATGTAAAAGGGGAAAGCTTAACAGAGGGTACAAGTTGGCAAAGCAAGGAGCAACATGGTAGGAACGCTAAGCACAGCAGTATGGAAATAGTTAGGGGCTTTTTAAAGGTCAGGAGATCTTTCTCCCTTCCTCAAGCTTCTCCTCTACATCTGTTTACTTAATAAGGCTGGGGAGCTTTTTAAAGAAAAAATTAACAATTCTCTGGGTGGATTTTTCCAAGCTTCTGGATGTTTGCAGCTAGGGTGACCTGATGTCCCAATTTTATAGGGACAGTCACGATTTTTGGGTCTTTTTCTTACATAGGCTCCTATTACCCCCCTCCCCCATCCTGATTTTTCACATTTGCTGTCTGGTCACCCTATTTGCAGCACACTAGGTTTGCCTCAAGGATACCTTGCCTATTTGAAAAATGTTTATCACTCACTATTCTAAACAAATTTCAAAGCATGTGTGAGTTGCCAAGCAACAAAAGAAAGTTGTCTGCAGTTTCCTGAGTATGAGCACAGCAAATCGGGGTTGTGATTGCTCAGTGTCACTCTACTTACTGATAATTTGGTTAATTACCTTCAAGGAAATGTCTGACGGTAAGACCACAACAGTAACTTCTGATTCCACAATACAGCATCCAACCATGGTTCCTTCCTTTTCTTCTTTCTTCCTCTCCCTCCCTGCTACCTCCTTTGTCAACTACTGTAGACAACACCAGCCTCCTGCCTGTCACCCAGGCCTGTAACCTGGGCATCACCTTTGGATATGTCTACAATGCAATTAGACACCTACAGTGTTTAGCAGCTGTGTAGACATTCAGGTTGTAGAGTCCAGGCTCCAGCCTGAGCTCAAACGTCTATATTGGGATTAAACAGCCCCTTAGAACAAGTCCTTTGAGCCCAAGTTAGCCGGTACAGGCCAGCCATATGTTTTTAATTGGAGTGTAAACACAATTTGCTCAGACCTCTCTCTAGGTCCTCACATCCAGGTTATGTCTAAGTCTTGCTGATTTTTTCTTTATAACAACTCTAAGATCTGGCCTTTCCTATCCATCCACACAGCTAAAACTCTCATCCAGGCTCTCACCATCTCTTGTCTTGACTACTGCAACATCCTTCTCTCTGGCTTTGACAAATGCAATTTTGCCCTGCTCTATCTATCCAGAATGCTGCTGCAAAGACCATTTCCTAGCTTGTCCCTTTAACAATGCCACCTCTCTCGTTGCATCCCTTCCCACCCTCTCATCTCTCATTCGCTATTGGATTGTCGACTCCTGTCTCTGATTGGCCCATGATGCAGCCTCCATTGCCCACTTGTTACATTTTCAGTCACACACTTCCATGCCTTTTCCCATGCTGCCCCTCGTGCTCGGGAGGTACTTTCCGTAAACATCCTCAAAGCGGATTCTTCTCCTTCATATCTCTCCTTAAAACTCTCCTTCACCATGATGCCTACACAAACCTGACAAGTTAGGTTGCTGGGGTGCTGAGATCATTGCCTGCCATGCTGACCAGCAGTCTCATTGTTTTCTCATAACCCTTGCTATCTGTCTGTATCCATTTTATACTGGCTTATTCTTAGATTGTAAGCTCTTTGGGGCAGTGTCCATCTTTTTGTTGTGTGTCTGTACAGCGCCTAGCACAAAGGGGTTCTGGTCCATAAGTAGGGCTCCTAGGTGCTGTGGAAATAATAATAATAATGATAATGCATACATCTATCCAGGGGTGAAAGTAACTTAAGGGACTTACTAGTACGCAGGGCCGGTGTCCTGAGCAAGGAGGGGGGACTCTCGGGGGAAGGGCGGGGCCTTTAAATCCCTGGGCCCTTTAAATTGCTGTCGTAGCCCTGGGGCTCCTGGCCACCGCCGCTACCCCAGGGCTCTGGCAGTGATTTAAAGGGCCTGGGACTCTGGCTGCTGTAGCGGCAGCCAGGAGCCCCAGGCCCTTTAAATCATCACTGGAGCCCCATGGTAATGGTAGCTCCGGTGGCGCCTGGGAGCCCAAGGCCCTTTTAAATTGCCAGCCTGGGGAAGCTGCCCCTGCCGGTAGGGTCAGCTGCGTAGCAGCTCTTGCCGGTATGCCATACTGGACTGTACCAGCTTACTTTCATCTGTGCATATAGCATCTAGTGCAATGTAGCCTCCAATCACAGTGGGGTTCTCTAGGCACTACTGTAATACAAATAATAAATAGTTTAAGTAACTGGGTGATGCACAGGACTCGGGGCTGGAGTCAGGATGCCCACACTCAGATACCACTAGAATAAAAATGAGAAAACTACACAGAGCGATGCCAATTAGGTCACCTGCCTTACTCACCACACACATCCTCACTATATATTAGTGTTGCCTAATTATTAGTATTGCTGTAACACCCAGAGGCTCTAACTGAGATCAGCTCACACAAGGAGTCTGTGGTAAAGCTGGAAATTGAACCCACATGTCCTGAAGCCCAGCCCAGTGCCTTAGCCACACATCCGTTCTTCCTCTCAGTACTAGGACCTTTTGAAACAATTTTCTTTTGGTCTTATTATTATGCTCTGTCTCTGTATGGGAGCTAAACCACTCAGCCTCACTTTAAGGTCCTGAGTAGCCAGGCTACTCACCAGAGGGCACATCATTAATCGCATTCTAGGCCACCCCACTACACACACACACACACACACAATGGTCTTCTTAGTTTTAATTCAAATGGATGAATTGTGAAGTGTCATGCATGCTATTGGTGTAATAATAACTATTGTTGCCTCACACGGCCTGTCCCTGCTGATAGTCCTGATGCCACCATTTCCTGGGCGCTAAAGGCCTCTGCTTTTTGTCCTCCATTACCCATTGCCCATTGTAGAAAGGTGAAGCCAGGGGCATCCAGGACTGCTTGAAACTTTTATAAAATTCAAAAAAATAATTTTAATCCCCACTAGAGGGTGCAGAGAGTCAATAAAAGTCAACCACTCTCTACCCTATCACTAGTCTCATCTTGAAAGGCATTCTCCAAAAACAGCACACTCCAAACTGCCTAGCTTTCCTCCTGCAAATCCCTTCTTCACAGACATGTCTCTTATAAAGCCCTACATAGAACTCCAAGATTACTCTCTGTATTTGGGTTTGTACTATCGCCCAGTGCATTAACAAGGCCTGAACTGTTTTCTCTGTGCCTCAAGTAAATTTTAAAACTTTCTTAGGCAGAGACCATCTCACTCTTCCTATATGTCTGTTACAGCATGGAGCAGAGGCAACACTAGAATGACATTAATAATGCCCTTATGGAAATGTCCTACATGATTTAACAGAAATTTCCTTTCTATAGGTGTCTGGAAACATGGAATTTAATAGGACATCACATCCTTTCTATATGATAAGATGGTTCAAAAACTGTATAGAAAATAGATAATTCTCACTGCAATTTTGTTGGTTTTTAGAGTAATTTCTGCTTTGCAAAATTATGGCTTCACACCCCCCATTTTAGGTTTCTGAACCTTTGACCATAAACTAGGAGTCTCCCATTACTATGGATCAAAAATCCAGTGTCAGTGAGCAAATTATTTAGAAGAGTGTATGATGCACATGCAGCCTTGATTTCTCTAACATAAACAAATGACAGCATGAAAATTTAAAAACAAACCCTATCAAAACAACACTCTCTATTGCACAATTATCTCTCTGGGGAAAGGATGAGACAGAATGAATCATACATGATTCAAGTTTGGTCACATAGCTTGATGCACTACTGGAAGGCATTCAGATGCTACAGTCACGAGGGTGGTATAAGATCCTAGACAGAACAGAATGTAATTCACCCAGGAAGCTTGCAAGAAAATCAGGAGTGCAATAACCTATTAGTGAAAAGAGTCCTCTCTCCGCAGTCCTAACTTGTCAATCAGAAAACAGTACTCCAGAATATCTAAATCTATACAATCCAAATAGGGATGAAGAACCAAACAACAGCATTCATTATTTTTATGTTGTCATTTATTCTGAGACATGTAATGAATGTAATAATAATAAATAATAATAATAATTATATATATATATATATACACACACACATTTTCAATAAAGATTTCAAAGTACCACAATCAAAGATCATATTATCTTATTTTCACCAGGAAAAGTACCTGAATTCAATTTTTTTAAAAGGATCTAGATTTATTCTAGAAATAAATTTGGTGCAGGCAGCAATACTGAGAGAGGTTAAATGGTAAAGAAAACTATTTTTTTAAGGCAATATGAATCATAGAAAAAGAGGTAGTGTTACAGTGATAAAAATCACAGTTGTAATTTTTTCCTTACAGAACTGATGCCTACAGGCTAATCTACGCCACTGCTGATGCCCCAATATTATACAGTGATGGACATGTTCTAACTATGATTGAGTTGGAGCCTGCAATTTGTCTAGGTCTTGCTTGTGAAATGAAGATGAGAGAGAACGCCATCTGCCCCACACTAAGCAGTTTGGTAGTATGGCCCTTGAGCTACTGCCAGTAGGCTTATAAGCCCTGAAGTGACACCATTCAGGTAAAAATCACAGGCCAAATTGCCTTCTGGTGTAAACTGGAGAGCTCCATTATAGCTAGGGCTCCAGTTTAGGCCAGCAAAAAGACTAATCCCATATATATTCAATAGACACATTTTCCTACCTACGTTTCTAAGATCACCTTAGAGTAATACAGTTGAAATAATTTTAAAAATCTAATTAAACTGTAGCTATTTCTATTTATTGTATGCATTTGTCAGCTTGGAAAATAATAATAGAGCAATCATATCATTTTTATTTGTAGCCAGTTGCCAGTAAACCAAATGTGAGGTGTTAAAAATCTAGATCCAAAATGTGGGGGCTCCATCCCCTCTGTATAGTTCCTGGTCACTTTGACATTCAGATTCTTCTGCTTTAATATAAGACTGCAGTATTTCAGTTGCAAACACTGATAGGAGACCTTTTGCTTCTTTAAAAAGCTGTTTCCACTGGATTTTTTTTAAATGGTGTAAATATTAGTCTCAAGTTTTGTAAGAGCCAGATTTTAGGGTCAAATTTGATCTGAAAAAATATATTAGAAAATTACTAGTCTGCAAAAACTCAAATGCTCATTCTCATGCAAGATGTATATAATGGCAATGACACCATTGTGGCTCATTTAAGTACAAGACATTTTTAATCTGAATGTCTTCAAATCTATTTTAGGTACTTACTTGGCCCTCATTACTACAGCATCTGAGCAATTCTCAATTTTTTATGTACTCACTCTCACCTTCACCCCCTCACTGCCACCAACACAGCACCATGATTTTTGTCTGATAAATGTTGTGCCTTAAAGTCACTTACAATGCTTGTGGCGTTTTTAACACTTTCATTATGTGGTATTGCCAGTGAGTCCTTTTCAGTCTTTTCTTTTCTCTGGTAGGTAACCCTTTTAGGAACAAACAAGAAGACGTACCACCAGTGAGTTAGTTCAGCAGAATCAAGAAGTGCTTTTTTCCCTTTTATCTGTTCGCAGAACTATATTAATTGACTGCTTAATTTCTTTTTCATTTAGGAATACAGACAATTATTTAACCCTTCCACATGTTATCTGAAGTCAATATTAGTCAGATTAATAAACTACGCATGCCACCCTTTGAAACAGCCTATCAGGCTTACAGCTAATGGAATGTAAAGTGATCTTAGGGTTCTTTAGAACTTTCAACATTTCTAAGCCATAGGAGGTACTTTTCATGATAAAATTCTGAGCAAGGGCTGAAGAGTATGCATGGCTCTCTCTCTCCTGTTTTACTCCATTTAGACTCCACCTGCTGGTTGAAACTGTTAACTTCATTTCTTCACATTAAGCAAGGATATTAGCCGAAAGAAAGGAAACTATTTCCCCTCAGTCTCTAAAACATATAGATCAAGATTTTATAAAGTGACTAGTGATTTTAGGTACCCAACTTGTGACACCTTAGAGGGACCCAATTTTCAAAATCAATAGTCACTTTTGAAAATCTTGGCCACACTATCCAGGAATATTCTGAAAATTCCCTGGGACTGAGGAGGAGGAAGAGAGTTATAAAAATAATCATGAATTTGTTAATGAAGTTGCGAGCTAGTAGCTTGAGTAACCAGGTGTTTGTATCCAAAAAACAGAATGCCATCTCGCGCCAAGTACATTTTCCCCAAATGTATTAAATATAATTTCTTAGTGATGTATATATATCAGATACATACATATGGAACACATGATATATACATATGTTAGTGATGGTAGCGTGTTTATTTCAGGGTGTTGACACATAGGTATATATATTTGGTGTTTCACACACATGCATTTTTTACAAGATCACACATTCAAATTAATTTGTTTGCATTCGAGATCAATTTGGATTTTCTAAAATCTTGTTTTTCTTTCAAAAAAGGAAGTTCAGTGGAAAAATAATCTATATCAAATTTTCAAAAATGTTAGGCATCCAAAATGCACAAGTAGGTGAATTTGTTTGTACAAATAAGCAATTTGCATGTGCAATCATGGTATTTTAGCATCCATTTGCATACATCTCATTTCTGAAAACTGGCCCTATGTTAGAAGAACATTATCGTGCTAATGAGATATACAAGATTGACAACTTGAAACACACATCTGTCAGGAAATTTAGAAGTTGATTTAAAAGTATTTACCAGAGCTATAGGAACTACACGCAGAGAATAATTTAATTTAGTTATTTTTTCTTTAAAAAATATAGACTAGATTTTAGTGTTACATATTCAATTATTCAATGAACAGTTTTTATGTGAACATTTTTCAACCTATGCATTGTTTGCAAACTATTTGCCATCATTATTACTTTGAGTATTATTTGTTTTTCATAATTCAAACTGTGGGATTGATCACCACAATCACATGGAATTGTTTCTACTGTCTGCTTGGTTGATTTTCAAACCCTGAAAGAGCTTTCAAGATGGCCATATGAGATGTGAGATGGCCACATGAGATAAATTGAGATAGATGGTTGTTCTCACTGATATTCACATCACTTTCTGAAAATATTCTTACAAACAAAAACTTGATCACATGCATTTGCAGAAAGGAAATAGGAGAGGCCGTATACCTCAAAGTGAATGCAAGGGGTTAATTCAAACAAGCAATCACAAATACTTTGCTGGTGCATTAACCTAGCTCTTGTATTTACACTATGTATGAGATACGCCTACTCATCCCCAATATGCCAAAGACATGTGATAATAAGACGTAAATTGAAAAAATATTTCTCCATCTGTCTTCAATAGCTATTTGCACGGATTTACCATGGTGACATTCCCCTGTCTTTGTAACAGGTGGAACAGCACAGGAGTAAGTCATGTAGGATGGTAGAGTCAAAACATAGGACAAAGGGCAACTTTCCCCGATGATGGACAACAAACATACTGCGTTGCTGAAGTGTAGCACCCTGGCTATCCCACCCAAAGCAGGACATATAAACACTCTACTATCGCTAAACCTATGGGAGAATTAACACAGTCGTTGGATAGCTCCAAGAGAGTAAACTCTTTTAAAACACAAGTTCTGAACAGGTAACAAGGCACCAAGGCTTTTATTCAGAAATATCTGGTTGTGGTTCATACCCTGAGCCATCTGTTCGCTGTCAGCCCACACAGCCTATTTTGAATTAACAGTGCAATTTATTGGGGCCTGCTGACCTGTTAATCAGCATTGCTAGAAGTTTTAGCTGGCAAGAGATGTTGGGCAGTGCAGCACAAGTGAATTACTCAGGTAAGAGATATTTCAACCCCTGCTTCCTTTTTTTTTAATTAATTTTTTCTTGTTTCCATATAATTTGGAGGGGAGAGGGGAATCTGCAATCACCAGACAGACATTTCACGACATCCAGATTTTTGGAGACAGGCCAAGAACAGCACCAGAGCTTTACATATAGATCATGTCATCTCATTTATATTCATTAATGCAGCTCTTTCCAGTCTTTTAATATGAAGTCTTTATATAGATTTTTAGCCTCACCTATAAGACATCTACATAGAGGGTGATACTTTGGATATCACTTGTACAGCTATACGAAGGTAACAGGAGTGTACAGTACTGTGATGACCTCAGGTTTCTTTTGACCCAGTTTCAAATACCTGCTGCCACCACCAAGCTTCTCACTTGGAAATTTTATCTCAGGGCACTTCTCCCTCTTCAACTTTGTTACAAGAACTCCGTTGCCAGGAGCAGAAATCCTCTGATAGGCATGGTAGGTGTTCGAAGGCCACTGAAGAGATCCCCATTCACTCCAGCTCCACTCCAGACTGAATGAACTAACTTGTAATTTATTATTTACGATTTACAATTATTTACAAACCTACAAATGAACTCTGGTACTGACCATCTGGCAGTGCCCACTGGCCTTTTCAAGCCCCAGAAAGTTCCATTTCATACCTCAAGTTCAGGCTTCCCTTTCATATACAACAGAGTCTGATGTTCTCCATATCTGGTCTCACCACCGTTGTCTCCACTATTCCTCCACTCTTCATAAGAACATAAGAATATAAGAATGGCTGTACTGAGTCAGACCAAAGGTCCATCTAGCCCAGTATCTGTCTACCGACAGTGGCCAATGCCAGGTGCCCAGATGGAGTGAACCTAACAGGTAATGATCAAGTGATCTCTCTCTTGCCATCCATCTCCACCCTCTGACAAACAGATGCTAGGGACACTATTCCTCACCCATCCTGGCTAATAGCCATTTATGGACTTCACCACCATGAATTTATCCAGTTCTCTTTTAAACGCTGTTATGGTCCTAGCCTTCACAACCTCCTCAGGTAAGGAGTTCCACAAGTTGACTGTGCACTGTGTGAAGAAGAACTTCCTTTTATTTGTTTTAAACCTGCTGCCTATTAAACCCCCCAATACCATTTCCAGGAAGCAGCTTCCTAAATGGTGGGGCGGCAGCTGTGCCCCCCTGAGGCAGCATGGCTCAGCACCGCTGTCAACCTGAACCTGTGTCTAACAGGCACAATTTGGACCACAATCCGTATCTCCCCATCACAAACAAGTTCACACTCCATTAAATTAATTCTTTCCATGCCCCTTAATCTCTCCAAAGAAACAAATATATCAAAAGAAACAAAAGAATCTTCTAGGATTTGATGAATTTATGGCACTGTGTCTAATCCCAGTACATTAGCCTTCAGTAAACTCTGTGTCCTTTGTTTTTCTGTGCCAGTTAGTGACATTCATGTCTGCAAGAAAGGTCTTGCCTTGTTTCAAGACTGGTTTGCTAAATTCATGGGATGAATGTGAAAACCTTCCAATTTCATTGCTAGCACTTTGTTGTGGCTTCCTGCAATTATCTTGACTCTCTCACGAGTTACGTTCTATCAAATACCTGATGTCCAGCACTGATTTGTTTTTTTTAATTTACTATTGCTGAGAAAGGTGATCTGATTTTGCTCTTGCAGGCAAATAAATGAGTCAGTTTTAAACAATACTTTTTTATTTGAAATGGAGTAACTCAGAGCTCACTGTGCCTTAACTAAGCTTAACGGTTCTCAAAATATTTCATATGAGGAACCACATTTTGATACACATTGTCTCCTTGATGCCTCCCTTTGCATTTGCAATCACTGAGACTCTCTCCTCTCATTTGGAATCAGATAAAATCCCTGTGGCAACTTCAGTTATTGCTTACATGGAAAATTAATGTCAGTAAAGTAATATATTTTAATAGGATTTAGCAGCTGAAATAAGAAGTATCAGCTAGTACCATGTGACCATCCAGCTTTCCACAGACTACCCTCAACTGCTTGGCAGGCCACCGTGGATCCATGGGCCACAATTTGGGAACCTCTGACTTAAATTATTATTAAATGCTGGCTCTTACATCCTATACTTTTTTTAGCACAACATTGGAATAGTACTGAACTTTTCCCTGCCACTTTACATTCAAAAATATTAATATAAGGAACTGATTTTCGATACATGCCAGCACACGAATCTCTCTGCTATATGTGAAACTTGATTCAGGTCATGTATGTGTGACTGAACATAAGAACAATAAATATGGAATGCCCTGCAGATGAGAGACAATTCTTTATTTTTTGTGCTCTGATCTCAGTAAGAATAGGCCTCTTTTGCATTGGCTATGAGGCCAGCAATTAGACTTCCTGGTGACACAGTGTCAAACTCATTGTAATATTGCCACACATTTGTACAAGAACATAAGAATGGCCATACTGGGTCAGACAAATGGTCCATCTAGACCAGTATCCTGTCTTCTGACAGTGGCCAATGCCAAGTGCTTCAGAGGGAATGAACAGAACAGGTATTCATCAAGTGATTCATCCCCTGTTGCCCATTCCCAACTTCTGGCAAACAGAAGAAATAGCTACCATTGAATTTTCCCCTTACTATTAATAATAATAAAACCTAGCTCTTATACAGAGCTTTTCCTCAGTCGACTTCAAAGCACTTTACAGAAGAGATCAGTATCGTTATTTCCATTTTACAGATTTATTGCCATTCATCAGAGATCTTATTGCCATGTACGGCATTCAAAGCACCCATCAGCTGCATGAGATACCTCACTGACTTTTTTTAAAATGTGTGAAATATGTCACAGTTGTTTCTAATTTTCAGGATTCAAAATGGACCCATTTTTCATTTCTGCAAAATATTTTGATTGAAAATGTTTATAAAAGGTGTTATCAAAGTGGTAATCAATACTGTTCATTTTAGGAAGAAACATAGTCTTGATAGACAAAAAATACTGATAATTATTTTGATAGCTTTTTCCAGAACATTTTCAATAAAAATGACATGAAAATTTTCAAAAAAAATTTGTATGCCAAATATTTCATTTGGGTGTGGGGGGGGAGGGAAGAGAGAGGGGGAAGAGTCCCTTTTCCAATAGAAAAACTTACCGTAGTTCAAATTGTTTTGTTTTATTCTGCTCATAACTACATCTATCTACCAAGCTGAGGAGGTAATCCTCAGTGGGGAATAAGAAGGCAACAAAATGAATATCCTCTATAACAAACTGCATCTGAACTAAATACAATATGGTAGCTGCCTCCAGCAACAGCAGGCTACTAGAAATGTAAAGTGGAGAGCACTGTAAACCTAATCGATTCACAGATTTTAAGGCCAGAAGTGACCATTAAGATTACCTAGTCCAGGAGTTCCCAAACTTCAGGGGCAGCTCTAGACATTTCGCCGCTCCAAGCACGGCGGCATGCCGCGGAGGGTGCTCTGCTGCTCGCTGGTCCCGCGGCTCTGGTGGACCTCCAGCAGGCGGGCCTGTGGAGGGTTCGCTGGTCCCGCGGCTTCAGTGGAGCCGTGGGACAAGCGGACCCTCCGCAGGCATGCCGCCGAAGGCTGCCTGCCTGCCACCCTCCAGGCGACTGGCAGAGTGCCCCGTGGCATGCCGCCCCAAGCATGCGCTTGGCGTGCTGGGGCCTGGAGCTGCCCCTGCCAAACTTGGTTCGCGGCTTGTTCAGGGTAAGCCCCTGGCGGGCTGCAAGACACTTTGTTTACCTGAGCATCCGCAGGTACGGCCACTCACAGCTCCCAGTGGCCGCGGTTCACCGTTCCCAGACAATGGGAGCTGCTGGCTCTGAACATTGTATTTTGTAATGGCATTTGCACATTGCATTGGGGGCATTTATACGTGATATTTCAGCAGATTTTTGCAGTGTAATAAAATCATATCAAAACCTCCTACATTAGTATAACAAACATATACAAAAATCCAATGATGACAAAATCTCTAAAGTTCAGAATCTGGATAAATATCCTAAAATGCAGATCCTTTTCTGAGCCTAGGGGATCTTCCACCATACACAGCCCTTCCCCCCATTACAACCATACATCCGCCGCCTTTTCTATCTTAGTATAACATTCCCATTTCTATCTCCGCATACAGTGTTAAAGGGCTAGATGCCAATACCCTCAATTCAAGCTGAATAGCTCCTTATTCCACAAATAGTCCCACTGAGGTCAACAGGAGTATTTATGGAGTACTGATGCTAAAATATTCATGGAGTAAAAGTTGGAGGCAGGAGAGACTGTAGATTATAGATACTTTAAATAGATCTTAGAGCTCTGGATAGATGCTTTTTAGCAATATAAATCTAAACATATACACAGCAAAATAAGCAGAGGGAATAAAACTGGTTAAGCCCTACATTTGGTTGATATCTGAGGCATTGTAGTGTTTCCCAAATTTTTGACAACTGTGTTTAGCCTCCCCCTACTCCCTGCCCTTCAGGCAAATTAAACCCAATGTGCTCCTCATGTGTTGTTAAAAGAAATCCAAAATGAATGGTCACTCAAATAGATTGGGTAGATCTTCAGAATATGATGATTTATGTTTTGATGAGATAGTTAATGCTGACATTTAAATGAATATCAGTGGCCTTTGAGTTGACATTGACATAAATGGGGAAATGCATAACTCAGTGCCACTGTTTCAGGCTCTCTGCAGACTCAGGAAAACATCACTGCATAGGTTACACTCAGGTTATGTTTTAAAGGTTTTCTTCACACTCATAACAGCTAGAGTCTCCCTTTAAGAAAAGTGAAAGATGAAAACCTACAGAACAACTGAGATGCCCATCTGCATCATCCTCCAAGCGTTGTAAAATGCTGTTGGATTGCTATCAACTCCCAACAGAAAGTCATTGCTTGGCTTTTTAAACATTGGCAATATTAGTACTGTATAACATCATGCCAATAGCAAATTTTTACTTATTTTTTTAAACTAAAATTTGTGGGTCACAACAGCAGGTTGGGATGGGCAGAGAGAAGCACTGGGAGCATGAATTCTGTTCTGTCTGAGGGAGGAGATGCTTCCTGGGTAGCATTATCAGTAACAAGAGGGATGAGATTGGGGTGTGGATAAGATGAGAAGATGGGGGATGTGGTGGGTGTGGATTACAGTTACGGCAAAGTATGCTGTATTCTTGGCCATATCTGCAAAGGCACTGCAGACAGCCTAGGGATGTATCTATGTCCTTATTGAAGTTAGGAGACTGAACATCTTTGTGAATCTGAGCCAAGGTGCCTGGCTATGCACGATCAAGGTATTTTCTTTAGCAGGGAGTCTTTGTCAAGAAAGATCGAATGTATTATTAGTGTTTGATTTACAGTAGCAGTCAGAAAGTGCAGTCGTATCAGGGTCTCCTTTGGCTGTGTTGTTCATATATGCTAAAGTAGTTAATCTGTGGAACTCATTGCCACAAGTTATAATTGGAGGACAAGCGCTTAGCAGGATTCAAAGAAGTACTGAATATTTATATGAGACCATTCAGAGTTATAACAGAAAAGATTTTAAAACTCCAACAGTTTGGAAAGGATATAAACCCATACACTTCAGGGCATAAACCAATCTTTAACTGTTGAGGGTTAGGAAGAAATTTTCTCTATGGGCAGCTATTAAGTGCCTTCTGCAGGGTTCTTATACATTTGGTGCTGGCTAGTGTTGGATAAAGGACACTGGATTAGATGGACCATGAGTTGAATGTTCTTGTGTGTCCTGGCCCAAAGAGCTGTCTATTGGATGGCAGGTGGCATGTTTCTAATATGAGCCACGGAACCTTGCAGCTAGCAGTGTCTGCCTCACCTTAGTCCAGCCCCCACACCACAGCACCAAGAAGAGAAGGTGGGAGGGCTGCCTGCATGCTATGAACCCTGTGAGCCTGCTCCTGCTCTCACAGAAGGCAGTAGGCATTTCGATGCGAGAGAGAGGAAATGCTCTGGTAAAACAGTCGCAGCAGCAGGACGGTAAACTGTCTCAGCAGGCTGTCAAGTGTTGGGTATCTCATGAGACGGTCAAGGGGCTCCAACTCTCCACACCTTAATATCCCACTGGCTACACACAGGCAAGGTAAATTCCACTGCAGTTGCTACTTCTCATTCTAAGGGCCATTGAGGTACCTGCTGAGCCAGCAGCTTCTTTGCTCCCTGATCCCCATACAGCAGCAGTCAGGATGTGGGAGGCAGCACAGCCAGGAGGAGGCAGCAAGCATGGGCCCCAGGTGCATTCAGCTGACTGCACACAAATGCCCAGCAGCCCCCGTACTTCCCCCAGGAATGCAGCCTATTGACTCCTGCAGCCATGAAGTTATCGCTCCATCAGGGTAGCATGCGGGCCTGGCAGTGCACGGAGGGGGCAGATCCTTTTGGGAGGCCTGTGCAAGGAAGGGGGAAGTGGGTTCCTTGTATATGGCCCCCTCCCATTGCACAAAGACCTGTCACAAGCTGGAAGTGGGATAGGTAGCAGCAGCTGGGGCTGGGCAGTAGAGGGGCAGGTGGCATTGGGAGGGGTGCATGTCACAGGCACAGACAGGACGGAGGATGAAGGGAGGTTTGCCCCCCTCCTCTCTGTGCTCCTGAGCAGTAGGACACAACTGCAGCCCTTGTGGTACGTCCTGTCCCCCCCAGTGCAGCACTTCTCCCCTCCTAAGCACTTCCTAGGCTTCAGGACATCAAGCAGAGACTGAGACACAGCCACAGTCCTACCTGCCTCTCTGTGCTGACCAGTTGGTGATGCAGTAGGGGAGCAGGCAGCATCCCAGGAAGAAAGGCAGCAACAGGCACGCTCCCCTTGCATGAGGACAAGGTACACGCAGACGTGTTTGCATCTCTAAGGCAGAATTCCTCTTGGAGCTGTGTGAGGAAACAGGAGTGCGGGGCAGTGGGGTGGCCAGAGCCACCCCGGGTGAGGGTGTGTTAACATGTGACTGTGTGGGAGAGAATTAGAGACACTTTCTTCTAACACTGAACAAGGAACTTTATTCAAATAAGGAAACGTTTTCACTCAGCTTCACTGTAGCCTTCTGCTTCCAATCTCCCCAGCCTTTTTAGTAAGGAAGCCAGACAAGATTTAAAGAAACCAAGCACACTGTGCTGCAGCACAAGGCGTGGGTAGCAGCAAGGAAGAGGGAGAGAGGCAGTCTTATGGGGAATGGTGCTCAGGCACTTTGCTGTGTGCGCCACATCATATTAGTGAGGGAATTCCTCTGCTGCGCTGACAGCCTGGCTCTGAGTGGGAGGCGTTGTCATAAGGACTAGTTCGTGCACTACAGACTTTTTCAGATGATGGAGGGGAAGAGGCAGGGACAGAAGGGCACAGAGTGCTGGGCAATGCATGCTGAGTCGGTCACAGCAAGAGGCTGGGGGAGAATCCCTGCAAAGGGACGCACAGAGGTGCTGAATTAGGCCCTGCCCCAGGGGAAGGGGGTATATAGGACAGGTCTGTATTGCAAGGAGCAGCAAGTACTGCTGTGCTCGCCCCCCTGCATGAGAAGCAGCAGGAGATGGCACTGGGGCTCTGTGTTTTCCCCACAGTATAGGTGGCAGGCAGAAAGAGAAGCAGCTGGAGAGGGTGTTGGTCTCTGCAGTGAGCTGCTGCACATTCTGTGGGCAGGGGAGCTGTGGGGGGAGGCAGAGAAAAGAAGGGGGTTGAGGCCTCTAGGGTTTTGTAGTGTGAGTAGGGGAGCTGCAGGGGGAGAGGGAACAGGGCTATTCCAGCAATGTGATGGCTGTGGATAGGGTGTGGGGCGATGCAGGGGCAGGAGGCTCTGTGCACAGGGTGGGTGAAAAAGGAGGGTCCAGGACTCTGTGCACAGGGGGAGTGGGAGGAGGCTGGGTGTTCTGTGCACAGGGTGGGGAAGAGAATCAGGGGGCTGGGGGTTCTGTGCACAGGGTGTGGGGGGGAGAATTGGAGCAGGGGGCTCTGTGCACTGTGGGTAGGAACAAAGGGGCCCTGCACAGGGTTGGGGGGAGAAGCAGGGGGCTCTGTGCACAGGGTGGGAGGGAGAATTGGAGCAGGGAGCTCTGTGCACTGTGGGGAGAAGTAGGGCAGCTCTGTGCACTGGGGGGGGGGGGAAGCAGGAGGGCTCTGGAGGGGCAGGGGGCTCTGTGCACAGGGGGGGAAAGCAGGGGGACTCTGTACTGGGGGAGGGGGCAGGGGGCTCTGTGCACAGGATGGGAGGGAAGAAGCAGGGGGTCTCTGTGCACAGGTGGGGGAGAAGCAGGGGGACTCTGCATTGAGGAGGGGATGGGAGGTCTTTATGCATGGGGGGAAAAGCAGGGGGGGCTCTGTGCACTGGGGGGGAGAAGCAGGGGGGCCGCTCTGTGCACTGGTGGTGGGGAGAAGCTGGGGGGGTGTCTGTGCCCTTGGGGGGAGAAGCGGGGGGGGCTCTGCACAGGGTCGTGGAGAGAAGCGGGGGGGGGCTCTGTGGCCTTGGGAGAAGCGGGGGGGGGCTCTGCACAGGGTCGTGGAGAGAAGCGGTGGGGGCTCTGTGCACTGGGCGGTGGAGAGAAGCGGGGGGGCTCTGTGCCCTTAGGGGGAGAAGCGGTGGGGCTCTGTGCACTGGGTGGTGGAGAGAAGCGGGGGGGCTCTGTGCCCTTAGGGGGAGAAGCGGGAGGCTCTGCACTGGGTGGTGGAGAGAAGCGGGGGGGCTCTGTGCCCTTAGGGGGAGAAGCGGTGGGGCTCCGTGCACTGAGTGGTGGAGAGAAGCGGGGGGCTCTGTGCCCTTAGGGGGAGAAGCGGGAGGCTCTGCACTGGGTGGTGGAGAGAAGCGGGGGGGCTCTGTGCCCTTGGGGGGAGAAGCGGGGGGCTCTGTGCACTGAGTGGTGGAGAGAAGCGGGGGGGACTCTGTGCACTGGGCGGTGGAGAGAAGCGGGGGGGCTCTGTGCCCTTAGGGGGAGAAGCGGGGGGCTCTGCACTGGGCGGTGGAGAGAAGCGGGGGGGCTCTGTGCCCTTGGGGGGAGAAGCGGGGGGCTCTGCACTGGGCGGTGGAGAGAAGCAGGGGGCTCCGTGCACTGGGTAACGGGGCGCCGCGCACAGGCTGGGGAGCAGCAAGGGCAGGCGGAAAAGCCGCGGGAGAGGGGGCCGCTCTCTCCTGTGCCCGCGGCCTGGCAGCGCACGGGTGCTGGCGGCAGGCGGGGCCGGGGACGCCGCACACCGCGGCCGGCGGCAGCAGCAGAGCAGCCCGCGCGGCTTGGCACAGGCGGGGAGGGGATGTGACGAGGCGCGCGCGGTGCATTGTGGGACTCCACCCCGCCGCTCCGGGATCGACTTGTTCCAGTTCACACGGCGTCGGGCTGAGCCCAGGGAGCGGAGCGGACAGACGGACCGGAGACGTATCGCGGCTGCTGCTGGGGGCTGCCCGGTAAGTCCCGGGCGGGTTCGCTCCGGGGCTCCGGCCGCCGCGCGGGTTCGCTGCCCGCGAGCTCCTTACCCGGCATGGGGGCGGGGGGCGGTTGCTCTGTAACGTTCCCGTCTTGCCCCCATTACCGCCGCCGGGCGGGCTAGCCCCGCACCTGGGCAGCGGGGATCTGTCCCGCGCTCGGGTTCGGGTCAGAGCGGGGTAGTCACTGAGCTCGCTGGCAGCTGGGGCTGAGGGAAGAGAAAAGAGCTTCCCGGACCCCTTCCTGGGAGCAAATCCAGGGGGTTCCTAGCTAAATCCACCATCCCCTGGGCTCCCCTTCCTAAAACCAGGAAATCCCCTCCGTTCTCAGCGGGGTGGCGGCAGTGGGATTGTATTTGCATTGACTCCCAAGCAGGGGGATGGGATTAAGGTTGGAAAGAGTCCAGTGAACACCCGGAATTGTGGTATGTTGCACAGTGATTTCAGTGAATGTGTATGTGTTGAAACAAGCTCTTCCCCCAGTTTCCTCCTTCCCCTTCCCACCGGGTCATTGGACAGGAGAAGATAGTGTGTAGCGACTGCCAAAAAGAATGGCTGAAGAACAGTGGGAAGACATTTTTGGTACATTTCACTTCAGCCTGAGGAGACAATGGCACAAAGTTGTTTAGGATTGCAAAATGGGAAGGATGTAGCCTAGAAAGAACTAGCTGACATTTTAAAAACATAGAGGAAACTGGAAGTGAGAGAAGTAAATACTGTACAAGGAATGGGTACTGCACGCATTATTTTACGATTGTCACTTCTTTTAAAGCCTATGCAAATCTTCCCAGCAAACACATCACAATCCATGCAGTGGATTACCCTCTGGTGAAGTGGGTATTCACCCAGGAAAGCTCATGCTCCAAAACATCTGTTAGTCTATAAGGTGCCACAGGATTCTTTGCTGCTTTTACAAATCCATGCATTGTGCACCTGGGTGTGGGTGTTTCTCACATGAGCTGCACCCTAACTGCATGTTGTGTATTGCATGCTGCAGGTGAATACAGGTTTCTCAGTCTCGGGAGTAAGGCATAAGATTTAACTGGAAAACTGAAGGGTATGCATACATGTGTGTGAAGAAGAAAATAGGAGGAACAAATACACACAAATTCTGTGTATTTAATCTCACAGTAGTCTTTTTGTTTGCAATGCAGTCTTTAAAAGTAGCTTTTAGACTGCCCCCATTTATAGTTGTAGCAGACATTTGAGGCCAGATTTTGTTCAGTTAAACTGGTGTAAATCTGAAGTGATGCCATTTATATTGTTTTGTGGGGGTTTTTGAGTTATATTTGAATGGTAGCACCTTATGGTTTCATATTTTGACCATTAGAATGAGTGTAGCAATTTTTCCTAAGATTATAGTACGGCTGTCATGTAGCAACAGGTGTGTAAGGAACTTTACAGCTGAGGCACCTCCCCCGTTCCTAAAGGTTTGATCAAAATAAATGAGCCAAATAGCAAGTTAGTCTGTAATTAGAGAATCAACAACTGAGTTCTTATGCAAAGAATGGAAATAAGAGATTTAGACATAAAACACAACAATTACAATTTCTCTGACAAACCCATTTCTGTTGTTTTAAATGCTGTTGATTACTAGAAGAATTTATACTGAGTAGACATTAGACAGCATATGTAGTCAATTACAAGACAATTTCCCTAGACTGTTGTTGTTTTTATTTTGATTTTTTTTAAGCAGTTGAAGGAATTACCTTTAAATAATTTAGGGCCAAATTTTAATTCCAGGGCACTTTGTTGTTATGTTTTAACATGGCAAAAATGGTGTAAAAAAAGTGAAATCTTTTAGGCCACTTGAATTCCTAAGTGAAAACTTCATTTTAAATAAAATATTCTTTTGTCCGTTGAGTTGAATGCGAACTATACACACCAGACCAAATTGTACTCCAGCTTTACAGTGATGTAACAGAGGAGAATTTGACCAACTGACATTAACACTGGAAGGTACCCTCAGGTGTTCCTGATTTTAGCTTAGTGTTAGCAAAATTATAACTACTACAAACATCAGGGTTTGGAAATCAAACATTCAAACATTTACATAAAAGTGAAAATAAAATTCTCTTGGTGCTGCAGGGCAAATTCCACTGAATAACAGGGAGCTCCTTAAAAAGACCCTTTTGCTGCTGGACAGTTGGAATATTAACACTCCAGAACAGTAGTTTGAATCAAAATTTCCCTCTCTCACACAATAAGGAAAAGGTGATGTATATAGTTCACCCTACCATTTAAGGGCCCCAGTCAGTTCCCCTGCTCTGGGAGGAAAGGAGAAGGCCTCAGAATTTTAAGAGCTCTGTTGAGAAGAGGGGGCACTGGCTCACTCAGAAATCTGGGCAGCGTTATGCTTGGAAACAAGCATAGTGCTTTCCAGAGGTCTAAGTTGGGGAATGGGAGCATGACTACTCCTCTCCTTCTCTACTTGAGCATCCCTACTGGATGTTGCTAGGGTAGAACAGGAGGAAGGAGTGGTCCACGATTCCATCTTCTTCTCCCTTCCCAGCCCACACTGGAGAGACTAATGCCAGCATTCGCCTTATATAGTTCTTAACAGTCAAAGGAATTAAGTGTGAGGATCACATTGTGCCTGGCAGCTACTCAGGCAGGTCCTTGTATCCTCTCCTACATTTGTGCACCTGCACAGGGCCATGCAGTTTTCTTATCTATTTTAAAACTTATTCTACCTCAGGATTTTGGCTGAGAAACATCCACATCAACTGTTTGTTGCATTTTTGCCGGCTTCCAAAATAGTGGTTGTGAGGAAGGAGTTTCTGAAACATTCTTTACCTGAAACACATTGTCTTTCTGGACCTATATCCCCAATTTTAAATGGTTCAATGATTTAAAGTCCTTTCTGTCTTAATTTTTTGCCTGCTCATGTACATACAGCATTTCTCTTCCAAGAGGCTTTTTTTCCCCCCAGTGTGAGCACTTCCAAGAGTGGTCAAGAGAGACAACAGTATATTTGCATTAATCTAATTATTTGCAGCAAGAAATGCCCAGCTAGGAATCGTAGCACACTGCTAATATCATTCACACAGCCGTATTTATTTATTAAAAAGGGAGCAGTTGCCTAAATATCTTGCAGGTTCGTAAAAAGCCCTTTTGTCAGTATGCTAAAATTGTGTAACTATTTTCATTCTTGCACACAAACTTAGTGGAAATAAAATGACCATTAGCGTTTTAAAAAAAAAGTAAGTTACATTTGTTAGAAATGCTTAGACACTTTCATTTGTTATGGAACCTCAATAAAATGGACAGCCATGGAGCGCTGTAGTTGAGGAGAATTTGTCTTGATAGAGTTCTACTACAGATGAATCCATTTTTAACTGTATATTTTGATATAATGTTTTTAGATGAGAAATTAAGTAGTAGTAGCGTATGGGGTTTGTGCCCATTCTTATCACTTGATTCTTCCGTGCTGATTGCTGCCTCTTCATAGGCCAAAGGTAAAAAAGTTACTGCCTCAATAGAGCACTTAGTTTCATGTGAAATCACATTGTTATTTCAAATCATTGCTTGCTTACTTGCTGATATAACCCTATTTATTATTTGTATTACTGTAGCTCCTAGAAGTCTTAGTTAGGGACCAGGAATCCCATTGTACTAGGCTCACATATTAGAGACCATTTTATTCATGCTTTTAGACACTGTATTTTATAAAGTATTCCTAACTAGCTTCTGACTAGCTGAAGCACAGAGCAAATCTGCTGTCAAAGATTGTCAGAATGCAGCTTTTCAAGAGTAGTACAATGAGCAATATATGGTACATCAGATGGAATGAGAGCATTTACATTGTTCCTTATTTGGGATGATGGAAAGAAAATGAATAGTATTGTAACAGAATTAATCTCTGCTGGAGCGAAAAACAAACATCTCTCTTTTGCCTTGATGCTGAGAGAAGGAAGATGGGAGAGGCAAATGCTCCTGCTTCATCTTGATATGTACCCAGTTGCAGGAGAATATTATCCTGTGACAATATTCCCCTTGATATGCTTATATAAGAGCTAATGAAATCTGTCATCTTTGTTTGGTGAATGCAATTAACATGTGGATGCAAGCATCTAATCAGACTAGTTACTGTCTCTGACCTGATTAGTATGAATGATACTTGCTTGACTAAAATAGTCATTTATGAGTCAGCACTTGATGACTATCAGGGCTGGCCATACCATGAGGCAACTGAGGTAGCCACCTCAGGTGCCAGACTGTGGGGGTAGGGGGCCGTGAGGCGCCACTCGGACCTAGAGTGTAGAAAATTGTGTCTGCTGCTGGTGCATATGTATTCTCTCTGCTCTAGATGCACAGAGATGGTGGAGTGCTGTGCTGGAGGAAGGAGGGCACAAGAGACATAACAGGCAGGTAGGAGAAAAGGTAAGGATGTGAGTGGTGAGAAGATGCCTGATCTTAAAGTTAGTCAGAGTGAAGGTGACCTGGCAGCTACTGCAGCGTCCATATCTTCATCTCACATGGATGTAACCATGCACATTCCCAAAGAAAAGTGTAGATCAGAGAAGAGTGTGGTGGAGGCACAAGAAACAGCTGCTGCTGAGTTTAGTTCCTTAAGTCTAGATGATCCAGGACTGTGGATCCACTTGAGCAGTAGCCTGAGGGACTTTCTTGTACTGCATGGCCACAGGAAGTGAAAAACTTCATGTTCCCCAAAGACAATGAAAAGAGAAGTTTCCATTCAACACATTACTGGCGTGAAATCCCCAATGGTGACAAAGTGGAGAGGCAGTTCTCATTCGTTGAACTTGGTGGTCAGTGATGCAGCATCAGCTTCTAATGATGCTGCTGCATTTTTTAATGTAATTCAAAGCATCTATGTATTTTTCTCTGCATCAACTCATCGATGGCAAATTTCGAAGCAACATCTGGGAACATCCTCTCTGACACTGAAACCACTGAGTGCCACACGATGGGAAAGTCGAGTGGAGGCGATAAAGCCTATCAAACACCAAATTGGGAAGATAGATGATGCCATAGTTGCCATTATGGAGGATAATGCTATGACAGGAACTGTTCATAGGAGAACAGTGGCAGAGGGAAATGGAATCACCAGAAATGTACATAACTTC
This sequence comes from Gopherus flavomarginatus, assembly GCF_025201925.1. NCBI lineage: Eukaryota > Metazoa > Chordata > Testudines > Testudinidae > Gopherus > Gopherus flavomarginatus. Next base: position 11,706,519 of record NC_066623.1, read on the forward strand.
ACATTTCTGTGTGGCTTAATGTTGTGGCATGACATACTGTTTGAAATAAATGTTGTAAGCAAGAGACTTTAGGGTGTTGACCTTGATATATCTGGAACAATGAAACAACTGGACAAAGCAAAGTCATACCTACAGTCTTACCAGTTAGATGAGGGATTTCAAAATGTTCTGAAGCGTGCACAGAAGTTGGCAGAGGAACTTCACACTGAAGCTATTTTCCAACCTATTCAAGAATACAAGTGTCATCAAAGAAGAAGACATTTTGATTATGAGGCATGGGATAATCCCATAAGAGACCCCAAACAACAATTCAAAGTTGAATTCTTTAACTAGGTGCTAGATTGTGCAATACAGTCAGCTGAAGAATGTTTCATGCAGCTCAAGGAACACAGCAGGATATTTGGGATGTTGTATGATAGTCCAAAACTCCTCACTATACCTGAAGAAGACCTGCACCAGCAATGCAGGGCACTAGAGACAGTTGACACATGATGACATGCGCAATATTGATGCGAGTGATTTAGGTGATGAACTGAAAGCTCTTTCAAGATACATTTCAGCAGGATCAACTCCAAAAGCTGTTCTGGAATACATTGCACAAATAAGATGATCACCCTCTTTCTAAAAGCTTTTGTTGCTCTGCGCATACTTCTAACACTTCCTGTAACAGTTGTCAGTGGAGAGCGCAGCTTCTCCAAGCTGAAGCTAATAAAAACACATCTGTGCTCCACAATGACACAGGAGAGGCTGGTTGGCCTTGCAACCATCTCAACAGAGCATGAGCTGGCCCAGACTGTGGACCTTCAGCAAGAAGCAGTTCAGATATTTGTAACCAAGAAGGCATGGAAGGCACCACTTTGATTATTCAGACAGATAAAAATGCCAGCGTTTACTATGCAGACAAGAAAAGTTACATTTGCTGTTCAAGCGTTTGAAAGTTAAGTATTACTTAAAATTTTTGAACAAGGCATTTTAAGTTGTTAGTTCTCCTTTATTAGGGTAGGTAGCAGAGCAGCACCATGAGAGGAGTAGAACAGGAAGAAGGCAGAATTGAGACCTTTCAGAGTTTTGGCCCAAGCTAAGGGGCATGGGGGCATCATTTGAGCTCCCCGCCTCAAGTGCCAAAATGTTCTGGGTTGGCCCTAGGGTGATCAGATGTCCCAATTTTATCGGGACTGTCCCGGTATTTGCTTGTTTGTCCCGCATCCCAACCAATGTTAGGTCGGGACACTGGAAAAACAAGCAAAGGCTCCGGAGCCCAGAAGGGCTTGCGCCCTCCCCTGCCCCGACTCCGCCCCCTCTTTCCCCCATTGGATCCCTCCCCAAATCCCCACCCCCTTCCCCGCCCCATCACTGCCCCATTAGCTCCCTCCCCAAATCCCTGCCTCTTGCCAAGCACGCTGTGCCCAGGAGACGCAGGGGAGAACAGGGCCGGGGAGAGTGTGAGTCCGGCCTGGCCCCGAGTAGGCTGGACTCGGGCGTGGTACCTGGAGGGAGAGTAGGGAGGCAGCCCGCGGGGCCAGGCGGTGGCTGTTCTCCCCACCTGGGCAGCGGGACTCAGGAGCAGCCGCTGCTGCAGCTCGAGGAAGCGGCCAAGCTCGTGGCGCTCGACGGCTGCGACTTTGGCGCCCGGGCCTGAACCCCCCGAGCCTGGGCCTGCTGCAGGGACCCAGCAGCGTGCACGCTGCGCCCAGCCCCTGGCCAGTTGTATCTGGTCTGGCTGCCCAGCTGGTGCAATCCCGTGGCAGAGGCATCGGCAGCCCAGCCCTGTTCGTTCCCGAGCAGGATGGGGGGGCTGGGGCCTGCTGCCCCCACTCCAAGGCCGCCCGCAGGATTGCACCAGCTGGGCAGCCAGCCCAGACGCGACTTGCCAGGGGCTGGGCGCATGCAGCGTGCGTGCTGGGTACCTGCAGCAGGCCCAGGTTCGGGGGGCTCGTGGGCGCCAGAGCCTCAGCCACCGAGCTTGGCCAGCGGCCGCTTCCTCCGCCCGCGGCAGTGGGAACTGCAGCAGCGGCTGCTCCCGAGTCCTGCTGCCCAGATGGGGAGAACAGCCACCACCTGGCCCCGCAGGCCACCCCCTACTCTCCCTCCAAGTACCGTGCCCGAGTCCTGCCTGCTCAGGGCCAGGCCGGACTCCCACTCACCCCTGCACCATGCTCCCCTGACTCTCCTGAGCTTCCCTCCAGCACTTGCGAAGGGAGGAGGAATCGGGGTTGGGGGATTTTGTTTTCTCTGCTGCCATTTTTTTCCCCTCTGCTCTTCCCCCCACCCCCCCCCCCCGGTGTCCCGATATTTGACCTGGGTGATCTGGTCACCCTAGTTGGCCCTGATGACTATTAATAGCAAGTTATCAGCTTGACCCTCTTACCAGACATTAAGTTAGCATTGGCTAAACTAATGTCAAATGCAAAGTATGACAGCCACCTGTTAAGTACCTTTTTACCAAGATGTGCAATATGTAATATGATTTGTATGAAGCTTAGACTTTCAAACAAGGAAGACATCAGTGTGTATCTTGAGTGTGTATTAAAAGTGTGCCTCTGACTGCAATGTATACATTCTTCACATGCAGTGTTGAATTCAACCAAGAATATCCAAGACAGTTTCAAGCAGGAATTAAAGAAGCAGAGCTGAATTATCCTGATTTACATAGGTACAACTGAGCATTGAGGCTATTGCCCTCGGTGAACTTAAAGCTAATTCACACTGGTGTAGGTCAGAGAACAGTAAAGCCCATTGCTTGTGGTGTCCTTTTCTCTCTTATTAGTTATTTTGATGGGGGGATGGAATCCTCCTTTAAGAGCTTGATCCACTGAAGTCAATGGGAGTCTCACCATTGCCTTTGATGGTTATTGGTGTAAACATTAAGCTTTAAGAAAATTTATGGCTGAACCACTGTCTGGTACATTAGTAGGGATCTAACTCAGCTAGTCTGTCTTTATCCTTGATCCAGAAGTATCTGTAATATAAATCACATACTTTTGTTCTATGTCAGTGTGTCACAGTTAGAATAGAGAGTTGTATTCCCTATACATTTGGGGAAGTTTGCCAAATATTGCAGTGGAAAGGCAGTGGAGAAAGAAGAGGAATGGGCCTGTTACATGTATTATCTGAATTTTTTTTCAAATCTTGGAACAATTGTTGAGCGCACTATGAAGTTCCTTTTGGTCAGTTTTACCTTGTCTGACCACAGACTAGCAGTGACTCAGCAAACTGCTGTAGGTTTCATGCAAGTTGGCAGCATTTCAGAGTTTGTAGTTTTACAGTCAAACTGTTTGTGATGACCATGTGAAGTAAAATAGAATTTTCTTCAGCATCAGACCTCTATGGTCATTCTCTTTACATCTGTATTTTCAGCAAGTGTGTTTATGTTGGCCATTGCAAGTTAAATTCGTCCTCTGCCTCCTGCCCTCCAGCCTCTTCCAATCATGTACAAAGTATACAATCTGATTAGCACAAATCCATAGTTAGAATGGAAGGGATCTTTTAAAACTTCGTCTTATTTTTATTCCTTTTATGTTAAGCAGATGCCAGAATAAAGGAGGGTATTAGAGCTTTAACTAGGAATTCCCTAAAACTTTTTTGCATTTTCAAATTGAGTAATTCCATGTATACGTAAAACAAATAAACTCTTCCTCTCTGGCTTGCACTATATTTTTCTGATTAGATAATCAATGGTTGTCTGATCACCTCACTGTACACTTATTTTTTGATTCTCCGTGTAGGTCCATGGTTACCATTAACGTTAGCAGGAGCTACTTGTAGTCATGCAGAGGTATTGTTAAAGCAAGCATAGCATGGAAAAAACACTACCCATTGTGTATATATCACTAGTAGCTAAGATCCCATGCTGTCACATGGATGTGGCAGTTGGATTAAGTAATCCACCATCTGTGCATTCTCCCTCATACAGCCAATGAAACTGTTGCATGCAGGCTAGCTGTAGAATAATGGTGGTGGTTGGTTGAGTTATCTCTGATATCACAATGGTTTAGCACTCTTGGCATGGCCCAGATACTTGTCTTGCACAGGTTTACATCAAAGTCAAAATGGATGATAATTTAAAAATTGAATGGTAACAGACCACAGATCCCAGAGCTGATCAAACTTGGTGATATTCTGAACAAAGAGAGCTCTCAACCATGCTTGTAGCTGTTTCCATCACTTCACACTGACTCAGACATTTTAGGCTTCAGAGTGAAGACTCAGTCTTGTTATACACATTGCGTCTTGAAGGTGCTTACTGCTAGCACAGATGCCTTGAATATTAGTACATTATTATTAGTACATTATTCCACTGAGCAAGAACTACAAGATGGGTTGGAAAGCACCAGCGAGGCTCCTTCTTGCTGCCTTTGCTCAAGCCCGATAATGGAAGTTGAATTGATAACTTACTGCCAGTTGTCATCAATTGTTAACGACAACCTTAGCATCACTCAAATAGACTGTTTGTATCTGCGGACAATGACATAGGTACAATCTGTTTCCCCATATGAAAGAATGACTTTTATAATTCACATCTCCATCTCTCATGAGTTGTCATTTTCTTGGTGGTAGAAATAAAAGTGTAATGCCATGTGGTCCCATTGTGCTGTACATTGCAGCACTCTACCACAACAGTCTGTGAAGATCTTCAGTTTGTATTTTTAAAGCTCAGATATGCTATATGTAACGCCAATTCAGTCAAAATGTCAGAAAAATTCTGTTTTGCTACACACTTTACTCTTACAAATTGGGCTCCAAGTGTTAGCCACTAAGGACTAGATCAACCCCCACCCCGCCACTCCCAGTAAAATCCACAGGGACACTAAGGGAAGGAAAATTGAGACTTTCAGATTCCCTTCCAACCATTCCGAAGGAGAGACTGCCCAATGGAGTAAGTTGCCAGATTGCATAAATCCAGAGATCGGAGCCACCTGCAGAGAGGTTTTCTGGGAACTCTGGCATCTATTTCAGTGAAGCCACATTGCCGGAGAATGAGAGGCAAGCTACCAGGGTTTCCATGGGCACAATTGTCCCAGCATCTCCTACATAGGGGGGTTTTTCAGCTCAGACAGGACACAAAATAAACCCTGAAGTAGTGTTGAGTTTTCCTAAGAAACTGCTGGGAAGATGTGCTCCCCTGTCCAATATCTCATTGCTGCTCACTGACCTATCCTGTTCCATGTGGTAGGGGTGAGACATGCACTGAGGTCCTACCCAAATTCTTCTGCCCGTTCAGTGTCAGAGCTATAGGAACAAATATACAGACACAACCATTTGGATTGTACATTTTTCAAAAGTTTCTAGAGGCCTGACAATAGTATTTGAAAATAACTGTTTGGCCAAGTATAAAAACCTCCCATATGCAAGCCTTTAGAGAGGTATAGCACATTTCAAACCGTAAGTAGTGCCACTCTAAATTTCACTAATGACTAGAAGGTCCATTGCAGGTTAGAGTTTTTCTAATTGATTAACAGGAGGCAAACTGTAACCTGCTAAGCCAGACTGGGCACTGAAGAGATAAAGCCCTTGGAGCCACTCCTCGTAAACTGCTGTGGAGAAAAGCAGCAAAGAGTCCTTTGGCACCTTATAGACTAACAGACATATTGGAGCATGAGCTTTCATAGGTGAATACCCACTTCGTCGGATGCATGTAGAGTAGATTGGCAGAATAAACTTCAGCCCAATGGGTGAAGTAGACTCCATGGAACATTCATATACCTCTGCCAGTGGGAGGGTAAGTGGTAAGAATTTATTCAGCCCCAGCATTTTTGCAAAACTGGGAAATTCTGTTTCACAGGGGTCCCCTATATAGCCGTGGAGGAGCCTAGATTTTCCTCTAAATAATCACTATTTAGAAGCAAGGATAATACATAACAGGATGCATTTTTTCCACTTATTGTGACAGTTAATGTTCAGTTTTCATTTATGACCATGCTTCATTATTAAATGTTCACTTCACTAGTAAATGTTCTGTTGTAGAGCTGGAAAAATGAAGTCCTGGTAGTATGGCATCTCACTCTCAGCTAAGAAATCCTTGCTGAGAGACTGTCAGATGTTTGCATATTTTAAATTGTGTGAATCAGCAAAGTTTACCTGTATTTGTAAAATAGCTGGTATTTTGTTTTCAAATAAAGCTATTGGTGGAAAACTATTTTACTGAAGATTCCAGCATAGAATAACACAAGCGTAAATGTTGCTCTAATTGAATTAGAAATACTTCAGAACATGTCATATACTTTGGGGATTTCTTATTCATAGAATCATAGGACTGAAAAGGACCTTGAGAGGTCATCTAGTCCAGTCCCCTGCACTCATGGCAGGAATAAATATTATCTAGACCATCCGTGACAAGTGTTTGTCTAACCTGCTCTTAAAAATCTCCAATGATGGAGATTTCACAACCTCCCTAGGCAATTTATTCCAGTGCTTAACCACCCTGACAGTTAGGAAGTTTTTGCTAATATCCAGCCTAAACCTCCCTTGCTCCAGTTTAAGCCCATTCTTCTTGTCCTATCCTCAGAGGTTAAGAACAACATTTTTTCTCCCTCGTCCTTGTAACAGCCTTTTACATACTTGAAAACTGTTATGTCCCCTCTTAGTCGTCTCTTTTCCAGACTAAACAAACCCAAGTTTTTCAGTCTTCCCTCATAGGTCATGTTTTCTAGACTTTTAATCATTTTTGTTGCGCTTCTTTGGACTTTCTCCAATTTGTCCACATCCTTCCTGAAATGTGGCACCCAGAACTGGACACAGTACTCCAGTTGAGGCCTAATTAGCATGGAGTAGAGAGGAAGAATTACTTCTCGTGTCTTGCTTACAACACTCCTACTAATACATCCCAGAATGACATTGGCTTTTTTTGCAACAGTGTTACACTGTTGACTCATATTTAGCTTGTGGTCCACTATGACCCCAGATCCTCTTCCGCAGTACTCCTTCGTAGGCAGTCATTTCCCATTTTGTATGTGTGCAAATGATTGTTCCTTCCTAAGTGGAGTACTTTGCATTTGTCCTTATTGAATTTCTTCCTGTTTACTTCAGTCCATTACTCCAGTTTGTCCAGATCATTTTGAATTATAATCCTGTCTTCCAAAGCACTTGCATCCCCTCCCAGCTTGGTATCATCCACAAACTTTATACGTGTACTCTGTATTCCATTATCCAAATCATTGATGAAGATACTGAACGGAACCAGACCCAGAACTGATCTCTGCGGGACACTACTCGTGCCCTTCTAGCATGACTGTGAACCACTGATAACTACTCTCTGGGAATGGTTTTCCAACCAGTTATGCACCCACCTTATAGTAGCTCCATCTAGGTTGCATTTCCCTAGTTTATGAGTATGTCTGTTATGTTTATTCCTTGCTTTCAATAAAGGCCATCTTTTTTTACACACCATAATTAGCCAGCTGGCAATGGAGACCACCTACTTCCACACTCACAAGGGCCGCTCGGGGGAAGAAAAATTATATTTCTCTGCTTCTGCTTTTCAGTTAGAAAATGAGAAAAACCAAAACCCACACAGCTTTTTTTCAACTTCCTCCCCTGCTTTTCCAATGCTTTGGTTTAGTAAAAACATGGATAATATTTTGTTAAAAATTTGATGGAGTTAGCATCTGTAGAATTGATGGAAACCCAAATTGAGACTATTGACTGTAAAAAAAAAAAAAATTTGCTAATAGGGCTATAGTAGGTAGAAAAATGTTTATACAATTCCAAGTTGGAGCTGACAAAGAAACCACACCATTTTGCTAAGAGCATGCAATGAGACAACACTTAGTAGATGGTGCTGTTTTAAATCCGATTTTGAAGTTGTTGTTTTAAAAGGGGATGTAAACTAATCTGAGCAGTTTCCCAAAGCAACAAGGCCAGCTTTTGCTGTCATATTCACTGAGGAGCTGTTGTGGCAACTGGCTCCATTGGGTGGGAGCTAGCAGAAGTGATTTGATATTTTTTCCCCTCCAAAGTTGTCTGACTTTGTTTTTGATCAAAGTCAGTTTCATACCGCTAATATAACCTGTGTCCAAGTGAATAGTCTAGAGCTAGGTTTTGTTTGCCTTCACCAAGCAGTAAAATACTCATTGATTTCACTCAGTCTTTCATGCAAGTATTGAATTGTTGAGTAATAGAGCCCTCTGTGAAGGGAGCGGAGAACGGGAATGCTCATTAGGTATTTAAAATAAGGTCTTAGTCATAAGAAGTAATCCTGATTTGAGACTGATGCAATCTGAAGCTCCGTGACTAGTTGAGATGTGAAAGTTGGCAAGGTATGTCAGCACACATCAGAAGTCATATAGCCAGAGTTGCAGAATTTAAAAATATGGTTGGATGAACCTGTTTTGCCTAATTTTGAACTCAGTCATTGTGTATTCACAAGTTTGGTACACATGTTATTAGGTTTGTGTTCCACTGTAAAGAGATTGCACAGAAATAAATAATCCAGTAGATGAACAGAATAAAAAATGGAGCAGAGATATGGCAGAGTGAAAAATAAACTCAAACTGTGAAAAAAGGAGACAAAAAAAATTGCACTGAAAAACTTCTCTAAAGGGTGCTCATTTGTGCCAGACTGGATTTGGGGCAGGAGATGGAAGGACTAGGGGCTCTATTGCTAATACACCATTGGTTTCTTTCTGCCTAATAAAATATTTTTAAAAAACTGAATCTCCTTTCTGAGAAAAATATCTCATTATGATATGTATATTCAGGGGTGCAGGGGAAGAAGAGAATCATGAACTGGTTTTACAAACCATTAGCTCAACCCCCCAAAAATAGTTTGGGAGTCTGGGAGCTCTCAGACTCTATGAGGCTTTGCCTGTTTCTGTTTAAAAGTTATACCCTGGCAAATAACAAAAGGTAAAAAGTAATTTGTCAGAAGTAGCAGCAGCAGGTTTTGTACCACAGTAAGCTAAAATACAGTTATCTGACATCTGTCGTGTGTATAGACTAGTCATATTAGGGGAAGAAAATAATCAGATTGAAGTTTATCAAATTCCTGGAGTTGATGTCTTAGTGGTCTGAGCATCAGTTTGGAGATAGCTAGATTCCTATGAGTTCATCTCATCCCTCTGTCCTTCCAAAACAGCTAAGCTACAGGAGTTATAGTTCACTATGCATGGGTCTTTTGGGGAACTTAAAACTGAGTGCTGCTCTTCTGCAGGGACATAGAATCATACAAGTGAAGGGCTGGAAGGGACTTTGAGATTATCTAGTCCAAGGTTTCTCAAAGTTCATTGCACTGCGACCCCCTTCTGACAACAAAAATTACAACATGACCTCGGGAAGAGCCCCTCTGCCCCGAAAGGTGGGGTAAAAGCCGAAGCCCAGGGCTGGGAAGTTGTAACCTGAGCCCCACCGCCCAGGGCTGAAGCTGACGCCTGACTCCTGCACCCAAGGATGAAGTCCTTGGGCTTCAGCTTCAGCCCTGGGTTGTGGGGCTTGGACTTTGGCTTCAGGCTTGGGCCCCAGCAAGTCTAATGCCAGCCCTGGCGACCCCATTAACATGGGGTCATGACCCACGTTGGGTCCTGACCCACAGTTTGAGAACTGCTGATCTAGTCCATCTCCCTGTGCTGAGGTAGGACCTAGACATCTGTTGCTTGTATATCTGGCCTTTACAATAATTTAATCTGGATAGGCATTAGTGCAGGCAGTTACCCAGTTTTGTGCACACACAATCATGGTGCCGGGGTCCCTCCCCACTCTGAACTCTACCCTTAGCTGTATGTTTATGACACGCCCCCCAAATCATAGACTGTGCTGGACAGCCTGCTCCACACTGGCTGTGATTTCTTCCTGGAACTCTAGGAGAAAACAGAATTAATAAGACACATGCTCCTTTCGTTATACTACTGATTATGTAAAAACTAATAATATTTTTCACATTTCAAGGATGATTTTAACCAGTTGATTGTGGGAAATTTTCACGGGAGAGTGCATCAGCCACTTTGTTAGAAGCTCCTGAAATGTGTGGTATTTTAAAATTAAATGTTGGAGAGAGAAACTCCACTGAAGAAGTTTTTTGTTCTTGTCCTTGAAGGTATGAAGCCACTTCAGCGCAGCATGGTTGGTTTGCAGGTGGAAACGCCGTCCTCAAACATATGGGCGTAGCTTCTTCAGCGCATATACAATGGCATAACTTTTTTGTTGTTGTTGATTGACCAGTGGCTTTCCCTCTCGGACAGTTTCTTGCTGAGAAACACGACAGAATGGAATTCCTGATCCAGTCCTTTCTGCATTAAAACTGCTCCCACACCACGCTTGGACACATCTGTGGTTACTAGGAACAATTTGTCAAAGTCTTGGGCCCTTAGCACAGGGTCAGACATGAGTGTCGCTTTAAGCTGGTTAAAGGCCTGACATTCTTTAGTCCACTGAAGTGCATTTGGCTGTTTCTTTTTGGTTAGGTCTGTCAGTGGGGCGGTGATTTTCTGTAGTGCGGTACAAATTGCCTGTAATATCCGCCCAAGCTTAAGAAGGATTAAACCCGTTTCTTTGACTTAGGGACAGGCCACTTTTGGATAGCATCCACTTTGGTCTGTAGGGGGTTGATAGTTCCTTGACCCACCTGATGTCCAAGGTCAGTCACCCTGTTGAAGCCTATTTGACACTTTTTAGCCTTAACAGTTAGTCCTGCCTCCCTTATGCACTCGAAGACTTTTTGTAGATTCTTCAGGTGTTCTGCCCATGAAACAGAAAAGATGACCACATCGTCAAGGTGGGCAACTGCAGATTCTCCCAATCCCATTAGGAGATCATCTACAAGTTTTTGGAAGGAGGCAGGTGCATTTTACAGCCCAAAAAGGAGCACATTAAATTCATGTATCCCTGCATGGGTGATGAAGACTGACCTTTCTTTGGCAGGTTCATCTAGCTGTACTTGCCAGTACCCCTTGGTTAAGTCTAAGGCAGAGATACTGGGCACGTCCCAGTTTCTCCAAAGCTCATCTGTGCATGGCATCGGATAGTTGTCTGGGTGAGTTACAGCATTTAGTTTATGATAGTCCACGCAAAAGCGTATCTTCCCATCTGGTTTGGGAACTAGAACCACTGGAGATGCCTATGCACTGTTAGAGGAGCAGATTACACCCATCTGTAGCATGTCATGGATCTTTCGTTCTATAGCAGTTTTGGCTTGAGGAGACACCCGGTAGGGTTGGTCTCTAATTGGGTGAGCATTACTTGTGTTAATGGAGTGGTATGCCTGTTTGGTCCATCCTGGGGTGGCTGAGAACATCAGCACGAAGCTAGTGCACAGCTTCTTGATCTGCTGTGGCTGCATACGTCCAAGGGTCATGGAGAGGTTCACTTCATCCACGCTACTGTCACTTTTTCCTTTGTAGTAGACACGTTCAGGCCACACAGCATCAACTCCTCCCCGGCCTGTAAACTGACTAACTTCTAACTCTCTGGAATAGAAGGACTTTAGAGAATAAACATGATACACTTGAGGTTTGAGGCAGGGGGTGCTATGAGATAGTTAACAGCTCCCAGGCGCTCTTGGACTGTGAATGGTCCTTGCCATGACGCTTCCATCTTACGGGCCTGAAGCGCCTTCAAGACCATGACCTGGTCCCCTACTTTGAAGAAACGCTGTCTGGTATGTTTATCATACCAGGCTTTTTGCTCTTCCTGACCATCTTATAGGTTTTCTTTAGCAAGGGCTAAAGAGGTTCGGAAGATGATTTGTAGGTTGTTTACAAAGTCCAAAACGTTAGTTCCTGGAGAAGGCGTAAACCCCTCCCATTGCTGCTTCACCAGCTGTAATGGCTCCTTAACCTTGCGGCCATACACAAGTTCAAATGCTGAAAACCCTAAACTGGGATGTGGTACAGCCCTGTAGGCAAAAAGCAACTGCTGTAACACTAAATCCCAATCATTGGAGTGTTCATTTACGAATTTACATATCATGGCCTCCAAAGTCCCATTAAACTTCTCCACCAATCCATTCATTTGATGGTGGTAAGGGGTGGCAACCAAGTGGTTCACCCCATGAGCTTCCCATGGGCTTTTCATGGTCCCTGCCAGGAAATTAGTTCTCGAATCTGTAAGGATGTCGGCGGGCCATCAACTGGCAAAAATGTCTGTTAATGCCTGGCATACACTTTTAGCTCTGGTATTGCTTAGGGCTACCGCTTCCAGTCATTGGGTGGCAAAATCCATGAAAGTCAGTATGTACTGCTTTCCTCTGGGTGTCTCCTTTGGGAAAGGATCTAGAATATCCACAGCTACTCGCTGAAATGGAACCTCAATTATGGGGAGTGGCTGGAGAGGGGCTTTGACCTGGTCTTGGGGTTTTCCCACTCTTTGGAACACCTCACAAGACCGGTCATAGGTAGAAACATCTTGCGCATTCCCTCCCAGTGAAATGACCTCCCCAAACGGTCTTTGGTCCTGTTCACCCCGGCATGGTCACTAGGATGATCGTGAGCTAAGCTCAAGAGCTTTACTGGGTACTTAGTTGGAACTACCAACTGTTTCTGAGGATGCCAGTCTTCCTGGTGCCCACCAGAAAGTTTCCTTGTATAAAAGTCCTTTTTTTACAACAAACCGGGATCAATTAGAAGAGCTGAGAGGCGGTGGGTTTCTCCGTGCCACCGTCCAAGCTCCCTGGAGGCTTTCATCTGCTTCCTGTTTGACCTGGAACTGTTCCCTTGATGCTGGAGACATCAGTTCCTCACTGGATTGTGGACCGGGGCTTGGTCCCTCTGGAAGCAGTGCAGGTTATGGAGCTGTTTCCATTGACTGTGAACCGCTCTCTGCTGGTGCACTATGTGGTATTTTAGGCTCTGGCTGAGCCTCTTGTGTAGAGTTATCTGCTGCTGCTGCCAGTGCCGGCTCAGTGGTGCCCTGTGGTGTTGGAGCTGTAGACGGGGTTGCAAGTGCTGGACTCAGTGCTGGCAATGGTTCTGATGCTGGCTGCTTTGCTGGTTCTGGGACTGGCTTTGGCTGGGTCTCTGGAACTGGATCCACTACGACTGTTGCAGTTGTTGGCAGGGGATTCAGTTCCACCACCTCCATCTGGGTGTCTAGTAACACAGATGGGGCCCTGGTGGAAAGCTCAGGAACAGGGATAGGTGTGAAAGCTTGCCTAGCCTGGCTGCGGCTGACTATTCCCACCCTCTTGGCTAGCTTTACATGGTTGGCCAAGTCTTCCCCCAGCAGCGTGGGAATGGGATAATTATCATAGACTGGAAAAGTCCACATTCCTGACCAGCCCTTGTACTGGACAGGCAACGTGTCTGTAGGCAAGTTTAAAGATTTTGACATGAAGGGTTGAATCGTTACTTGGGCCTTTGGGTTGATGAATTTGGGGTCTACTAAGGATTGGTGGATAGCTGACACCTGTGCTCCAGTGTCTCTCCATGCTGTAACCTTCTTCCAGCCTACACTCACAGTTTCCCTTCGCTCTGAGGCTACCTGGAAGGCATCTGATCCTGAGGACCTTTGGTATGACTCCAGTGTAATGAACTGAAGTCTGTCGAGGTTCTTAGGGGAGTTGACCTTCACACACCCTAGCTCATTACATTTAAAACATCACCCAGCTGACTGGTCACTGGGGCGAGGTGGGTTGCTGGAGACGGTGTGGTGGGACGATAAGGTGTTTGAGTTTTTCCCTGGAATATAGGTGGGGCCTTTGGCTGCCCCAGGTGATAGGGTGTTGTCTTGAGTTGCCCCTTCTGATATCTGCTCCAACTGCTACTAATTTTTTTTCTTTTCCGCGACCTGCACCCATTTGGTTCCAATCTCCCCCACCTCAATTACAGTTTTGGGCTTCCTATCTAGGATATACTTTTCTGTTTTCTCAGGAATATTCTCTAGGAACTGCTCCATTTTCATTAGGAAAGACAGATCTTCCTCAGATTTAACACTTGCTCCTGATACCTAGGCATCCCAATTTTTTTCAGTCTGGTATGTGCGTCAGGAAAATGCCACGTCCGGTTTCCACTTTAGGGCTCTGAACCGCCGACGGGCATGCTTGTGCGTTAGCCCCATTCTGATTCTGGCCTTTTTTAAAAAAACTTTGTAACTGTTCATGTGTTCCTTAGGCATTTCAGCCGCGACCTTTGCTAAAGGTCCACTGAGCTGTGGTGTCAGTTCTACCATGTACTGGTCGGTAGAGATGCTGTACCCAAGGCAGGCCCTTTTGAAATTTTCTAAGAAGGCCTCGATATCATCGACTGCCTTGTAAGCGGGGAACTTTCTGGGATGGGAAGCGGTACCTGGAGAAGGATTGCTAGGGTTGTGTGGTATATTCTGCTTAGCCCTTGCCTTTTCTAACTCCAGTTCATGCTGCCTCTCTTTTTCTTGTAACTCCAGGGCTCTGTTGTGGGCAGCCTCTTCTGCCTCCATAGCTCTCTTGTGGGCAGCTTCCTGTGCCTTAATTTTCTAGTTGTTTTAATTTGATCAGTCTCTTATGTTTGTTCTCTTTTTCCTTTGCTTCCAGTCTAGCCAGCTCTAGTTTATTAGCTGTTTCACTGGTAGTCATGTTCCTGCTTTTTGTACTTAACTAGCCTAACCGAGAGCTATAAAGGAAAAAAATATTAGCTTGTGAATTCCCTTGTAGAAAGTAACCTACCATGCCCTCGGGCAGAGACAGAAATCTCCAGCTTCTCACAGCTTAAAAACATCCCTTTGTTACAAGGACTTGATACCTTTGCCTCCAGGCCAAGAGAGATAAGAGCTCAATCTGCTTTCTAAACAGCCAAAAAGGGGGGAAAAAATGATCCTTTTAAAAAATCCTACTGGGCTTTTGGTTTAAAATGATCTCTGACTCAAAATGATCCCACCGTTCTCTGTCACCATGTCAGGGTTCCCTCCCCACTCTGAACTCTAGCGGGACCCGTATGAAAGACCCCCTAAGCTTATTTCTACCAGCTAAGGTTAAAAAGTCCCCAAGGCACAAATCCTTCCTTGTACCTTGGATTGGGTAATGCTGCCACCACCAAGTGATTTAAACAAACATGTAGGGAGGGCCACTTGGAGCCCTGCCTTTCTCAAATATCCCCCCAAATCCCTACACCCCTTTTCCTGGGCAGGCTTGAGAACAATCCCCCTTTCCTGGGGAAGCTTGAGAATATAGCCTCACCAATTGGTACAAGTGAACATGGACCCAAACCCTTGGATGTTAAAACAATGAAAAATTAATCAGGTTCTTAAAAGAAGAATTTTAATTAAAGAAAAAAGATGAAAGGAATACCTCTTTAAGATTAGAATGGAAGATATTCACACAGGCAATCAGATTCAAAACACAGAGGGTTTCCCTCTGGGCAAAACTTTTAAGTTACAAAAAGAAAACCAGGAATACCCTCCCTTTCAGCACAGAGAAAATTCTCAAGCCAAAATAAAAGTAAATCTAACGCCTTTACTTACTAAATACTTACTAACTTTATAGGAGTTGGATTGCTTGCTTCTTTGATCTTGCTCCAGCCAAAGCCAGAACAGACAGAACAAAAGCCTCTCCTCTTCCCCCTCAGATCTGAAAGTATCTTGTCCCCTTATTGGTCCTTTGAGTCAGGTGCCAGCCAGGTACTTTAGCTTCTTAACCATTTACAGGTAAAAGAGGAATTAACCCTTTACAGAGTAAAGAGGGATTTTATGCTACCCTTGGCTGTATGTTTATGACACATGGTAACTGCACCTGCACATTAGCAGCATAATTATATACTGTAGTTTGAAAATCTAGCCAATGGCTTTTTCCATTAGAGTAGAGATTTGCTCAGTACCTTTGGTCAAAATTTTCCCTCCCTTCACTCTCAAGCCCTGTTTTACTATGACTGCCATGATTCACCCCAGAGATGGCTGCATTCAGTGATATTTATCTATGGTAAAATCCTTTAGGATCTTCAAGGATGAGAGGAAGCTCTAGATGAATGTAAATATTGAAAGGTCTGATTTCTCACCAGCCAATCTCTGGATCACGCATTTTGTATTATAAACAAAGTCGTGACAAGTAAATGTCACAATTTTAAGGAATATCCATTACAGAACAACTTGTAAAACCTTATATGCATATGTTTTAGGCACCTTTGATACAACTTTCAGATGCCAACTTCAAAGTAACAGTCGAGCATAGCTAAAATTCAGCATATGACATTTTAGCAGTCAAAGAATCTGTTGATTTTGTCACTGATGAAAAAATGATTTATTCTGGCATCTATGCAAAGAGTACAATAGTCCTCTGAAAGAATTAAGTATAGTATTCCTTACTGGTAACCTTATCTTTTCCTTTGTTTATAGTGTGCTGCTCTAGACCCAATATAGACAAAATGTCCAGCAGGGGTGGAAAGAAGAAGTCAACCAAGACTTCCCGCTCAGCGAAGGCTGGAGTTATATTCCCTGTAGGAAGAATGCTACGTTACATTAAGAAAGGTCATCCAAAGTACAGAATTGGTGTTGGTGCCCCTGTGTACATGGCTGCTGTACTTGAATACCTGACTGGTAAGTTTAATAGAACAATTCAAAATAGCAGCAGTGAGAATGAATAATGCATAAATAGAATTACTACAATATACAAGCAATCAGAAAAAAATGGCTCTGCTGATTTATGAATGGCTGAAATAAGATCTAGTTTGGTAGTACTGTACCTATAGACCCAAACTACCAGGTCTAGACCTAGATCAAAGTTTCCTTATTTTGATGATGTTACAATCCAGGGTTTTGGTTTAGTCTGTTCTAAAATCCTCATTTTGCGAATAGCTTTTCTAAAGGATTCTCATGGACCTCAGTGAGTGTTAATTCAACCCTCAGTGCTGTACTCCTGTTTGCTCCCATTCTTGCACCTAATCTTTTTGTTCATGTTGCATTTGTCTGTTAGACTGTAAGCTCTTTTGGGCGGAGAACTTGTCTTCTTCCATGTTTATACAATGCTGTGTACACTTACAGCATTGTACGAACATGAGATGTATCTTAACTTCCAAATTCAATCCTTTTTGGAGGTGAACTGATCATTTTTGCTGATTATGAAGTTGACACGTGCTTTACTTTTAGACTTAATCAACAAACTCGTACTTGTGCATTCTGTCCAGTTGTACCAAACCAGCACAGCTTATTTTCATTTATAGTCTTTCTATTACTCCCATCACTGGAGTACACAAGGACCTTAGAAGCAATTAAATTATGCTCACAGTGCCTTGGTGGGGTAGGGAAGTGTTATTTTCCCCATTTTACAGATTAGGACTTTGAGTTGCACAGAGATTGCATAACTTTATTATTGTCTCATAGGATGAGGCCGAACTGGAAATAGAATCTGGATCTCCAAGTCCAAGTGCAGTTCCTTACCTACAAGACAATCCTCCCTGTCCTACAAGTCTTAGAAGTTTCACATTTGCTTCTAAAATCATTTTCTCTCTGCCATTAACTTGAAATGAATCTTAAATATAATGGTTTCAGGCTTTTAGGGCTAATAAACTTGATGTTGTACATTGAATTTAAATAATCAGGAATAAACCACGTGCTCAGATTGGCTTATGGATCCTGTGCATATGGGTTAGAAGCTTCAAAGAGAATCAAGATTCAGCAGAGCCAAATTAGTGCAAGAGCTCTGAATTACTAGCAGTGAGGGCAAATGAAAAACTTGCACTGGGTCTCATCTCTCTCTGTCAACACTTCCACATAGTAATTGCTTCATTTGGTCCTCTGCAAGTGGTCAACAGCTGATGCTTTAGAGGAAGGTATGCCACTTCGATAATTCACTTGATCAGTTGGGCAAGGGTAGGAGGAATTAATTTAACTGCCTTTTCATGAACCTTACAGCATGCAGTAAAGCATGTGACTTAAGCTTGGCTTGGGGGGGGGGGGGGGGTTTGCCTGGCTTTTTTTTTTTTTTTTTTTTTGGTAAGTTAAATTGATGTCGCTCTCACCACCAAGACCATTCTTGCTTGCAGTGATCTCAGAGCAGCTGCAGACACTGCCACAGCAAATGCTGGAGATAGGAGACAGTGAGTGCAGTCTAAAAGCATTCTCCTTCAGTGTGTTTTTTTTTTTTTTTTTTTTTAACCTCAAAAGGAACTTACAACATATCAAATTCAAAACGTTCACTCTACACTGTTCCTCCTTTAGTAGCAGACAACCATTCTGAGGCATATCTATTGACCAAAATATCAATGGTAGGTCTGACTTTTAGGCCTGCCTCTTGGAGAATTCAGTCTCTTTAAAGCATAATTAAAAAAAAAAAAAAAAAAAGCTTAGCAGATTGTTGGGTGATTTTGTCAGCCAGTGGTTCATTTAATTAAATAGCTAATAGCACAGGTTTGTTAGTTTGTTGTCATTGTTGCTGCACTTTTAAGAATACATTTAATGGTATATTTAAAAAACTGAATAGATACCACATGGGCAGTGTAAATGAGTGTTAATTCATATTCAGAAAACAACATATGCTTCCAAAATCCTTCAGTTACCTCCCATTGAATGGGTGTCTATAGAATAGTTTTATAGCATTTTTTTTTCTTAATTTGCCACACACGACACAAACTTTGCTACGGGTTACATTCCAGTTGGAACAACAGGGCTATCAGGTGTCAAAACTAAACGGGTGTGTAACACTGTATTTAAAATGTTCATACTATCAGCTTGTTTTTATATTTTAGTGGGTTTATTTTTAACATGTTACGTGGGTTTATATTTTAGGCTTTTTATAATATTTTGGACTACATTAAGTAGTTCCATCAATTTTCTTTTCATTCCTACCAGAATTTTATCTCTGTTACTGGAGTCCTTCTTCAGAGAGTATAGCTGTAATATTACTAGGCAGCTGTAAGTTCCTGACTCCTGAGAGCATTCTGGGTACTTTTTGCATCTCAGTCATTTCTTTGCAAGACTGGAGCATGATAGTACTGATGTATCTTTTTTCTACCAGCCTTTTAAGTGGTGTTAGAACAATTTTCTCTGGCTTCTGTTTATTAGTACTTCTGTTTGCACAGCCCATAGTTGTTTGCCTGTTTTTTGTTTTTTTTTACTGGTGAGTTATTTGGCATATTGCCTGCTAGCCTGTGAGAATTGAAGACATATAAGGACTAGTAATTTAAGGGAGTTATTTGTAGTCAGCCTGATTCATGTGTGTAGAAACTATTTCAATTACCTTGTTTTTCTGCCAGCCACCAAACTTCCCTGCCTTTCTATATTTTCTTGCAGATTGATTGTCGTCTTTTTTGCTGGATTTCTTCTTTAAAAGAACTCTTAAACCCTGTAGATTTCCTTTGAAATGAAAATCCCCCTGCCCCCCTGGAGGCTTCACTTGAGCACCCTCAGCTGAAATGTCCCTTAAGAAGAGAATGCTTTGAATGTTGTCCTTTTAAGAAGAGCAGTACAGGTGTGCCTGAGGTAGTGCTAATGAGCGGCACATGTTACCATTTAAATGCTTGACTTAAAGGCTTTCCAGGGCACGGATAGCTTAGTCTAGTGGTTCCCAAACTTGTTCCGCTGCTTGTGCAGGGAAAGCCCCTGGCGAGCCGGGCCAGTTTGTTTACCTGCCACGTCCGCAGGTTTGGCCAATTGCAGCTCCCACTGGCTGCAGTTCACTGCTCCAGGCCAATGGGAGTTGCTGGAAGCGGCAGCTAGTATGTCCCTACTACTCTAAACAGTTGATTCACAAAATCCTTGTGCTTGTCAGCACATCCAACCTATGTAGGTTTCTACAAACATCCTTAATGCACATCTTTATTGTGCATTTCTTTCAAGGAAATAATACATAACATCTGCTATGCACCAGAGGCTAACGCTAAAGCATGTGTGGGATGTTGGGATTTGGTGGTTCCCAGTGAGTCTGATGCTGGGCAGAAATCATGGGACTTCGATCCAATGCGATTCAATTCAATTCAGTAAAGCTTTATTCAACATGTGCACAAAGAGAGCCCCTGGTACAAAGAATCAGGCAGAGTCCCTCCAGCAAGGAGCCCCTCCCCTTGCTACTTTATAGCACATGGTGCTTATATAACAAGTTATATAACAACTTACATAACATGAACCTCTAACCAATCACATGCTCATAGTGCTCCAGTCCGTATGCTGAGCTCACACCCCTCCCCGTGGCCTTCTCCAGAATGTTCCTAGGCCGGTGAGCCACAGCGTGCTTCCCTATGCATAAGCACTCTGTAAACCACATTTTATCTAAAATAACCATACCCTTCAGGGAGAAGAAGGACGCAAAGGCATATATTTATTTTGCCAAAGGTTCTGAGGTACGTGGCTGTGAACACAGCAGCCACACACTAAAGCTACAGAATGAATCGAGTACATCAGTTCTACATGGATACTTCAGCATCTCATATCATCATTTTGTAATTCATGGTTTGTGACCTCCCCTCCTTCGATCCAGGCTAGTTCAGACAGTGCTGCTAAATATGCAGGGGAGCTAGGTCAGGACATCCAAAATGCTTGCTCATGCTCCAGAGCCAGTTATGTGGATTACAGACTGGTTCATGCGATGGTAATAATCTTAAAATCCTTGAGGAGTCTCCTCACCTTATCGTGGCACTGTTGGTGGCATGTTGCTGGCTTCTCTCCCTTATCCTCTTTAGCAGGAAACTATAGCCCACCATTCCCCCAATTTCCTCTGTAAACTAGCACACAGGTTCTGGAGTATCCATGCCTCCAGTTGTCTCGGCATAAGAGATTATGGCAGTCCAAGAAGTCACATATTGAATCTTGGGTCTCTCAGGTAGGACCCCCATTGAAATGATGTTGTGCTTGAAATGGCCTAGCCTACACCAAACCACATGTCTTTCCTTCGGTCCCATAATTTGCAGGAGTTGTTACGGCTGTATATTATGAGTATTTTGACAGAAACAAAGACACTCCTTGACCCTCAAAAAGGAAAACAGAAATCTCCCGTGCATGCTTTAAAGGCAGCAAGAAACAGCCCTAGGTGATTTTTTTTTTTTTTTTTTTTTTGTTAATTGGCTCCTCTACACAGAAAACAAATTTCAGTTGCCAAAATGTCACAGCATATGAAGAGAGGGAGAAGTGTATAAAACAGCAGGAGAACAGGAATACAGAAAAAAAAATCAGACTTTTTGATTTATGTTTGTTCTGCACTTACTGAAGTCAGGTAGGAGAGAACTTGAAATGTCTGTTTTTTCCATTAATTTTTTTTTCTTGACTGGATTTTATTGTCTGTCCATGTATTTTGTTAAAATATAAAACAAGTGCTTTCTGAATTCCAGAGTAAAATTCCATCTCTGGGGTTCTGGTGACTTGAGCTTTGTTCTCATGCATTATGACATCAGTAGAATTTCTCAGTGGAGTTTCAGGTACTCCAAGTCAGTTGCCTGCTGTTTCTTCTTGATTCATTTTAGATGTAGAAAACTATTCCAGGCCATTGACTGGCTGAAAAATAAGTCATGTTCAAGTCCAATACATTTAACTGCTCGCCCCAAATGAACACTTTGTATGATGTCCAAATTCATTAACTTAAACTGCTGTTCACCTCCTGTGTTCTGCTTACTGCTCAAAAACTACACAGGCTCATAAAATAGGAATACAACTTAAATATATTTTATTTTTCAAAGCAAATGCCCCAGTGAACTTTTTTTGAGGGTGCAAAGAGAAAGTGGGTAGCCTAGCATTCCACAATAAATTTAAAAAATCGATTGGTTAGAAGCAGATTGGAGTTCCAAGTTTTCTATGGGTTATTGTTAATTGTAGCACATGCAGGGTAAAATTATTCATTGACAGTGATCTTTTGAAAAAGTTAAAACATTTTCATCTCTAACATGATACATTTTCTTCCATTCAAACAGGCAACTTTTAAGCAATGATCCCATTTTTGGCTCTGCTGTGATCGGATTGATTCTGGCATAAGCCATGCACTCCAAGGCTAGACTTAAGCATGATCAACTTAAGAGACTTCTAGAGCAGGGGTAGGCAACCTATGGCACATGTGCCGAAGGTGGCACGCGACCTGATTTTCAGTGGCACTCACCCTGCCCGGGTCCTGGCCACTAGTCCGAGGGGGCTCTGCATTTTAATTCAATTTTAAATGAAGCTTCTTAAACATTTTAAAAACCTTATTTACTTTACATACAGCAATAGTTTAGTTATATATTATAGACATAGAAAGAGGCCTTCTAAAAACATTAAAATGTATTACTGGCACACAAAACCTTAAATTAGAGTGAATAAATGAAGATTCAGCGCACCACTTCTGAAAGGTTGCCGACCCCAGTTCTAGAGTCTGTGTGCTTCCTTCAGCATGGGAAAAGCTGAGAATTCAGGGGAAACAGTGTCGCTGACCATACACAGAGTGATGTCTAATGCACAGTGTGAACAAACTGAAAAAGAAAAATGCATTCCTCTAGCTTCTTTGAGTTCTTTTTTGTATGGCAACTAGAAAAGCACCATTAAAGGTTGGTGTCCTTTTTTGATTGTTTGCCCTGAAAAGGGCCATTTTGTTTGAGAAGGTCGCTTTTTAGACTACGAGACCACTGATCGGCATTCAGACACCATGTTGGTGACATTGCTCATGCTGAAGCACTTAACAGAGGATTGAATGAAGGTTGCCATCTTCCTCCCTTAAGCTCTAGTAACTTTAGCTGTCCCTTGTAAACATTCACAGACAGATGTGGTTTTTTTTTAAGTTGATGTGTCTCTTACACTGAGTTATACCAGTGCCAGCCATGGGCTTGCTGAAGAACTATAGTGGCAAAGCTTCTTTGTAACATTCCACTTTCTGTGTTGGTTTTGTGCCATCTTCCATAGCAGAGGTGAGACTGTCGCAGTTACTTTAGAAAGCTTTATACTTGTAAAATGTGCCTGTTTAACTTTAAAACTTTGTAATGTTATCAATTAAATGTTTAACAGTCTTCCTTTCTAGCCCTATAAATGCATGAATCAGAATGCTTCCGACCTATATAAATGAAGCATTTCCTTTCTCCTATAAGCCTTGCTCACTTTGGCTCCAAACCTGCAAATACTTATGCACATGCTTAACTTAACACATAGGAATAGTTAATTTCAGCTTCCCAGAACAGTGTGTAGTTTGGATTGTTAAGTAAAATAATGAAAACAAAATGGTTTCATGTACTAAACCTTCATAGTACACAATGGAAAATGCTAGTAAACAAAGCTATAGTTCAAAGTATAAACTTAAATCAAAATCTGGTTTGTGATGGGTATCTTTTTGGAACAGTGTATGGGACAATACATATGGTTTGCTGCCTTCTGATTTCAATCACTGTGATTTATTTCCTCCCTTCATAAATATTAGCCTTGGTTAATATTTACCTCCTTGAGTCTATAAATCTTGATATTGACAGCAGCAAAAGTTGATATTTATTTATTTTAGTGGTAATATCACATATATTACTTATCTTTCCCCCCCCCCCATAAAACTGCAGCACAAAATTAAAACTGGTATATTTTGCTATACATTCTTTTTTTCTGTTCTAAAAACCCTGCCTGATTTTGGGAAAAGGGTATCTCTTGCTATTGAGAGAAATCAAAAAACATCTCTTCATGCAGTTTGTGGTGCCTCTTTTCATCTCTCCCCATTTGGGACTGACATCATTCCAGGACACAGGAGTGGGAAGGAGGAGGACATCCATTGTTGTGAACTATGTAAACGTTTCCTTATTCTTCACCTCCTGCCTTTAGAGGGCAGTGCTCAGGGCTAAGCCATGTGCAGGCTTTGACTTCTGACTGAGAGGACAAACTCTTTTTCTGAATCTCATTTAGTCTACACGTATGGGGATATGCAGAGGTGTGTACACACTTCAGCTGATGGCTAGACAGCTCCTCTTCACAAGTTAAATTTGACATCAGAATGACGTTTATGCAAATACAACTTCTTTTAAGTCAGCATGTCACTTTCCCAAATGAATTTGCTCTGAATGAGTCAATATTTAAACTCTCTGTCCAGGCAACATATTTTAATTTTTGATCTTGAACCCCACATTAGGCTGCTAGAGAGAAGTGTGATCTGAACACAAGACTAGAACGTCCAAGTTTTAATCCCTCTTATGGCACACATTGAATGAAGATGTTACAATAACCCCAGCTTCTCCACCTTTTAAAATAGGAGTAATACTCACAAAAGTCTTGTTAGTATTAATTGTTAATGTTGATAAAGTATTTTGAAGAACTCAAGTGCAATAAAAGTATTTTTGAATCAATACAGTCCAAAACCTGTTAGAGAAGCAAGCGTATTTAATCCTTGTGTGTGGAAGAGTTGCCTGTACTTTTGTGCAGATGAAGTTCTTCGCTGGTCCACATTGTGAAGGTTCCCAAATCTGTTGCTGCATCTCCTCCACTTGCTTGAAGGTCTGTGATAACGAAAACTTTTTGGATGGATTTGATCTGCAAAGTTGGAATCTGGTTGTGAATTTACCCAAAATTTGAGAGTGCCTTGTTCAATGGTTGGGGATCCAGATCATCATAACGATGAGAGGTCCCAACTTTGAGGTTCAGGTCAGAATGTAGGTTCAATTCCTGAATCCTCCATCAAAGTTTGAGATGTTCAAACTTGGACTTTTGGTGACATCATAGAGAAAGAGGACAGTTGCACAGTTTGTATCTGGATTTCTAGCCAAACTTTCTCAAAGTTTTCAGACCCAGGATTCTGGTCTTGGAAAAAGTTCTTCTAATCATTTTCATTCTCCATCAATGTTGTCCAAGCCCCTTTGAGCTTCAGTGACCCTGGACTTTACTCCCTCCACACTAAGAGCTGTCTAGTCCTCTGAGTTCAGTCAGAAGACTCCAGTCTCTGGGCCTGTCAGTCCAGTGCTTGCTTACCATGAGCACCAACTTTATTTAGAAGAAAAGAAATCAAGGTGATGTACCACCAGAAGAACACCCAAAATAGTAAAATGTGGAAGTTTGCAACTTAACTCAAATGGAGAGAGAGACCAGTTGTGGCAGTGATGGCTTAAATATGCTACGTCGTCACCACTGCACTGATTGTAAGAGATGAGCAGGACAAAACAATGCTGTTAAACATATTAACATTCACTTTCAGAATAACATACAAAGATATTATTTGCAAAAATTTGTGTTTATTATGGCCTCCAGGAAGAGTATCTTTTGATACAGAAAAGATTTGGGGCGTGGAAAGGATGATGGTATGCAATCACTTTTTTATTATTAAAAATCAAAACATTCTCAATCATTAGATCTAGTTTCTTTTTAATCTTAGAGACAGTGGCTAATTGAAGTGAAGCAGATACTATGATGTGGACAATGGTATGAAACTCAGAGAGCAAAGCAGTAAAAATATTATTTGACTTGGCTAGATAAATCTTGACTTTATAGCTGTAAGAACTCTGTTAGGACAGTGAAGTCTTGAGGGTTGACTTGTGACCTTACTATGCACCAATGCCTTGCTATGCCTAGCATGCTTTCACGTTATCTCAGCACACAGATACGCACACCCTCCATACACACGCACATTCCATGCATCCTCTCTTTCTGCTCAGACACGGAATACAGAAACTCTCCCTTTGACGTAAGTTGAGCCAAAAACCAGACATTCGGTATGAGGTCATCTGCTTTTCTTTCATTACTAATGCCACTGGCATTTGCTGTTTCCCTAAACTTAGGGCTTCAATGGGTGATTGGCATCTACCACTGTGTGTGTGTGTATGTATGTATGTAAATGCAGGTTTATTACATATGCCTGCAAAGGTCAAAGGCTAAACTAAGACCAAGTCTTAAGACATTAGTAGTCTTCTGAACTCTGAACCAGCTAGGCCAAAACATACTGCTGTACGATCAAGTAACGTCTGGCAGCAGTTAGGTTAATCATGTTTGAATACTTTTTTTTAAACATATGTAAACTGTTAAGAGTAAGTGTAAACTACTAGGGAGAGGAAACACCACTGCAAAAAAAAAATTTTTTTTTAGTTTGAGTTAAATAGGAGTATGCCAAGTTGAGGGAAAGGAACTGTTCTGTAGGCAGGATCTGAACATTGCACATTAATTTGCATTTAAGCTTGAATTCGCTGTCAGAGTGCCCTAAAAACTGAACTACTTGTACCTTTTTAAGTGATTAACCTGGAACTTTAAAAAGCCCGACAGTTGAATGATATTGATGCTTAAAAAGAATAATGGATAGCTTAAGAATGGAGAAAGGAGAAAAGAGCTGAACAGAAGTTTGAGTCAGATCAGAACAGTTTAAGTGGAAGTGGCTTTTGTGGCCTCAGCTTGTATTTTATGTAAACATCAGTCTGTTATCTGCCTCACAAAACTTACAATAACTTGACAGAGTTAACAGTTTTTGCTCAACAGGGCCCAGTTTTGATGTAGCCCAGATGCCAGCGCATGAAGGTTTTTTATCACATTCCTAAGACTATGATTGCCTGGTTGAGGTTAGTGGGTGAACACCAAGGCTTGCACAGAGTAAAAAAAAAAAAAAATCCCTTTAATAGATTTTCACTACATCAGATTTCTCTGACTTTGAGACAAGGCTGAGAATTGTTTTATAGGAATGTGGAATGGGAGTGGGAGGGAGAGTTATTAAATGATTCTACCATTGCTGTTAAGACTAGAGGTTCCATGGGGGATTGAATGGAATATGTAGGGGAAAGAATTCAGGAAACTCTTAACAATCATACTTGATTGGGGTTGATTGGGGTAAAACCTTCTGGAACCATGTAAAACAAATCTGAACTCAGTAAAATGCTGATGGAAGGATTAATTTACAGAAATACAATAAACAGATTCCTTGTCATGTACTTGGCTTTATAGCAAAGACATGTTTTCTCAATGGGATTACACCAACATTCACTTTTCTTTGATTTCTCAGTGTTGTTTTTAATTTTCTTTTGGTTAGAAGAGAGGCTTCAAACAATTTTCAAAAGGCTCTGACTTCTTTTCGTTGGAAGTCCTTTATTCAAAAATTGGCTTTGTCTCAGCATGTCACCTGTTAGCTGTTACAAGCTGAATTTGCAAAGCTGTGATTTCATCTCCCTGAAGAGAAGGTGGACAAAAGGCTTCCATGCAGCAGAAATCATTTAAAACCAAACAAAGGGGAAAATCGTTCATCCATCCAAAGAACTTGGAGAGCAGGCCTGTCAGCCATGTTTGCATTCGGAAAGCAAGGCTAGAACTCTGAAAGCCCGCCAAATGGAAAGGCTTTGTCATTTAGACGACAAAAGACTTTAAAAAACTCACATTCAATAAGGAGAAATAATATTTTTTGTTGAAGATGAAAATATATAAACCACCCACTATCCAGAGGGAGGGGAATGGAATCAAATGTGTTTTCATCCAGGTCAGATATTGCTGTTGTGCATGCTTCATTTAGGACTTCAGTGACGTGTTTTATTTGTACCTCAGAAGTTCAGTGCTTGTTCCTAAATTCTTTAGACCACGCCAGAACAGTTAAACACCATAATGAAGAAAAGTGTATAAGGCACACAGCTGGTTTGTGGAACACACAAATGAAACTATTTCAAGAGAGAATTTTGTGAAATGCCCAAGAGGTGAGCAATGTTGAGTTTAGACAAGTCTTCAGACGTGCATCCCAGCCCTCCAGGATGAAAATTCACTGTGAAAAATCACCCTGAAACACGCTTTCTGTGAAGATTTCTAATACAACTTGGTTGTGGTTCAATAGGAAATGCTGAGAGAGCAGCTTTTCCTGTGGTCTTATCTCTGACTTATGTGCAGAGGTGCACAACCCCTTTTGTTTTCTCTTAAAACTTTTTTTTTAACTGAACTTTTAAAAACCTCAGTAGCCCAAAAAATTAGTTCAGGTTTTAGGAACAGGCTCAGACCAGTTTTTGTTACCCAAATCCGTTTGCTCAGTTCTGAATTTTGCAAGAGAATTTTTTTCAGTTGATACAGATAGTCATGGACACAGCATTTTAGCTGGATTGTATTTAAGAGAAATCTTTGTAACATGCAAGCTTCACTTACTTCCATTTAGTTTAAAAATCTTAATGGACAAAATATAAACGTAAATCAAACAAACCAACATGTTCACATTACCACTTATCTCCAAAGGCACTCCACTCTTTTGCTTCGTAACCAACCATTAAAAACAGAGTCACATGACATGCAAACTGGTATCTTGCATTACACTTTTCTTCCCTAACAATACACCTGTCTCAGCCTTTCTTTTTCTGGAACAATGTTGTTTTTAAATCTGGGACTACAATAACACATTTTTTTTAAAAACGGGCGGGGCGGGGCTGCTAGACCAGGTGTTCTCAACCTTTTTCTTTCTGAGACTCTCCCTCTCTCTCCCCCCCCCCCCACAACATGCTATAAAAATTCCACAACCCACAAATTTTGGTGCATATCCAGTAGATTAAAAGCCAGGGCTGGCATTAGGGGCTAGCAAGCAGGGCAGTTGCCCAGGGCCTCCTGCCACATAGGACCCCACAAAGCTAATTTACCCAGGCTTCAGCTTCGGTCCCGGGTGGTCAGGCTCAGGCTTCAGCTTTCTGTCCTGAGCTCCAGAGAGTCTAATGCTGGCCCCTCTCTGGTTTATTTTGGCAGATCACCGAAACCTGCTTGCAGCCCTCCAAGGTTCCCCAGACCTCGGGTTGAAAACTGCTGTTCTAGAGATCTATTTTTTAACCCTTATGTTGATTAGCTCTCAATTTTCAGAGGGACTCGAAGAGAACGCTCTCCTATGCATGCGTAAGGGTTACAGAATCAGTCCCTTAAATGTTAAACACCTTCTGATACTTGTGTGTTCCTTACTGAAACTTTTTTTTCCAAAATAAATATTTTAATGTGCGATTCTTTTAGAAGGTCTATCTCAGATGTACAGCATCATATGGCCCTTTACGTAAGGGTTGCTATAGTAACTGTCCATCTGGAAACAAAATGCTTGAGTAAATAAATGATTAGAATAAAGGTGTTGCACATCTAGCGAAAGCCTCAATCCTGTTTATTTACCCTCACTTTTGAAAATTGCTCTAAAATTCTGTTGTTCTTCCAGCTGGATGAATGTCCGTTTCCATGCCTTGCCTGTTCAGAGATTGGGGCCCTCTTTGATTTCTCTATGTTGATATGCTGCCTTTTAAGGGAGTCCCACCTCTCTGACGTTATTCATGTACCAGCCATTAGCAGGTCTGGAAACTGTGCAGTATGATCACTACCTGTTAATCAACACACAGTAAATGACTGCCTTGATTGCACTGAAATCTGGGGATGCAGAACATATTTGGTCCTTTGTCCCATTGAAATCTATGGGGAAAAGAAGGAATTTGTTGAAAATGTTAGACTCCTTTCTAGCCTTCCCCATAAATTCTGCCTGTGGCACTGTTCAGAATGTGTGTGTGTGTGTGTGTGTGTGTGTGTGTGTGTGCAATAGATATATACTAGTGGGGAGCTTACTGGGCTGAACATCAGGTTGGAAAGATCTAGACTCCTTGTAATACGAGGTGTGAAACTGAGCCAGCAGGATCGACTCAGCTTTTAAGTCTTGTGAGGTATATAACTTGAGTTTCCTGCAGTTTGTGTGTGGCTCTTTCAGAAAAGCCTTAAAAACTGAGGTCATGCCTCCTTTGCATGGACACTAAGTGCTAGATGTTCAAAAAGAGAGGCCCATGTCTGCCTGTGCAATTCCATGCTTAGATTTGCACATGCATTTACCATGCACCATGGACATGTGCAACACATCTTGAAGAACAACAGTTACAGAAGGTTAGTAACCATTTTTTGTATGTGCAAATGGCTAGATAGGCATCTAAAAATACTCATTTGTATGCACAAATACCCAATTTGTGTGTGTAATCATAACTGTGCAATATTTTTACATCATAATTTTAAAAGTGTGTTGCTAAACATCTGGTGGCACTTTCTGAAAGAGCGGGGCTTTGCCCCAGCATGTCTGTTGGGAAATGTCCCACTTTGGTTGTTAATCTCCTAGTCCCAAGGTAGCAGCAATTCAAGCAGGACTCTATGTAGTCTGAAGTGCTGTGGGTACACTTTAGGGAATTACGCATGTATGCGCCTGTGTAATTTCACACATAAAAAGTCTGACTATGCATTGTCACATAATATTACATAATATTCCTTAGCAGACAAAGACTATGAAAAATGTTGGATCACACTGAGAGTTAAGGGAGCATTGACCGATTTTTGCCAGAAAATGCCATGACAAAGATCCCATATTGCAAATACACCTGCAAAAGAGAGAGTAAAAGATTTTCCTGGACAGGTATTGGAAGATGGAAGAAAAGTCTTTTGCAAAACATGCAGTGTTGTTCTGGATCATCAGAGGAAATTGACAATTCAAACCAACTCATCCAATCACAGAAGCATTTAAACAGAAAAGCTGCATTGCATTTAGAATCTCAAAAAATGCAGCGTACGCTTTCAACTTGTTTCAACATAACCACAGTAGCGCAACATGAGCGCTTAGGTGTTGTCCGTGACTGTATCTTAACATGAGCTGCAGCAAACATACTGTTATCTAAAGCAGACTATCATTTCATATTCCAATTTCTAAACACTTGAGTGAAGAATAGTGGTGCAATTCCAGGATGTTACCAGCTTCAAGAGGGAAATCTTACAGGTGTCTACAACACTGAGAGAAATAAACTTAAGGACAAAGTGAAGGATAACTATGTGTCAGTTATATTCAATTAAATGACTGATGATGGGGGCTGCTATGTACTTAACATTTTATTCGCACCAATGGTGTAAGCCAGTACTGGGAAGGGGTCTTCCTATCTTGCTGGCATGCACTTCTTACAGAAAACAAATCACAGCACTGTGTCTCAAACAGTCATTCAAAACTGTGCAAAGTTGCAAAATTGTGTTTGACATGGATATGCCGCATACATGAAGAAAGCTTACAAAATGGTACTGTCCGGACTGTTTCCCGGTAGCATCCATGTAACATGCTTTGCTCACATAATCAGTCTGGTTGGGGAAAGTTTTTGTAAGCCATTTGAGGACGTCAGTGCACTGGTAAAAGCTTTCTCACAAATGTTCTATGTGGCAGGGGACAGGAAAATGAGGTACTTAAATTACCTCAGGCAGAAAGTTCCCAGTATAACAATGGCACCAGACCCAGTAACAACTAGACGGAACAGCTGGTTTACTACTATTCAGTACCATGAAAAGCACTTTCAATATTAGCACAGCTTTGTTAACGAAGCAACGGAGATGTATGACAAGTTGGCACCATATTCGCTGCGGGAACTTGAAAGAGTGCTGTCAGATGAAACCCAGTGTTTAAGGCTGAAGATTGTTTTATCAATGAAATGTGTGAGCAAATCATAGATTCATAGACTCTAGGACTGGAAGGGACCTCGAGAGGTCATCGAGTCCAGTCCCCTGCCCTCATGGCAGGACCAAATACTGTCTAGACCATCCCTGATAGACATTTATCTAACCTACTCTTAAATATCTCCAGAGATGGAGATTCCACAACCTCCCTAGGCAATTTATTCCAGTGTTTAACTACCCTGACAGTTAGGAACTTTTTCCTAATGTCCAACCTAAATCTCCCTTGCTGCAGTTTAAGCCCATTGCTTCTTGTTCTATCCTTAGAGGCTAAAGTGAACAAGTTTTCTCCCTCCTCCTGATTACACCCTTTTAGATACCTGAAAACTGCTATCATGTCCCCTCTCAGTCTTCTCTTTTCCAAACTAAATAAACCCAATTCTTTCAGCCTTCCTTCATAGGTCATGTTCTCAAGACCTTTAATCATTCTTGTTGCTCTTCTCTGGACCCTCTCCAATTTCTCTGCATTCTTCTTGAAATGCGGTGCCCAGAACTGGACACAATACTCCAGTTGGGGCCTGACCAGCACAGAGTAAAGCGGAAGATTGTCTTCTTTACAACACACCTGTTAATGCATCCCAGAATCATGTTTGCTTTTTTTGCAACAGTATCACACTGTTGACTCATATTTAGCTTGTGGTCCACTATGACCCCTAGATCTCTTTCTGCCATACTTCTTCCTAGACAGTCTCTTCCCATTCTGTATGTGTGAAACTGATTGTTCCTTCCTAAGTGGAGCACTTTGCATTTGTCTTTATTGAACTTCATCCGGTTTACCTCAGACCATTTCTCCAATTTGTCCAGATCATTTTGAATTTTGACCTTGTCCTCCAAAGCAGTTGCAATCCCTCCCAGTTTGGTATCGTCCGCAGACTTAATAAGCGTACTTTCTATGCCAACATCTAAGTCGTTGATGAAGATATTGAATACAGCCGGTCCCAAAACAGACCCCTGCGGAACCCCACTTGTTATACCTTTCCAGCAGGATTGGGAGCCATTAATAACTACTCTCTGAGTACGGTTATCCAGCCAGTTACGCACCCACCTTATAGTAGCCCCATCTGAATTGTATTTGCCTAGTTTATCGATAAGGATATCATGCGAGACCGTATCAAATGCCTTACTAAAGTCTAGGTATACCACATTCACCGCTTCTCCCTTATCCACAAGGCTCATTATCCTATCAAAGAAAACTATCAGATTCGTTTGACACAATTTGTTCTTTACAAATCCATGCTGGCTATTCCCTATCACCTTCCAAGTGTTTGCAGATGATTTCTTTAATTACTTGCTCCATTATCTTCCCTGGCACAGAAGTTAAACTAACTGGTCTGTAGTTTCCTGGGTTGTTTTTATTTCCCTTTTTATAGATGGGCACTATATTTGCCCTTTTCCAGTCTTCTGGAATCTCTCCCATCCCCCATGACTTTCCAAAGATAATAGCTAGAGGCTCAGATACCTCCTCTATTAACTCCTTGAGTATTCTAGGATGCATTTCATCGGGCCCTGGTGACTTGCAGGCATCTAACTTTTCTAAGTGATTTGTAACTTGTTCTTTTTTATTTTATCTTCTAAACCTACCCCCTTCCCATAAGCATTCACTATGTTAGACATTCCTTCAGACCTCTCAGTGAAGATCGAACATAAGATGAGATGTTGTGAAAAAAGAATTAGCCATTGTGAATTTATCTATTAGCCAAAATGCCAGAGATGTAACCCCATGCTCCGGGTGTCCCTAAACCTCATACTGCCAAAAGGTTGGACTGACCTTCAGGGTCTGGACCACTTGAAATTACTCTGTTCTGTTCACCTCCTTAGAAATCTCTGGTACTGGCCACTGTCAGAGATAGGATACTGGTCCAGACAGAATGTGGGTTTGACCCAGTATGGCCACTCTTACGTTCCAATTCAAGCTGATACTTGACCTAATGGCTGTATTTGAAAGCCAGAGACTGTGCACTCTTTGCTTTTCAGAAAATGGACAAACTGCTGTTTTTCCTTGAGAGAGACACTCAGTTTTTGGAGGAAACCATTCAAAAGTTTCTCAGGGCTGAAGATATTAACAAAAACAACTAATCAAAGTAGCTAGTTTGTGCACCTGTTTTATTCGTTTGTTGACAATTCAGCTGAAAAGCTAAAGACTTACATCACTGATACTGAGAGTGGGCAACCCTCAATTAAGTTCCTAAAATGCATAAGGATTTTCAAGCCCAGAAGAGTTCCTGTAATATCTCATGTGAAGAAGGATTACACCTCAATTCCTGGCTTCAGTGACATTTCAGCAGAGGAGTTTGTTTTATGTACTGAGAAGGTGGCATTCAACATGATCCAGAGAACTCTGAAGTCACAGGAAACTGACATTGCCATGTTTTCGTCATCAACAGCTGACCGTCTTCCGAATTTGAAAACGTTGGCTTTCAGATACATAAATGCTATAACAAACACAGCTGATGCTGAGTACAGCAACTCACTGTATAATCTTGTCCTTTCCTGTTGGAGACGGTCTTTCAGAAGACAAACTGAAAGAGCTGGTGTTCCTTCATTTCAGTCTTGGAGTTAAAAAGATTTTATGTTAACAAAAAAAATCCATTTAGTCTTATTAATGCTTTATTTTATTTTATTTTTACTTACTGTGCTAATATTTTGGTAAGCAGTATGACAGAAGAACCCAATATAACTGCACAATAATTTTGTTACAGTGCACAGTACTTGAGGTACCACAAAGACTCAAAGCATTCTCTTTAATTGTTTTTTTGTATTGCACTTGGACTTTGAAAAGATGTGAGCATTTAAAGTACTGCAGAAAAAGGATCGTTTTGCTGAAAATTATTTAAAAAAAAAAACTAACCTCAATTTAATAAGTCCTCATTTAACAACTTTTTTTAGTTTTAAAAATCACACCTTTTTCTGGGTCACGTTTTTTTTGTTCAAGGAATGATAAAGCACTACAGTAGATTCCATCATAGTGGAATAAATCTCTTTAATTACTCAAATTTTGTAACTGACAAAAGTGCACTATCCCCAGGTTACTATGTGAGGTGGGCCTGACCTAAAAGTTCAGATGCAAAGTGGATAGTTAACTCCCACCCCAGAGTTCAGACATTTGTGTAATTTTCCTATGGAGAGAAGACTAGATTTTCATTTCACTTAA
The DNA here is from genome assembly GCF_025201925.1 of Gopherus flavomarginatus. Classification (NCBI taxonomy): domain Eukaryota; kingdom Metazoa; phylum Chordata; order Testudines; family Testudinidae; genus Gopherus; species Gopherus flavomarginatus. The sequence goes on from NC_066623.1 coordinate 11,740,837, forward strand.
AACAGTGGAACATGTTGAAATCTTGCAACTTACAATTGGTGTAAAACTGATGTTGGAGGAGAATGAGTCTGGCCAAATTATTAGGGTCCAAGAAAGATTTTGGACTTCTTGACCCCTAAGGTTTGGAGGAGGTGTTGATCTGGAGGGTTGATTTGGATCTGGCTTCAGTTACTGTCTTTACTAAATGGGTTCTGTTGCCTGTGCTGGTTACATTTGTAATATTGATAATGCTCAGATTCGATGCAGGAGGGGAGGGGAGGGCAGAGAGGGCATCAGTGCTTGAGAAGGAACGTACTTGCAGCTTACTTTTGCTGTCCTGTGAGTCATTTCAGTGCACTTGCAGCTTGTTGGATTCTTGTTGGAGTGATGGCAGAGGAGTAGGGAGAAGCAAAAAGAAAAGACCCCCACCCCCCTCGGCCCTCTGCTCCAAAGCAAAGCTTTCTCCTTGCCTTCTGTGCTTGAAAAGGAAGTGGGTTACCTCAACTTCCCTAAAGGACCATTAGAAAACTGTAATTTCAAAATGAGTTTCCTGTCCAAGGAAGAGAGCTTAGCACTTACAAGAACAGTTCTCCACTGTAGGAGGCAGACATTTTAGTTTTATGGGGAACAAATAAAACATTCCTCCATGCTTTACAGGCATAACACTTTCTTAGGCTCTTTCGTTACAAAATGACCTGTCTACATAGTTATGCTGATAAGATGCAGAGAATAACATGACACAAGTGTTAGCAGTGGCTGATGTCGTAAAGAGATTGGGTGTGGGGGGGCAAACAAAAAGTAACACACTGTGTTACAGCCAATTGCCTCCTTACCTTTCAGTCAGCACTAAACCCTCACACATAAGGATCACGGTGCCTGGATTGAGGTGTTTCAGTTCTTTATTACAGTGGTGCAGTCCTACCAAAATCAGTGGGGATGTACTAGGTGTTACTTAGAGCAGAATCTGTCCCTTGGAATTTAACGCATTTCCAATATCACAATAAATGTTTGAATTCTGTATTGATGCAGCTGAGCATTGTATGTCTGAACTTTGGCTCATGCTGAGTGAATGACAAGAGGATTATGCAGGCTTTAGTCTGCTCTATGAAGGTTTGGGAGGTGCCTTATCCTACTAGTTCTGATTTTTTTAACTGATTATTTGTTTGTATGAAATACATTAATTCATATTGAAAGACCAAAACCAAAGACATGAATGTTCTTTCTCTGTGCCACAGTCAAGTCATCTACCCTTGAAGAACATGAGGCTATTGAAAGCTTGCTGAAGTCCTTGGTAAAACTGAACTGTAATACAGGCAGAAGCAGCTATGAGTTTTCCAATAGGTGTCATAACTGGCTTTTTATGGGAGTCGTGATTAAAAGTAGCTGGGGAGTCATATTAAAATCAGTATAATATAAAGTCATGGGCTGTGGCTATCTAGCACTGCTTTCTCAAGTTTTATAGTGTTGGAGGAAAGTGATCTGATGTGAGGTTTGATTATATTTTTTAAATTATCTTTTATTCATTTCCAGGATACTTTCTTTATTCCCTTCCACTTGTCCATTAAAGCAAGTTTATGCTTCAGCTTTCATTGTGTATTCAGTTCATTTGTTAGCAGGATGGGATGATTTAAGTCACTTGTTTTAATTTTGTTTTGCATTTATACGTTTTAGTAATTTTTGTAAAGAAAGGTTGATTCTTATTAGTTGGAGACCATAAAAACTTGTTGTTTGCAACTAAACATAGCCTTTATACTAAAATTGGTGCTTCTTTTTGCTAACCAAGAGGATACACTATATTTATATACATTTGTTTAAGCAAATGTATATCTTAACTTACCTTTATTCAGAATCTTAATTTTTACATTTCTTATTACATTAGAAAATAACAAATGATGCATTATTTATTTTCCAGGTGATGACTGATTTTTTTTACTTGTGAATTGTGTCCAGTTCTGTGGATGGAAATTCAAATTAAATTAAAATACACAAAAACACCATTTTAATTTTTTATTAAATAAATCTCCCTTAAAATGCTGTGTACATGAGAAAAATTATCAACATTTATGAAAAAATGTGTTTTTAAACTAACTGAATTATTAAACAAAGGAAATATCTGTACTTCGTGAATTGAACTAGTTATTTCAGGTCACCATGTTCTTCAAGATTTTAGAGCTAGTAGGTGTCATTCTCTTACATGTATTTTTTATTTATAGCTTGGAAGGGGAAAACAACTTTCCTGCTTTTTCAACTCCCAATTGATTTCTTAACTTTGAATGAACTAGTCATTTAATCGAGCTAGGTGAATAAACTAAAATGAAGAAAATATTCTTTCTATATTGCAGAAGAGGCTACTGCTGTCAAAAACAGGTTTAGCACTTCAACAAACACTGGTTCCAGGTGCTTAGCTAATGACATCGACCAGTTCAGTGGTTTGACTTGACTTTACTTAAATAATTGATTTTTATCCACCTTGGTTGTTCAGCGAAAGAGTCAGATTTCAGTAACCCTGACGTTCAGTATTCTTTGATATAATTGTGTGTGGTTGACTGAAAAAAGACATTTTCCTTTAATTTCTCCTCTTCAAATATTACCACTCGCAGGTTTGCAAAACCAGTGATCCGAAAGCAGTAGACAAACAGTGTCTTTCATCTCCCTCTGTACAGACAATCTAAAAGTGAGAGATAGCAATGATATTTGAATGCGGAACCAGATAAACATGAGCATGTTGTTGTAACTTCTGTATTTGTGCCCCATACTCTCAATTTTAATTACTGCTGGTTCCCTCAGATTTTTTGCCTGAGGCTTTTTGAGCTGAAGATAGATAAGTTAGTGGATAAAGCACTCGCCTTTCATGTTGTAGACAGTTACACGGAAACAAGTTAATCCCCCCTAATTCCGATCAAGAAACCATCATCATACATGCAGTAGCTAAGTACAATTTGACATGATTGGAAATCTCTTCTAAAGAGATAATCTACTAGGAGTGAACAAACTTGACATGTCAATTACCTCCCCTCTTGGAGGGAAACCTTTCCTTGAAGAGCCAAAAATCATTAAGTCACTGCCATAGCAAAGAGATTTTGCATTTTTGCCTGCCTGCCTATAACCTAACTTAAATGTCTGCCTGCCTGCCTAATGGCACTACAAATGAGAAACAGAATAAACATCTCATTCAAGTATGAAAAAAATGTACGAGGAACAAAAGCCATCACCCAGGCTAGTGCTGAGTGCAGCAAAAAGTTCTAGTTTTACGTGCACACAGTACTTTGAAGTCTGGCAATAACAAAATCCTAGAAAATGTACAAAAAGTTAGTTCCAGGAACTCAACGAACAGTCAAGAATCAAGGTTTCTGATTTAGGAGGACATGAAACATAACTATAGTTTAAATAGTAGGACTTCAAACAGGCATTTAATCTTCACTGGCATAAATATAAAAGGAGACAGTGAGAACTATTGTGCTCAATCTTTCATGAGACTGTATTTTAGCACAGTTTAAAACAAGTTGGGCCTGTTCTCTCTTACATTGGTGCAAATTAGGAAAAATTCCATTGGATTCAGTGGAGTTACACTAATGTAAAATTAAGAAAAGATCTGAATCCAGCTCTTTGAGTTGCACTAATCTCAAATGTACAGTGTGCATTGCTACATCTTCACAGATCTATAAGTGCACAAATGGATTTTGTGAAACTTCCAGTGCTATGCCTCTGCTCCAAGATTAGAGTCCATCCTCTACCATTTATATTGTATTCCCTGACACTGTGAGGCAAATAGTTCAAATAAAGTACTACATAGTGCTTTAATGTTTGTTTATATGCAGTGTTGTTGTAGCCGTGTTTGTCCGAGGATATTAGCGAGACAAGATGGGTCAGATAATATCTTTTATTGGGCCAACTTATTTCTTTGACTGTTGAGAATTGACATCTTATAGCCTTGTTCACCAAACACCAACTGAGTTTTAGCTATCATATTTTAATTAAGAACGGTTTATTCCCCCCCAGCGGAAATTCTTGAATTGGCTGGAAATGCAGCGAGGGACAACAAGAAGGGTCGAGTCACTCCTAGACACATTCTGTTGGCTGTAGCAAATGATGAAGAATTAAATCAGGTAAGAAAAGTCTCCATCATGTGAGGGCCAGCATTTCCTTTAGGGTTTCTTCCATTATCCTTCCGTTATTACTGAATTGTAATTCAAAACCTCTGCTTCTTGAGCAGGCCACTGGAAAGCAGTTCATTCTTTCACTATGTAACTAGTTAAAGTACGCCGCTTAATTACATTTCAGGGAATAAAATGTGCAATGCAAAGGAGATACAACACAACAGTTGCCTCCTCTGAGACACCAAGGGAAAGCCTCCTAGGAAACTGTGTCAGTCAGTTCCTTTGAATTAGTAGTCCTGTATGTATTCTGGTTATGTAGATCTTTCTTTTTTGTCCTAAAACTTTCTTAGCCCATTGGGGCCAGACTTCAGGAGTAAGAAGACTGGATTTTTTGAGATAGTCAAATAAATGCAGACATAGCTAGTATTTATTATTTATCATTTATTTGCATTGGAATACATCACCCAGAGGCACTAACGGGGATCACAGTCCATTGAGTTAAGTCCTATACAAACACATAATAAGAAAAACTCCCTACTGCAGTCCAGTGTTCCACTAGCTGAAAAAACAATCTACTCCAGCCATCCTCCCTAGAAATCCCATAATACTACCCTGTTCATTATTCCTTTTGTGGGTCAGGGGCCTTACCTTATAGATCCTGAGCTTCAGTCAAGGAACACTCAGCGCAGATCAAGATGGGGAATGCCACAGGGGCTTTAAGTCACTTTTTGCACCCTCTCTAATTCAGTAGAAATCTTGATGCTGGTCTGGTCCAGGACGCTAATTGGAGAGTGGAGTTAAGGTTGTCTTTAGAAATATGCAACTGGATATATTTCCCATGTACTTTTAATTAATAGCATGCATGGACTCAGAGTGTATTTGATTATTTATCTACCTCAGTGGTTCTCAAACTGTGGGTCAGGACCCCAAAGTGGGTTATGACCTATTTTAATGGGCCCCCTAGGGCCAGCAGTAGACTTGCTGGAATTTGGGGCTGAAATCCAACCCCCACCCCCACCCAGGGAGGCAGGGCTTGGGTGGCAGCCCCCGCCACCCCCACCCTCCCCCAGGTCATGTAGTAACTTTGTCAGAAGCGGGTCACGGTGCAATGAAGTTTGAGAACCCCTGATCTACCTTTTCTTAACTGTATTGTTTCCATGTTTTTTAAGACTTAGATTCTTTATAACTGTAATATTTCTGGATGTACATCTCTACCCCAATATAATGTGACCCGATATAACACAAATTCGGCTATAATGTGGTAAAGCCGTGCTCCGGGGGGGGGGCGGCTGCTCACTCTGGCAGATCAAAGCAAGTTCGATATAATGCGGTTTCACCTGTAACGCTGTATATTTTTTTGGCTCCCAAGGACAACGTTGTATCGGGGTAGAGGTGTATATACGTTATATACATACATGTGTTATAAATGCATATATACACATTACCTATCACGTGAAGTTTCTTGTCTGTTAATTTCTTTAGTTTTTAAAGATTCAGGGAAATGCAAGTTTAAGAGCTTCATATGCACGCCTCTCCCTCTCCCCCTCCCCTCGTACTCCGCATGAAGCTTAGAGTGCTCCCTTTTGAACACACACTGCCCTGCAAAGCTCCTGAGTCCACAGATATGACTATCCTATTTTCTCTCTAATCTGTAGCTGAATAATTTAGTCTTTGTTGCACACATTTGACAGCCTAGATGAAAAATTAATCGTGTGTGAGCACAAAAGACATCTGGGATGCATAGCAACATGCAAGAATCTGTGCATTTTCTGACTAAATTGTTCAGTTTAAATTCATGTTGTTTGGAAAGTGTTTCTTTGCTTCAGAGATATTTATTGAGATATATAAAGACAAAACTAGGAATAGACCACACAGAATACAGTGCATAGTAATAAACACTGCTTGCTCTTTATCACTGTGGAGATGCTGGATTTAATTATTTTCTACTTTATTTGCATTTAGCTATTGAAAGGTGTCACCATAGCCAGTGGTGGTGTATTACCAAATATTCACCCAGAGCTACTTGCAAAGAAGCGAGGATCTAAAGGGAAACTGGAAGCCATCATCACTCCACCCCCAGCTAAGAAGGCAAAGTCCCCATCACAGAAAAAAACTGTATCAAAGAAAGCAGGAGGCAAGAAAGGATCAAGGAAGTCCAAGGTAAAGTATTCTGTGTATATCAAACCCAAAACATGTAATGGAGGAGCTGCTAAAAACTGGAGAATCAGAGAGACTATATACAGTTATAGACCAGTGGTCCCCAACGCGGTGCCCATGGGGGCATCTTAATGCGCCCGCGTCCTCGCCCCTGGGAGGGCACCCGCCAAAATGCCGCCGAATCGAGAGGCGTCACCCTCGAATTTCAGCAGGGACGCCTCTCGATGACGTCACTTGTCGACGGCAAGCGGCGTCATCAAGAGGCGTCGCTGCCAAAATGCCACCGAAATTCAGCGGCATTTCGGCGGGTGCTCCACCGCTGAAGTGATCCAGACGAAAAAGTTAGGGACCACTGATATAGACCTATATAGTAAATATCCTTTAGGGTATTTTCCAGTTCAGAGTGCAATCAGGGGTAGCAGTTTCAGTAGTAACATAAACAATTACCAAAAGTCAAATAACAGCCCTCACCCCAGAGTGACTCAAAGCATGAATGTCAGTCAAACTGGCACATCTGCTGTGAATATAGGCCTGAGGAGGTGGAGATTGTAGCTGTGGCATGGCAGGATTGTGGCTAGCACATTAACGAACTCAATGAATCCAAAAATCTCATATGGCAACTATAGTGGCAGCTGTGCAGTGAATGCACAGGTGTCTGTGCTCTGCCACTGGATGAGAGAGGCAATTTAAATTTACTTGGATTTAGCGTGGGGTATCAGTATTTGGCACTCAGAGTATTTGGATAATTCTATCAAAACTAAAATCACATTAGAATAATATTTTTCCTTCAGTTGCAAATATAAAGAAAAAGTATAACATTTCAGTTTGCTGATTTCATTAGGTATCTTATCAATAACATTGCAAAGGCAAGCATTTTTTTGAAAAAGTAGATTTAATAAGGTTCTCATTTAATAAATTTGCTGAAATTCAGAGATGGGTTTTGTTATCTCTTTGAAGTGGAGATAGGATTCTGCCAGAGCAGGTAGTTAGATCTCTTTCTGCATGGAGAAGTCGTGATATTTAGCTTGCCTAAATACAGATTCTTCAGCAGAAGCAGTGCCATAAAAATTTTTTATTCTGCATTTTTAGGTTGTAATGAGACTCTTCTGAATTTTGAGCTGGAGACTTCTTTAATTCCTAAAGACTAAATGTAGATCATTCAAAATTTGAAGAAGAAAAAAGAAAGTGTGTGGGTGGGGGCCATCCAGATCATGATAAATTTCTTGTACTAAAATAAGGAAATTCATTTTTGAACTTTTTTACTAGCGTTTCCATTTATAGAGGTTAGGAATTTCTTTCTATTTCATATGCATACATGCAAGGTTTAGTGTGTGGGGGAAAATTGTGGAAAATTACACATGAAAAATTCTGGATGCACAAATGTTCACAGGCATTTAATGTGCTGCATTTGAAAATGCTGCCTTCTGTGTTTAACAAAGACAATATCTTTGTCTTGAACACTCTATTCTGAGGTCCTAATTATTTTCCTGATTTTACAGTTGTTTTTTGAACTCTTGAATTTTCTCTCTCCTTGTAGAACACCTAGTAGGTGGCATTTGGAGTGCAGAGCTTCTAATAACCATGCACTAATAATTTTCTTAAATCTGGATTTTGTTTTCTTACTTGATTACAAAAGCAGGAAGTCTGTTGTGGGGTTCTGTTTTTCTTCCACAGAATAAACTTCATTGTCTGCTTACTATACTAATATTTGGCTAATAATAAACTCCAGGAGAATTGAAATAGGAGCCATGGAAATCTAATTTTCAAAACATTTGTATAATGTTTGGTTATGGTTACACTTCCTAGAAACACAAATATACTGCTGCATCTTCACCACCTTACTTGTTTACTTGCATACTGTGTTACCTATACTTTTGGAGGGAGTATAAAACATTACAGTAGCTTTGCTTTAATGTCCCAAGTAGAGGTCTGGTTCACAGACATGTTGTTGAGGCAATACATATTTATGCTAAATGTATGTATTTATTTATTTATTTATTTATTTTTAATTAAAATATTCCTACCTCTCAGTTTGCAGCAGTTGAGCTAGTTGCTACAGCAGTTGTTTCACTGCCATGATTGACATCCCTTCAAAATGATACAGTTCTAATTTATATCCAGCAATTTGATGCAGGCCAAGCCTGTGTTGTTCCAGTTAAATAATCCAGTTAAATGAATGGAATAAACCCTGTAATTTTACTGGGTAATGGAAGATGACTTGGGCCAGGTTTGAAAAACAGAATTTTTCAGCCAGTGCCCACAACACCTCTAGTCAGGCGTACAGCATAATAGAGTACATGATTGATGTTATTTACGATAACAGCCAAATTTTCAAATAGGTACCTAAAAACATAGCTGTGAAATTTGCAAGTGACCACTTTCATGCATAGATACAGGATTTCATCTGTGAAAAAGGCTCTTAGAAATGCCAAGAATGTCTATTGCAAATGGGTACATTGCCCTTTTGCATTTTGAGAAAATTGTTAAAAATATTTTGGGAAATTTTAGAAAGCTAGTGAAGTCTCTAATTTGTGTGGTTTCATAGGCAAAAGGGGACCTCGGTGGACATGCAAACACTGAGGTCATTTCTCCTTTGGATGCATATGTATAGCTACCTTTATTAACATTTATCAGTCACATATGTGACTAAAGGACAGACTCCAATACCATTGTTTATATTAGTTGTTTATAGCATAATAAATATAGATGTGTGTATTGCATGTCATATTATCAGTATTATTGAACCATATTTCTCACCTCTGGTTAACTAATTAACTATATTTTTGCAAGAAGAAGCAGGGAGAAGTCAGCAAATCAGCAAGTGCTGACAGTACAACAGAAGGAACTCCTGCAGATGGATTCACAGTCTTGTCCACCAAAAGTCTTTTCCTTGGCCAGAAGGTATGTCTATGCATTTTATAAGCCAATACCTATCTTGAAGTTTTGCTTAAGAGATACAGCCAAAAAAGGCCTGTGCTTGATTAACATTCACCCAGTCTTGTAGTTCATCTGCACATGCAGTATGGAGCGGATTTGGATAAGCATTTTTAACAAAGAAATCCCCTGAAACCATTTTTTTTTTTAATAAATGGATCTTCATGTGCATAATTAACCAAACATTCTGATGCAGTGAAATTTTGCTTGCTATGAAACTTTCCACATTTTTTTGTTAGACAGCATAATTATTACAGCTAAGCTTCTCCCAATGATGACATTTTGCTAAGGACAAAAGGCAGCCTGCTTTATTGCCAATATAAATGATTTACAGGCTTCGATCAAAACCATTTAAAATATTTTTTTCTAATAGTTTTTGTAAAAAAAAAATAATAAAATGAAAATCTAATACCCTACAATAATGAATGAGGCTTTTGCAAAAAGCTGTTTATCAACAATTGTGTTTACCCTGTGAGCGTACTTTGAGAGTTGGGTATGTCAGGGTTTTAATCTAAAATAACACTTTAAAGAGACATTGTTAATTCAAGAAATGAACCTGATCTCTTTTCTTGAAACCAGTCTTGAACTTATGTGATATACTATTTTGCAGTAAGACTGCGTCTGTCTTTTATCATTCAGTGGCTAAATCATTGTATTGTAAATTGTAAGTGATGAACCATTTTTGTCCCATCATGGAATGTCTCCTTTAACTCATTTTAATTTCATATCGAGACTGTATTCCATTTATTGTTGCACAGCTTGTCTGCTAAGTTCATTATGCATGCAAGTAACTTTATTTTATTTTCTGCAAATGGTTTCTGTATTTTACATGCAGTTTACACTTGCGGTCAGATTGTCATTTGAAAGAGAGAGATTGGCTGCTTCCTCTGGAATCTTCTTGAAAATATTCAGATTTTAAGACATTTTGATTAGTTAAAATCCAAAGTTTATAAACTAAATATTCTCTTTACAGAGCAACCAAGTTAAGGCTTTTGGAATTGATTTGGAATTCTTTTGTTCAAAATAGGAATTAATGTCATGGTATCACAGACCTTACCCTGATGACGACATAGCCAGTAGAATTTTGCTATCCATTTCAATGAGAGAAAGCTCTTCGGGACAGGCACTGGTTTTGTTTGCAGCAATCACAATGGGGTCTGGATCAATTACTGGATCTCTTAAGTGATAACAATAATACAAATAATTAATAATAAGCAACTCTGGGCCCCAGTGCTCCTTTGATATGAATCACAGATATAATGGGTTTACCTTGCAGAGTTTACCTTCCTTTGTCCCCTTAACGGTGAGGGATTTCTAACCTTATGCTGGTGAAAGAGTGCAACCTAGCAATGCAACAGAACTCTAGACAACTGGTTCCTTATTCACATGGAACACAGCTCCCTGAGCGTTGTACTGCCATTCGGTCTCCATGCAGCCATGCTCCTTTCTCCCTCTGAGCAGCTTTAACTCAACAGAACTGCTCACTGCTATGTCTTAGATTCCCCTGCTCAGTGCTACTGGGTTTAGCTCCTCTCTGCCCGTACAATTGAAAGGGAGCATCTGTATCACTTTGTGTGCAAATCTAAGTGACATAAAAAAAAATCATGCCTGTCTATGGTAAGCACAAATCATGTATGAAGGAGCTGTTTCCCAGTGGCTGTATTTGATGGGGCAAATCGTGGCTCACATTGACATTAGTGGGAGTTTGCTTGTCTCATATTTGTAACGGAAAAAAATGCAAATATGATGCAAATTACACCTCCTATGAAGAAAAACCCAGATAAAATGTGCACTTCTGTTCATGTAGAGAGGATACATGTTGATATACATCACCTAGCTATTAAAGGCCATATTCTGCTTTTGCACCATATTAGGAACTGTTATTAAAGGCAGTGAGTGCTCAGTGCAGAAATCAAGGTTATAAAATACCATATTGTTAATGAATCTAAGAATTCCCTAAATCCTACTCTCTATCTTTATTAGGTTAAAAATAGAGGGCATTCTTACCTTACGTGAAGTGACAAATAATAAATCTGTTACTGTGGTAATTTTTTTTCCTAGAAAAAACATTTTGGGGACTAATTTGATTTTTCACAGATTCCTTTTAAGCCTGAAAACATGGAAAGCTTAAAAGGCAAAGATCTCACTGCACTATAGTATATAAAGAAGTGATATCTTTGAATGCATGCATTTAACAAAAACACAGGATAAAATAGTTTGTTTTGTCAGCTTATTGGTTAGGAATATTTTCAGAAGCATTCCCCAGAAATTATTTTTCAGCAGCTCAATGTGCCTCAATGTATTTTACTAATGATCCAACATAGTGTATTTTTTTCTATATTGAGAAAAAACAAGGGCAGAACATTGGGCCTGATCTGTGGTTGCTGAGTACCTCAGGTGAAGTCCTGAGCACCCTCAACACTCATAGATGCAGTGGGAGTGAACAGCCCTTTTCACCTACTAGGTTATAGGCCCATTCCGCACAGGCTTGGTTGAATAAGAAAGGTTCATGGATGTTATACAGTATATCTGTTGCTAAGATACTTTCTCTATGAAAGAAGGCAAGCAGGTTAACAGACTGGTTGCTAATTGTTATTCTTAATTATGTTTGTCTTGACCCATTGAAATTTCAAACAAGTCCTTTCATTATTCTGAAAATTTTACAGATTACTTATAAATAGTGAGTGCATTATCTTGGAATCAATGAAATGCTTCATTTCTACATGCAACTGCTGTTTTAAAAAGACAACCTTGATTAAAATATTTATCTAAAGCATTAAGTCAGAGACTGTGTTTCCAGAAAGAATCTAAAGTTTTGTTGTTGTGGGGAGGGAGGAGTGTTTGTTTTTTTAAATCAGAGTCTAATGATATTAAATTTTCTAGGTCTTCCTGGTACAGCAGATATTTATTTTAAGTGACTAATGCAGCCCAACAATGTGATGAGCGCTGTAATTCTTAGAAATTCCCACTGTACTGTATTTTCAAAGTGTGGGGGAGGGAGAAAGAGTCTTGGAAAGTTACTGGAAAGGCAAAAGAGAACCTGGTTTTGCTTTCTTCATCACTACCTTCCTATTTCAGAATTGTGGGATCTTGTGCAAAAGGTAAATTATTCATAGCTCTCAGAATGCAGTTACCCTCATACTTAGAGGAGACAATGGGATCGGGGACTAGTAAAGGGGACTGAGAGTTATGATTCCTGGGTTCTAATTCTGACTGTGCGATTGCCATACTGTAAATCATTTAATCTTTTGGTATGTGTTTCCCCATCTGTAAAATGGAGATACATACATACATTCCTCACAGGGATGATAGCAGGCTTAATGCACTAATGCTTATAAGCATTTTGTGATGGAGACCATTCTTCCTTAAATATTGATTGATTTTAGTTTATTTCAAGCAACTTTCCATTGCTCTGGGTGCTCTTACAAAAATTTGAATATAAACATTCAGAGCACCAAACAGATTACTGTTACGGCCTCTTAGATATTACTTTTATTCCCTGTAATAACAACAAGCACTACAAATAATAAATAAGAATAACAGGTCCAAAAGATAACTACTCTTCCCTTAAACCTATAATCAATAACCTTCAAATGACCATTCTCCTGCCTGAATTCCTCTATAAGCATGTTCACTAGATCTGCAAATCTGGGCTGTGGCAGACTTAAGGGGAAGCAAGGAAGTAATCATATACTTACTGCCATGTCATCCATGATGCCTTAATGGGAAAAATCCTTTTTTCTGGCTCCACATTTGGAGGAAGGAAAAGGTTTACTAGCAAGAACTGGTTCTGTCACTGCAATATCCCCCAAAGATTTAATTACTGAGAACATTGTAGCACACACTGCAGGCTTGAGTACAGTCTTTTCAAAGAGGCTTCAACTAGGCCTGAAATAGGCATTCCAGTTTTGTGTGTGCAAATTAAATTAATAGATAATTACTCAGTCCTTACTCAGGCAAAATAGCAAAGAATTCAGGGGAGTTTTGCCTGAAGTAAGGACTACAAGTGTCGGCCAAATAATAATAATTAGCACTTCTGTGGCACTTAACATTTTCTAAGTACGCTTTAACTAATTCATCTAATTAAATGTTAACTAATTAGAGGCCTACCCAGTGTTGTACATGCAAGTGCAATTTGTGTCTCTTTTTAACAATGTGACCCTTTAGGGATCAGTTCTCTTCTCTTGCCTGATATACAAACTTATATTATATGATGCATGCTCACATATTGGACAGTAAAATTGAACCATTAGTCATCAGGATTTAATTCTCATTGAAACCTTTTGATTTATATTGTAAATATGTGACAGATACCTAACACTTCATAATAAATGTCTAATTGCTGCACAGTAAAAAGGCAGCCTAAGACTGGATGATGGGGCTTTTGTAGGTGGACTTTTTTATAGTTAAATTGGGACATACATTAATAACTAACATAAATCCATGAATATCAAGGGGACCCCAAAACTGAAAAAAAAGGTCTGGAGTTAATAAAAGTGAGGGGAAAACCCACAGAAATCTGGGAACTAGGGAATGAAAAGAGTTAACTTTAAAATGAAACAAACAAATATGTTCAGGCCTCTATTACAATTTAAATCTCGTATGGTCAGCTTTTTATTTCAGTGCGCACACAGTTTTTTTCAGTATTGATTTGATTTTAAAAGAAAAAACAGCAGTTGCTTGTAGTCATACTCAAGACTCAAACTGGATTATTTGAAAAATCAGTAACCAGATGTGTGAAATATTACTGGATTCAAATTCTGTTTGAAAGTCAAACTTTCCCACATTTCATTACAAAGTCAAAAATGGGCCCATATTTGCACAGATGTTCAAGTATGCTAATTTTTGGAACTAAAATGGGCCCATTTTTTGAGTGAAAATTGCTTACAGGTTAAAATCATGCAAACAATTTTGCACTGACAAGTTTTTTAAAGACAGTATTTCTCTGTCTGTGTGCATAATCACATGAAACGAAATGGTGACAATTTTTGTTGGAAACTCCACAGCAAAAATTATAAATTTTGCACATCTCTAGGAATGACATGTTGACTTTACTGGCATCCAGGTCATACATTACATAAAACCAGTTGTCCAGTATATCGACACGTTTATATTCCCGCTCAGTAAATTAACTCACACACAGGAAGGAGATGTGCACTTAACATTAAGTAACATGGATTAAAATACAACAGACCAAATTCAGCAATCGGTGGAAGTAATCTCTGGGTCTCAATATACTTGATTACACTGAAATGTTGTACTTCATAGGTCAGATCCAGAGCCCATTAAATTCAAAAGGAATCTTTCCATTGGCTTCAGTGGGCTTTAGATCAGGATTTATGTAAGTGAATGAGAACTTTGTCTTTAGTTTTCTTTATCTATAAATATTTGATAAAAATTTAGCATTAGCTCAAATACATACTTGGGTGGCCTTCTGTACTGCGTAGTCAGACACTGAAAAAGTCACTTTAGGTGCATGGATAGCAACATGCTGATCAAATTTGTAGGCATAATTATAATGTGTATATATCTGCTTATTCTCACTGTTGTGCTCTACAAAAGGGATTAGGGAGATTACAAATATAAACATTATTGAATCATCATATTTTTAAAACATTTGAGTTAGTTTGATGTTTATGATATCAAAGACTTTAGAACACTGGCTGCAACTAGGGCACAGTGTAGCTAAGCACAGATTCTCTACACAGTTTTGTCAAACTGCTGTCTTCACTAGACTCTTGCTGTCCCAGTGGTTGGTATGTCATGAGCAGAGTCTGACATTCTGTGTTCAATTGTCCCAGACTACAGAGTAATTTGTGATATGTATTAGAGACTCACAAACTTGTGCTCAGTAATGAACAAACTGCACTAATAGTGTGTCACTGAGCACTTTTTTACAAATATGTTCTTGCTGGTATGGTATTGTAACTTTAATTCTTCTTTGAGTAATATACCTAGGGTGCTCTACTTCAGGTGCACATGTACCTCTCACGCCCTTGATTGGAGATTTTCCATTAGCGGTGTCCATTTGTCCTGTGCATGCACTCTATACATGTGGTGCTGCACACCGAGGGTTTGTAGAGTTGTGCTGGCAAACCACCCTCAATCTCTCCTCTACCGCCTCAGCCTGAGACAAACCTGTAGCATGTCTGCCTTTGGTAAGCTTAGCGTATTCTACAGTTGTTGTTTTAGTTAGTTCAGTGTTTCTAGTTAGTGTTAGTATAGAATTAGTTAGATAGTAGTGAGGGGCTTGGGTTTTTTCACCCTTTTTTCCAGAGAACCTATTTGGCCTGGCTGGGTATGCCTGGCTCACCAGGTTTCAAATGCTGCCTCTCCTGGTCAGCGACAGCCACTTGACATGTATCCATTTGCTTCAGAGAGTCCCATATCGCCCAAAAGGGTAACTTTCACCAACCTCTCATGTTTAGCATGGAAGAATCAGGAGACCAAATGGAGGATGGAACACTCCCTTCAACCTGCTTCTGAGTCATGTCAAAAGACACCTCCCTCCACCCCCGATACATCTGTGTCCGGACAGATCCAGCACCCCTTCAGCCTCAGCCCAGTCTCCCGTAAAAGGGGGAAGACAGCAGAGGACTCAAGGAACGCTCCAAAAAAGAGGAGCTCTGTCTCCCACCAGAAGGAATCAGCTGCTAAAAGGCCCACCCCCACTCCCGGGGGAACACTGAGGAGAATGAAGGGGACATTCAGTCAGTCTCCTCATTATCAGGGCAGGGTTCTCCTCTATCTCCATCCAGGAACCCGTACTTTGACAAGGTACCACAACAGGAATGGTAAGTTCAGCCCTGAGTGTAATCCCCTCTTCTAGATGCCCCCCACCCCCAATGGCCTTACTGGGTTCTTTGGGCAGCATATTGGCAATAACTTGCCAAACCTCCCATTGCACTAAGAGGCTGGGGTCTCCTATACCATTCCCACGACACAAGGAGACCTTTGAAGAATAGGAGTCTAGGGTAGATATGGAGGCCACCCCTCAACTCCTGTTTCATCCTTGTCTCTGGAAAAGTCAATCATGCCTTCACTATCATTGATGGTCGATGATTTTCATCAGTTCGGGACCTTTTGAAAAGGGTGTCTGACACCCTTCAGATACCTCTTGAGGAGGTTAAAGACTCACAACACAGGCTCCTGGACATTCTGCAGTCAGCAACACTCAGCTAGGTTGCATTACCTGCTAATGGAGTGCTCCTCCATCCAATGAAGACTATGTGGCAAACTGTCACTATCCCTCCAACTTGCAAATAGGTGGATAAGAAATATTATGTCCCTCCTGGGGACTCAGAATTTTTGTTTTCCAACCCATCGCCTATTTCCCGGGTAGTGGATGTTGTAAATTAGAGGGGCAAACTGCATTACTGTACATTACGTACAATAAGGACCAGAAGAGATTAGATCTCTTTTGGCTGAAAGGCTTACTCATCCGCCACCCTCCAGTTTGAGATCTCAAACTATCAGGTGATCATGGCCAAGTATGACTTCATGAATTACAAGAAGTTTGCTGCCTTTATTGATCATCTTACATATGAGCATAGGGAACACTTTCAGGCCATCATCACGGAGGGTCAGTTATCAGCCAGAACCTCTCTCCAAGGGTCCTTAGATGCCGCAGACACTGCAACCAGATCCATCTCCACAGGGTTCAGGGTGTCATGGCTCCAGCTGTTGAGGTTCCTGAGAGAGAAGATAAGAATACTGTTGAGGACCTCCCATTTGATGGTCAGAAGTGCTTCTTGGGGTTTACAGATGAGTCCTGACACACACTGAAGGACCCCAGGGCCATGTTGACATCTTTGGATATATAAACAGCTAAGAACAAGAGGAGATTTTGCAGGTCTCTAACTGCTCAGAGATCGCGCCTGGCCCAGTTGTCTGAATTTCACTGGACCGCCAAACCCACTAGAAAGAGATAAAGATTCCAGAGGAAGAGAGCTCCTCACCCTCCTTAACTGAGTATCCAGTCATCACAACAATTTTGACAGGTCGGTCAAGGGTTTGATTTTTCACCTCTAGCTGGCAAGCTTCAAATTTCACTGACCTTCCCACTTTTGGAGACTGCCTTTCCCACTTGTAACAGACTTATCATCATATTACAACAGCCAAATGGGCCCTGAAGGTTATAAAATTGGGCTACACCATCCACTTTATGTCCCTCCCTCCCTGCCACGCCCCTTCCTGTCCCTCTTCAATGACCCCTCTAATGAGACTATACTGAGTCAAGAAGTGCATTCTCTCCTTCATTTAGGAGCGATAGTGCCTGTCCCATCCCCTTGCAGGGGGAAAAGGTTTTACTTGAAGTATTTGCTCATGCCCAAGGATGAAGGGTGGAGACCGATCTTACATCTAAGATGACTGAACAAATTAGTGAAGTCTCAGAAGTTCAGGATGACGACTCCGGCAGCTGTAATTCCTTCTCTAGAGGAGGAGATTGGTTTTCAGCCCTCAACATACAGGACACCTATTTCCATATAGTGATTCACCCAGCTCACAAGAAATACACACATTTTATCCTGGGCCAGGAGCGTTTTCAATGCTAGGTACTTCCCTTTCCCCTCAGCTTGCCCCTTCGGCTACAAAGTGTTCTCAAAGGTTCTAGTGGTAGTAGCTGCTTTCCTTTGGCAAGAGTCGATTTTAGTTGTTCTGTATCTCAACAGCTGGCTACTTAAGGGCCAATATTACAAAGCAGTGCTGACCTCCACCCAGGCAGCTCTTACTCTCTTCTAGGACTTGGGTCTCCAGCTGAATGTAAAAAAAAGCAAACCAAAAACTCCTCTTCGCTCTGGTACAGATAATGCAATTTATAGGGGTATACTTTGGTTCATTGGCACCCAGTGGGCAGATTCATAACCTTGACAAATCTGGTCATGACAATTCAAGGAAATCCCTGATCCACAGTAAGGAACTGTTTGCAGTTGACAGCTTTCACCTTTGTAACAAGATTTCACCTTTTTGCTGCTTTCAGGGCTGGTTCAAAAGGATCTATTCGTCAACTAGAGACAGTTTGGACAAACAGGTCACAGTTCCCCTCCAGTTGAAGAACTCCCTAGTCTGGTTGAAAAATCAGCTCCATGTCTGCACAGCCATCGCTTTCATCCACCCAGCGCTAGCAGTAACTGTGACAGACGCATCACTTTAGGGTGGGGAGCACACCTCCAAACCCTGACAACTCTGGACAGATGATCACCTAAAGAAACTGGTCCCCATATCAACCTGTTGGAACTCAAAGCAGTCAGGAACGTATGTCTTCGGTTGCTGCCACTCATCAGGGGCAAATCAATCAGGATCGTGACAGGCAATGTGGCTTGTATATTCTGCATCAACAAACAAGGAGTAAGAACTCCTTCCATGTTCACTGAAGCTATAAAGTTATGGAACTGGTATAGAAGCCATCAGATTCAGATCTCAGCTGTTTACCTTCCTGAAGCCCAGAATAGCACAGTTGATATGCTCAGCAAGTGCTTCTCCCAGGACGATGAATGGGCATTGGACTAAAATTCTTCATGGGGTATTCCAAAGGTGAAGACTTCCAGAGGTGGACCCATTCAAAAACAAGAATTATCCCATTCTGCTCCAGAGGCGGTCTAGGTCACCATGCTTTGAGGACTCCTTTTCTCCTTCCTTGGATGAAGAGCCTGTTCTCCAACACCACTAATACGAAGAGTGGTTAACAAGATTAGACAGGGCAAAGACAGGACTGTCCTTATAGTACCAACCTAGTTAAGACAGGCTTGGTATCTTTCCCTGCTTCACCTATGTGTCCAACTGTCATTCAAGCTTCTTACCATCTGTCATCTGGTCTCCCAGGATGCAGGTTGCATGCTTCACAGAAACCTAGGGGTCCTCCACCTCTGCATATGGCTTCTAGGTGGTTCACAGAATTAAAATCTACCTGCCCTATAGGAGAACAGGTATGACTAAACATTAGAAGGGAGTCAACTTGAATTAGTTGCCTTCAGAAATGGAAAAGATTCAACCACTAATGTTACCGTCACCATCTTGTGCCTGAATTCTCTTCACTGTCAGACATCTTGGATTACCTGCTGGACTTGAAGAAATCAGTATTATCAACTGGCTCTATTAGGGTTCATATTGCTGCGATATCAGCATTTCATCACCCACTAGAAGGGTTTTCCATATTTGCTCACCCTATGTCCTCAAGATTTATTAAAGGTTTAGGGAACCTGCAGCTTGCTCCTTGCTTCATTTATGAAGACAGCCTTTCTAGTAGCTATCACATCAACTAGCAGGATTGGGGAGATTGGGACCTGGCTGGCAGACCCTCCATTAATGGTATTTTTCAAGGACAAGGTCTCTTTATGGCTGCACCCAAAATTCTCACCTACAGTGTGGTCAATTCACATCTTCACTGATCTATTCATATACCAGTATTTTTCCCAATCCACATAAAACTCAGCAGGAGACCTCCTTTCATATTTTAAATGTGAGGCGGGCATTGGCCTTTTATCTAGATTGGACCAAATAATTTCAAGAATCACCTAGACTGTTTGTCTCCATCACAGAGAGATCCAAGGGGTCTGTGATATCTACACGGAGGCTGAATCTCTGTGTGTGTTGTTGTTTTCTGCAATGAAGCTGGTGCTTTACCTCCCCAGTGGATAATAGCACACTCTGTCAGTTCTGGCAACTTCTGCAGCTTTAGTTAACCACATTCCAGTGTCTGAAATATGCAGAGCTACTACATGGGCCAAGGTGCCTACTTTTACTAAACACTGTGTTTTGGTCCACCTCATCAGATCTGATGTGGTGCTTGGTACTGCTGTACTGTCTTCAATCTTCGAATCAATTCCTAAGCCCCCTCCTCTCTGTGGTGATGCTGCTTGGGAGTCACCTGAGGTGGAGCAACCATAGAGATGCTACTCGAAGAAAAAGAAGAAGAGGTTACCTTTTGCAGTAGCTGTGGTTCTTTGAGATGTGTCCACCTCTGGGTGTTCCACTACTGACCCACCTTCCCTTCGGCTTCGGATTGTCCTTTGTTGGACATTCAGATAGAGAAGGAACTGAGGGCAGTTCACCCACACAGCTCAGTGTACCTTAGGCACGAGCTTGTATCAAGTGCATGTGGGGGCCAAATGGCCATTGCTAATGGAAAATCTCCAATCAAGGCTCAAGAGGTAAATTGTGCATTGACAGTGGGGCATCTATAGGGACTCACATCTCAACCACAGTTGTGGCACAAGGCATATATTTCTTATTTGAGCATGACTTGTGATTTAATGAACACTTAATATGCCTTGCTCAAAACATGTTGCTAGATGTTAAAACTATATTGCCTGAGATTCCACTTGATAGTTTCATTTTTAAAGAACTTAAGATATAAATGTGAGGTTAATCTCCTGATGCCTGTGCTAATTGATTTCCATCACCCTGATACATACCAATGATAAATCCTCCTAATACTGATGGCTGTGGGGATGTCTAAAAGACAGCCCTATGCGGAGTATAGTTCACAGGCTGCAGGCAGAAAAATATTTAACTAAAAGAAAAAGTAGAGCCACTAAAAATATTGCACTGGATTGCAGCACAAGCATGCACCATAAACATCGCAGATATACAGACAGAGCCTTCCATTTACTCAGTGGTGCTACTTCACCAGCCCTTCTACCAATATAACGCAGTCCAGGACAAATGAAGATTTAAGGTACTAAGGTGCAGATCATGATGTCTGCTTCTGTGACTAAAAAGGAAAGACTGGCAGTGTCATTGGAAATAAATATCTGATTTCTCCAGAACATCTTCACACTTAATGGATTAAGTAAAGAAGGGGAGACCCATTAAAACCACCATGTACTCTATTAAAAGTCCTGGCCTATCTAAAGAATTCCTGTCTCAACTTGATGCATAAGAAGTCGTGAGAGTATCTTTGAGCCAGGAGTTCAAGGGGGAATGGCTTATCCTTTATCATGTCAGTGCAGGAATTTCAAACAATTCTGAACATAAAACATACACTGTATAAGAGCAAAGCTCATTAACAAGAACATTGACTTCCTTTCCATATACAGAACAATGTTTGAGTCTTGTGTTCGAAATTGATTCTTTGTTGGACCAATAACCCCTTTTATGACCTGCACTTTATTTTGCGTATTTATTTGCAGTGATGCTATCTCCATCTGTGTTGCAAAGCTTACTTTTCTGCAGCTTCTCTGATTTCCCAGCTGTCCTGTTATTTCCCACCTCATGCTTTTCTTTTCAGCTGAACCTTATTCACAGTGAAATCAGTAATTTAGCCGGCTTTGAGGTGGAGGCCATTATCAATCCTACCAATGCTGACATTGACCTTAAAGATGACCTAGGTAAATGGGGAATGGGTTGACACAACTAATGGTCACATGAAAATTATGGAACCCAGAATTTATTCTCCAGGACTTCATGCATTAAAATATAACTTCAAATTCTTAAGTGCTCAAGAAAGTAGAACCCGGAGAATTCAGTTAAGAAGCATGATTTGCACCAAATCTAAATATTTGTATATTAATTATTAGTGATTGTCTTCAAGTTGATTGCAATTAAAATAAGAAGTCATCTAAATTCCTTTCCATAATGCTCATAATTGACTGTTAGCTACTTTGAGGGGGGGTTCTTATGTGGATTCATTAAGGATAAAAATATTCTTTGTCAGATTACTTTCAAAATAAGCAGTTTCTCCATTCTACCTGCAATCCCACCTTTTCAAAGTAGACACAGAAATTCGTAAAGAGGGCTGATCAAATAATCCCCCAAATTGGCTTTCTACCTTGATTTCATGTTTAATTCAATCAACTGGGTTGTATGTTTTCATTAGTCTTCAATTACCCCTCTCCATCACCTTCATATTCAGTTGAAAACCAATACTGATTTTATAGCAGCATAAAACTTGAAAATATATTACAGTGTACGGTGTATTGCTTTTATGGCTTCCACTCTGTTTCAAATAAAATATTACCCTTCAGCAGAAGTCTGTCTACTTAAAAAAAAAAAAAAAAAAAAAAAAAGTACTGATCTAGATACACGTCATGAAATACTATTTTTAATATCTGTTTTATACCTGTTTTAATATCTTTTTTATTACTTTACAGATTTCCTTAATGGAACAGTAAATTTGGTTCCATTTTCACTGCATTTTATACATGAATGTATATGTGTAAATTACCAAGACAAAGATACAGGAAGGTTACATCATGCACATATTTTTGAAAATATAAAAAACCTTTAAAATCTAACTTAATTAGATGGATAAAATGTGGATTTTTAAAAAAAATTATTCAGCTCTGTTTTTAAAAGGACAACTCTGCCTGAAAATATTTTCCCCCAACATGAAGGTTACTTTCTTTTTAGAAGCTGACAACATGATGAAAATTGCAAATTTAGAAGTGACAGCAATGGTGGCAAAAAATGGAGAAACTAATTATTTTGTTTGACTTGATGATCCAGAATTTCTTTTTAAACAGATACCATATTTTAGTGTCATGGTCTGTGGGGTGCTGGTATTAGAGGTTTCTGCAAAGTGAAATGGGGTTTTTAGATGGTTTTGAAACTTTCGAAATGATCTCATGTGATTGCTCTGACTTGTCATCCAAACATTTATTTAACCATGTCATACTCAACATTCCTCCTCCTCTTCTCCACACACCCTTCTTTATACAGACTTGCACACACCACTCAGAATACTCTCTTGGCCCGAGGTTTGGAGATGTAAAGGTAGGAAAACATGGACGTTGGTACATGTGTAAATGTAGAGCCTGTCCTCGGTCTCTGTCCAACGTGGTTGATATACATTTGTTTACCTGTTGTAGTTGCAAGTTGTACAGGCTGACATTGCCACGATCGACAGTGATGCTGTCGTTCACCCGACAAACTCTGACTTCTACACCGGTGGTGAAGTAGGTAATGGAAAGTTCAGTGCTGCAGAGTTTGTATGTGTGTGCATGGTCAATCAGCAGCAACAAGCTTGTCCAAGCTATGCAGATCTGCATTCCTTTCTCGCTTCCAGCAGTCCTGACTGATCGCAAAAACAAGCAAGTAAATGCAAAGTCATTGGACAGCTCTGACTTGCATAGTCAGATCAGACTTTTAAAAGCAAAGTTATAGAATGCACAACCAAAACCAAAATGCAAGAAACAGAGGTGCAGTGCTCATGTGTGCCCAATTAAAGGATACTACAGGATTGTTTGTTTTGGCTGTGTAAATGCCTAGACTTGAATAAAGTTGGGCCAGATCCCTCAGATTTCTGACTTACATCCCGTTTCCCCACTCCTCACCAAATATGAGGTGTTCACATCTGACATCTTGGGGGTGGCCTCTCTGGAATTTCTAAATTCATATGCTCAGTCATCTGGTCACATTTTACCTACAGCTCAATTGTATTTGTGGCTCTCATGAGCTGTTTCTGTATTCTCATGTACACTTGCATAGACATGCTAGACCAAAGAGAGAATGCACGGGAGGCAGAATGACTCAAGGAGTTCCATTTAATTTTTTATTCTTAAGATTCATTAAGATGTGTAACTCATTATTTTTAATCACCTAATTCCCTGAGAAGCACCTTGTATCTCAATGATTTTAAAGCACTTCTCAAATTTTAGAATAGAAATGTAGACAGAGGACGGAGCAAAAGAGTATTAGATCGTACTGAACCTGCCTGGAAAACTTAAGGCAGAATGGAATTATGCAGACTGGAATTTGGACTGAATATTAAAGTTGCTGCTAAGAGTAGCAACCTACCCTTATAGTAGGATGTGACAACAGGGATCACAACCTCATTTTACCACTGAACTTAACCACATCACCACTGTCCGCACAGGGCGCCTTAATGCTTGGGATGTTATTTCACTATTGTCTTCAAGGGGAGAGTGTCTCCTACAGGATCAGCACTTCCTTCAGCACCTTGGGTTTTCCTGAAAGACCTCTCTTCCAAGCAACATCCAGACAAACCCAATTCTGCACAGCTTATTAGAGCAGCAGAGACAACAGCTTGAGCTGGTGCAGATGTAGACTAGCTGGCTAAAGGAAATTACACAGAAGCCTCAAAAATAAAATACAGGAATATTCTGTATTTGAATAATACGCTTCTAAAGTCTATAAGGTTCAGCTAGCCAATGTACTCGTCTCTTACCTTTTGAAGAGATGCTTTTGAAACTAGTGGACAAAGAAACTTCCATGAAAAATGCACTGATTATGCTTTCATGTATGTTCTAATTACATCTGACTGCTGGAAGAAAGAATAAAAATGCACAAATGCTTAGCTTCCGAATATTAACTTTTACCATCCTTCTAACAATTAAATGTACTGTGGGTTTATCCTGAAAATGTTACAAGCCTAAATTTCTGCTTAGGCTGTTTTTCAACACTGATACCCGTGCCTGCTTGGAAAGCATGAGATAATGACCTTACTCTCATGGAAGTAACACATATTTATGCTTGTGAGTAAATAAGCCACTAACCTTGAAGCTGTGAAGCAAGACTTTCACCAAGAACCTTACTAATGTAGTGGGAAATGATTGAATACAATGTGCCCTTTTCTAGATACGGCTCATAATTGCACAAGAAGGTTGTAAAGTATAATGCAAAATTAAAACTTCACTATCAGTCAAAAAGGCTGAATTTAATTTAGGAATAGGTGCAGAAATTATTATTGATCTGTATGAAATACTTTTTCTTTTCACCACATCTGCAAGGAGATAAATATTTGGATTGTTATACGAAAAGAGAAACCACAATTTTAAAGAAATTGATTTTATAGATTTTGTTTTCAC
Source organism: Gopherus flavomarginatus (assembly GCF_025201925.1). Lineage (NCBI taxonomy): Eukaryota > Metazoa > Chordata > Testudines > Testudinidae > Gopherus > Gopherus flavomarginatus. The sequence goes on from NC_066623.1 coordinate 11,765,771, forward strand.
AGTAAATGAATCTTCATCAGAAGGGGTAGAAGCTCCATTTCTTGACACAATTAAAAGTAATCCAGACAAAATGCCATTATGTGTACAACAATGCTATAATGGCAGAGTGCTGTCACTCAGTGACCTAATATCCCTTTTTTCTCTGTAGATTCTCTGTGGTTGTGCTAGAGGGTACATGGTCCCTGCACAGTGTGTGCCCCAGTTCTAGTCAGATTCACTAACAGCCCCAAATAGGGTATTTCTGGGTGGAGTGAAAGCTCATTTTCCTTCATCCCTTTACACTCTGGAGTGGCTGCACAGTGGGCGGCACTGGCTAGGCCTGTTAAATACTCCCTCCATCCTTCCAGCCCTATCAAGATATGTTTTTCAAAGGCATAATACTTCTAAGGCATAATACTCTATTCAGATGGTGCAACTCCGCTTTATCCCCAGTCGGCTCAGACGTAAGAGTTCCCCTGATTCTACAACTATAGGTATAAAAATGTGCCATTTGGAACATATCTAGTGGATGTGCAGGTAACTTCTGAGATATCATGGAGGTAATCAGGAAAGTTGCACTCATTTGTGAAAATGACCCTAGACCAAAATATTTAGGTGTAAAGTTGAGATGTTTACTGTGAATAATTTAAACGCTGAACTGATTTTGGGTTCATACTAGGACAAAATGCCAAGGATCTGATTTTGCAGTCCATACTTGGACAAAATGCCCAGTGTCCATCAGTTATGGCGAAAGAGCATAGGATGCGTACTTTCTAAAATTATTAGCATCCAAATGCAGTAGAATAAACTGCATTTAAGAAAAGCAGAGTCAAAGTCAAAAAGTCAGTAGACAGCAGTTATTTAACAAACTTTTAATATTAATTGTGGAAGACGGCTAATGATGTCAAAGAGAAGCAGGCTGCTGCAGTGCTGTTAGCTCTTAGAATTGTAGCCCTGCTTAGCAAAATGAATCTCGTAGGAGGGTCTCTGCTTCACTGAGCATACAATATGTGCATTTCCATCAGAAAATGCAGTTTCCCTTCCCAATCAGTAAAATGAATGGGCTTCACCAAATAAATGTGTGACTCTACTACAGTTTCTATTTCTGATTTATTTATTTATTTATTTATTTTAAATCCGTTTTCAAAGTAATATCACAAATCAGAAACTTTGATACCACTTCTTATTTTGCCTATCTTATAATAAATGTGCACAGTGCTAAATGGTTTGGGATGCTTAAGTAGTTAGGGAAATGTTTTCTTGGGCTATTTTTATATTAATATATGAAACTAGAGCTGCAAAATAAGATCTAAACCATTTCATGTTGGACTGCCTTTGTAGACTGCACCTTTTGTTGCCCTGAAACACTGCACAGCTCTCTTCCTCCCAGAGTGACAGTGTCCCCCGCTCATTAGCAGTAGTTAGCGGAGTTCATTGGAGGAGTATGTTCCTTAGAGATTCTCCTTATTTCTGAGGCTCTTCCTCTTGGTTAAAGGTGGCTCAACAAGCTGGGCAGTTGCCAAGTAAAGCAGCCCGCTGCACTCACGAGACTGTTTCATTCCTGGTGCCACCTGTTGGGGTCAGGGATCAAGATCAGGTGAGTTTCAAGTTCTTATTGTGGCAAATTGCTCTTTAAAACAATTTATAAGAGAAAGGGGAACTGAATCCTAGGGGAAGAATTATGAACCATCAGTCACCATTGAACTAGCCAATGAAACACAGCATGGTACCAGGAACTATGTGGTATGGAGGCTACTAGGAATGTCACCACACATGTTGACATTTAAATCAGAATATGAGTGTTAGAGAAGGGATACAAATGCGAGGTCCTGGTGGGATTTATTTTTAAATGACTAGTTAACTCCAAAGTCCCAAAAGGTTTAGATCTTACTTTGCAGTCCCCAAAAAGATGTTTGGACAGAAAAATCTAGGTTATATGACCATCTAAAACAATGAATCACATGTCTGTTTTAGCAACTCAGGAACAGACGGATAAACTAAAATATGTCTTTGTTCAGGGAGCACTTTGGAGAAGAAAGGTGGCAAAGAATTTGTGGAAGCCGTCATTGAGCTTCGCAAAAAGAATGGGCCATTGGACATAGCAGGAGGTGAGGCTTAAATCTCTGAAAATGGATGAATAGAACGTCTGCATGCGTTGTGATTTCTAGTTGACTTTCACTTTGGTTTTATTGTATATTATGTATAAATCAGTCACAAACAGACCTATTTGAACATAACACTTGCATGGGTTTCTCTCTTCTTGCATGACCCCCATCAACATAGTTTAAGTATATGAGTGTTCAAAGGTAAAAAACAACACTGTATTCACCCTAAAGTGATGGTCAAGGGGTGTAGTGGTGATATCAAAAACTAAAAATTCATTATTTACAAACATATTGGTGTGTGATTGATAACATATGCCTGTATACATGTGTATCTATATACTTAAAGATAGTATTCTTGCTCTTTAAGGCCTCAATACAGCAAGCACTTAAGCATGTGATAAGCACATGCTTAACTTTAAACACATTTTCAGTTCCATCCTTTTTCAGCAATGCACATACTTACATCCCAAACTTGAGCACACGCTTAAAATTAAGCATCCGCATAAGGGCATTGTTGAGTCGGGACCTAAGTCATCTGTATAAATGCGATTCTTTCAAACAGCTTATGAATTTTTGATGACCAGTTATCAATATCTCAGTAAAAGGAGAAAATCTTGCATATGGGCAATAAAGTTTGATGAATTTCAAAATGTAATATTAGGCCATCTGTAAAATTGTTGATATATGTTGTGAATAAAGAATTCTGATTCTGCCATCTGTGTTTACACTGTAAAAATAAATACAGTGCATGCAGTTTACTAAATGAATACTGACTACAGCTAGGACAGAATTTATGACTTGGAATATGACAGGAAAAATGATCACTGTTTGTCTGCGGTTTATCGTCACTTTTTTTCTTTCAAGTTGCTCAGTTCTTATCATATCACACTCACTGCACTGTCCTCATTTGTCCAAACTTGAAAATGGAGACATACATTTAAACATAATGCTTACTTTGTTACTAATGGTTCTTTTTTCATGAAAATTATAGAATGAACTGTTCCCATATTCTTGACTCTACGGTATTCCTAATTACTGTATAAACCAGACCCACAAACCCAGCCACACTGGGCTCAGCGTAGTATCTGAGACTGCAGGAAAAGTGGCGCTCAGTCACAAATCCACTTCCCCAATCCTGGGACCAGTTGGGCAGCTTGGGCTCTTTGAGGCCAGCAAAAACTGCTACCTCCAGTATGTGGCCACTGGAAAATAGTGGGCTCCAGTCATGCCCCCAGCATCCACTGGACATTTCCCATGTCTCTGGGGATTCCTGTTCCATAGTGGAGACTAAACCATCGTTCTCTTCCTGGAGCATAGCTGTAACAGTAGCAGAATTCTGCACACAGACCTCGTATGTTTTATAGAAAACTGTAAAATACTTCCTCTTTCAAAGCACTTTAATTTGAAATAAGTGAAAATTGCTTTGGATAATTAACAATTGTTCTCCAGAGTCCCCATAGTTCCATCAGAAGGCTCTCTCCATTTCAGAGACAGTAAAACTAGTGAGGCATGTCGGCACAGTATTTTCCTCCTGCAGTTTGAAGGTATTACAAGATACTGAACTGGTCACATCAGAGTCGCACGATACATAAAATTCCGCTGACTGGAGATGTCTGCTGGCTTTATTAGATTTTTCTTGGATTTATGATATATTCTGAATCTGCCAACTTTTTAGAGCTAACTATGACAAAATTGCCTCGCACTGAGGTTATTCAATATGTTAAGCATCTGCAGGCCCCAAAGTGCACAAATGCTTGTGCTTCCATTGCCCCTTAGAAATTTACCCCTCTGCAGTCAGAATTCCACATGCCAAGGTCTATTTTCTCTTTTTTGCAGCACCTACAGGATAATATCCATATGTGATAATATGGCTCCAGGAGTTATTGTATGGAGTTGTTATTACAATATGGTGGCCATATTGTAATAACAAAGTGCTCCATAAACATTCCAGCATGGAAGAGAGAATTTCTTGCCAAGAGGAGCATTTGCAGGTCTGACTGTTAGAAGCAAGCTCCATTTCGTACCCACAATTTTGTAGGCATAGATAGCTTCAGCCACAGATGCAATTAGATGTCTGTCTGACTGTGAACTGCTATTCAAGTTTGTATTTTGCGACTAACTTTGTACTTAAGCCTATGAATAGGCATTTTTTTAATGAACCAAAGTAAGTAAAATAAAATTCCTGTATTTTCCACCACTGAACTGCAGATACAGAATAGACACACAATCTGGCCCTGAGCTCCCTGGTATGCACATAGTCTGCTCCCTTCTCTGCACCCAACCAGCTGTGCAGAGGAAGGTGAGGCGGTGAGACCATAGCCCTGCTTCCTGCCCTGTCCTCTTGGGAGATTTGTATTCCCAAGTCACAGGATCTGTCTCTGCACTCACTGAGCCTGAGTCTCACTAGTCCATTTGTGGGGTGTCCTTGTGTCTCTTGCACATCTGTGCCAGGGTTGAGGTGCCATGATATAATTAGCACATAAAATGCCCTCTTCCATTCCCTGGCATACGCAAGGTCTTGTCTTCTGATGCATAAAAACAATAAATCAAATGCTGTAAATCCATAAATCCATACTGGACAGTTGTTTCATTAAATAATGAAAGAGGTAAACTAGAAAACAGCATTGTATCAGTCATCAAGGGTGAGGTGATGCATGTGATAGAGAAATTTTAAAGTAACATGAATCCAAAACTCTGTTGAAATTAGACAAAATAGACTCGCTCATATTAAATCAGAAAGTGTGTCGCATTGGCAGGGAATAAAAGAAAACATCTGGATAATTACTGTAGCTTTTCCTGTCGATTTATAGATACATCATAATCTTTGCATTTGATGCCATTTGGGCTGCAGTCCAATCAAAAGCTGGCTCAACAGATTGTATATTAACACCAAACCTCTAAATATCACAGAGGTAGTTAATTTGAGTCTGGAACAACATCCTGGCACATACTGTAACTTGACAGTAACATTACAATAAAACAACAGCGGCCCTGTAACAGTTTTATACTCCAACAGACAACCCAACTTTGTAACATTATCTGATAAAATGAGAAGAAAGTTGCAATAAAGTGCCCACTTCAAATTTATGTGTCCTCTAAATTGCCAGTGATAGATCTTGTTCTCTATTCATTGAGGTCTGTTATAATTGTAACTTACAAATTACTCCAACAAAACGTGGTAGCAAATGTAAAACGGTCTATGTAATCATGTTATCTCTTCAGGCTATTTGATTTGTATGATAAAGGATCCACTGGGATTATAGCAGTGTCTGTCAGCTGTTTACAGTTTTAATCACACTGCCACATATGTACTTTTTTAATCCTGATGAGATGAAAGCAATTAAATTTCACTTTCTGTTTCCTACTAGCTGTTGTCAGTGCAGGCCATGGACTGCCTGCTAAATTTGTGATCCACTGTAATAGCCCGGGCTGGGGTTCGGACAAATGTGAGGAACTGCTGGAAAAGACAGTGAAGAACTGCTTGGCTCTGGCAGATGAAAAGAAGCTGAAGTCAATTGCATTTCCTTCAATTGGCAGTGGCAGGTAAGGTTGTCATGCAAACTTATTACCTAACTTGGTGTGGGTCAGATTTTCTAATGCAGCCCTGTGTCCTCCAGCCCTTACTTGGGCATAACTCCCATTGCTGCAGTATTGATTTATTCTTGTTCACTCACTCAGTTCCGATCTCTTCAGTGAAATTGCCCCTTGCTTGTAGTCTAGTTCAACCAGTAAATCCCAAGTGAAATACTCTAGTGACTCATAGTTCAGACTTGAGCAGGTTTAACAGTAATCCCTGCAGAATCATGAAGTACGCAAATACGTTCAAGTGAATACAATGCATTTTTATGAGTGCATTCAAATATTTAAAATTAACACATTTTAATAATCTAACAAAAACATGAAAAATAAACATGAAGAAAAGGAATCTATCTTACCAAGGTTTAGTGTGTAGTCAGCACCACTGCGAATATGTCGTATGATAGAAACAAGACATGGCTTAGTGTTAGTCTAAGTATCGGCAGTCAAACACCTAGGGTATGTCTACATGGCAGTAAAACACTCGGAGGCCAGCCCATGCCAGCTGATTCGGGTTCCTGGGCTCAGGGTGTGAGGCTATAAAATTTCATTGTAGATTTTTGGGGCAAGCTGGAGCCCAGGCTCTGGGACTCTCCCCCTTAACCCTCCACCCCACCAAAGGGGCTCTATTTCAGTGGGGAATTGATTCCTGTATATCCTTCATACAGTGTAAAGCACTGTTGGAGCCTTTGGAATAATTTGCACTATAAAATGTAAACTATCCCTATCATTTTTATTGAAACAGAAGGGATATACATCGTACCAGATTTAAATATACAAGTTAATAGCTCATACAGAAAGAACATTGGCATATGTCACTTTAAGAGGATGTAACTATGCAGCTTCAAGGAGACTTTTTGTGGAGAACAATGTTTATGCAAAGTGTACTGCTTGACATGGCAGTCCTTACAAAACAGAACATGGTATTTTTTTTTCTCAAGTGGATGACTTACAGAAGCTGTTGTTACAAGGAGTGTATTGCTGTTGAATAGAATGAAATCCCAAATAATCATTCCATTCACATTCAATTCTGAGCCTGACTGACTGACGGACAAGATTTTGGGGTATATTCTCTTGGCATAGGCATGTAATTCTCACTGAAGCCAATGAAAAGGTTGGGGATTGCAGCCTTCAGAACATGGGAGATATAAACACTTGGGTGTTTTCTTTAATTCAAGTGGGTAAGTGGAATGTAATTAATTTCTATGAAGGAGAATATATTCATTCTGTCTCTACTGTTTTATAAAGTAAAAAGTTTTTTTTAAAAATAAATAAAGATTTAAGGACAACAGACGCCAAAGGCCGCACATGCACACAGCTGTTCTGGTACAGACATCTGCCAAACAGACATCACCCAATAAACTCACGTAAACAGCTTCATTTTCTTTTATGGCTGAGGAATGGGATTATGTGAGGGCAGTTACAATAAATCATTTTGTACTTCAGGGGGGAAATAAAATCGCTTGCTTGTAGCAGTCAGATGCTCAGCTAGGGCCAACCTGCAGAGAGCACAAGTCGGGGTGCTGTGCAAAGGTGGCTTAAAGCCCTAGGGAGAACCATGAGGGAGAGAAGTTTACTAGAGGTACAGTGTGAATATAAAATCACCCCCTCTGAATGGGGTTTTATTCCAGAGGCTCTGACTTTAATCTGTATTGACACCAGTTTGGCAAAAATCTCAAACTGCAGTTTTACAAGAATTAAGCTCAAAATACAAATAATGCAACGCTATACAAGTAATTCCTGTTTTCCCTGAAAGCCCTTAAACTGGTCTCTGGTCAGCACCTCACCCCCCCAGGTCTCTCTTTGCTCTTTCTAACACGTTGACCCTAAATAAACTCCTTTGGATCTAGTAAGTTTGCAGACGTGAATGCCTCTCTGGTTATTATTATTTATTTGTATTATCATAGCACGTGAAAGCTCCAGTCATGGAGCAGGACCCATAGTGCTAGGCACCATACAAACACCAAACAAAACAACAGTCCCTGCCCCAAGAAATTAAGTCTAAATAGAGGTTACAATCTAATCCTGGAGCTCTCCTAATCCTAGGAATTAAGTCCCCAGAGCCCTGCTTGTATTCTCTCTTGGCATCTAATTGAGACACCATTGGGGTGGGGTGCAGCAGGATTCCTGGGTCGTGCCAAAAATTGTACACTTTATCACACTCCTTTGCTCCTGGGACTAGTCTGCATAAGTCCCCCTACTGTAACCCTGTAATAGAAACAGCATGAAGGCCCCTCTAATTTATATCCGGCTGAAACATCCACAAGGGACCAGAGAGGGAGCTGGGGAGTGGTGGAGTACAGAAGCATACTGGCCACATGTCCTGTTCTTTGCTAAGCCAACAGCAGGGAGGGTAAGTGGTATAAAAGCTCCTATGACATCTGTGCACCACGATTGGGTTGTTCCTACGTAGGGTGCGCCTCAGTAGGACAGCTAAACTAGCTTTAGGAAACCTGTTCTAATAAGAGGGGAACAGCATGTGCAATTTCATGTCATCAGTTTTGAAATATCCCAGGTTTACTACAGGCAGCTTGAAGAATAAAACAGTATTTATTGTCCAGATTCAGTGCAGGTATAATCCAATGAATGCTAAGTGATGTAGCATCTGTTAATGCCACGGGTGAATTTGGCCCTATGTCTTCAAAGTGCTGGACAAACACTAATTCCCAACACTGTTGTGCAGTTTGTAAGTAAGGAGTAGTATTCCCTTGTATTACTAGTAGGTGAGTATCTTAGTAACGCCAATACTACAATTAGGCTTGGAAGGATTAGATTTTTATAGGTAAATATCGATAACCGATTTCACCCTAGACACACAAACCGACAAAAACAATTTGTATTGATGGTAATTGAAATCTATAGATACGTGGAATAAGAAAAATGCTGCTTGAGAACTTGTTAGAGTTTGATTTAAGGCTAGTTACTTTGTATATTTTGACAAAAAAATCAAAATCTAATTCTGCCAAGCCTAACTATGATGTAAGCATTCTCTCTGCTTAAATGTAAGAGTGGCTTTAAAAAAAATAAAACCTTTTCTTTACTATGTAAAACTTTCTTAGAGGGAAAAAACCAACCTTGTTTCCTTAGTGCCTGTCCTATTCTCATTAAAGTCAGTGGCAAAATTTTTAGTGGTGCAGATTTTTGACCCTTTCCTAATACTTTCTGAAAGGCAAAAGTAATTTAAGAGCCTAAATCATTGAAAGTCAGTGGGCGATTTTGAAAATTTTAGTCATTGTCTTTTTCCATGTACCAAGTACTGTTGTTCCCTATAATGCATGTCTTATACAACAGAAAGCACTATGCAGACACAGAGCAGGCGCCAAAGCCCTTGTCTAAATAGACAAGGTGGCCAAAGGTGGGGAAGAGAAGCGGGTACAGAGAGGTGAAGTGACTTGCCCAGTGGGCACCCAGCGGGTCATTGGCAGAGCCACCCTTGACTCTCAGTCCAGTGGCCTGTCCGCTAGATACGCTGCCTCCCCACAAGCCATCTACCCTCTCTTAGCAACCACAGTAAATGAGGGCCTTGTAACTACCCAAGTGCCTCAATCTTTAATCAGCCTGTCAGGAAACAAAGTAATGCAGCTGTAGATGCTTTTCCCAGAAGTGGCAATAACTTCATGGTGGCAGCTGTGGGGCTGACGGTTAGGAATGAGGAGGCCCAGATGTTTCTCTGAAACCAAACCGTCAGAGTGAAGGAAACCCTAACTTTTGTGCTCAAAGGCCCCTACTCCCTCCAGCAATGTTGTGGGCCCACCCACACCTCTCCAGTAATTGGGATAGGACAGATACCCCCATAATCACAGAGGCCCATGGCCTGCCATAATTTGTTCTGCCTCCCACTTTTGTGGCCATGAATGGGGTTTCTTTGGCTTTACAGTCTCTCTGGTTCCAGTGGGGAAGGGCAAAAAATCGCTGAGATAGGAGGTGGAGAGCTCTTTTTGCAAACTCTCATTCCTCCAGCACTGTACCCCAGCTCAATGGTATGCAAGGATGAGAAGTGGGTAGTTGGCTCTTTGCAACAGATTAGTGTTTTTACAAAGTGAGTTGAGCTGTTGTGTAGGCATCCTATGTGGCCTTCCAAGTCTGCAGAGTCCAGACGTTCACAGAGACATTCTTCTGGGTTGGGCCAATTGTTTCCAGTGGAGCTTAAAATGTGAGTTGCTTTTTGTGTATATTTCCCAATACAAGATGTGCAAAAGACTTGTCACATATTGTCAGCACAGCCAACATTCAGATCTGTTATCGGACTGCTGCAGTGTAACTAGGTGGTTGCATTTTTATTTTATTTTATTTTTTGAGACAGGAGATTTTACAAGTTTTTTATAGAGCCAAATGGCTTTCATAAAATAGATTGGGTTGAACTGGAATCCCAGATATATGGAAGAGGATGTGACCTGGAGTGGGGCAAAACATTTGTTTGAAATCTGTAGGATAATTCTTGTGTAAAAGTATTGAACACCTGTGGCTGGTCAGTATAATTTTTACAGTTTCCTGTGTCGTGTAAATCTTTAAAAATACTTCCTCCATGCCATTCAGCTCCTTTCTTTACTTCTTCATTTCTTCTGTTCCCTGTCTCATCTGATTAATCCAGCTGCTGCATAGTTACTATGCACAACTGTGTTTACATTAGGAGACCGTGGACCAAATTCAACATACTTGATGCAGAAGGTTCAAATTACCTTGGCTTCAGCCAGCCAACCCCCTTTTGCCTATCAGAGAGTCACCCAAGTAGAAAATGGTTTTGCTGCTGCTTTCCATGAGTTTTCTGAAAACTGGGCATTTTCAGCCCTGCTACTTCTGTAATTATAGAATTAAGGAGACAAGATAAGAGGTGATGTTTAATTTAGATGAACTAGTCTCTCACACTTATGACCTTCTCGCATTGTGTAACTTACGTGGCTTTAACTCTGAAGTTCAGAGGGGCCTCATTAGGCCTCCTATCTGGCAAGCAAAAAGTATAGTAAGTATCCTTTATACCACTTAAACATCACTGTGAAATTCTCACAAGGGACTGGGAGTCACAACTATAGTTTCTGTTCCTGGGCCTGCAAATATCTTTATACACAAACAGCTTTGCTCAAGTCCTTTGGATCTCTGTGACTCGGTATGCCCATCTGTTAAATGAAGATAATAAATAACTTCTTCACTGGGGTCTTGTGAGGCTTAATTCATTAACGTGTAGAGAGATTCAAGATCTTTGGATGAAAGTGCAAAGGATTATTGTTTTATGAGTATTTTCCTCCACAAACGTGTTTTTAATTACCAGTGCATTTGAGCTCTATGTCTCAATAGCTAAAAAACAGTTAAAACCCGAATTCCATTTGGAACTCACACACTGTTATTTTGGAGGTTTAATTACCATACGACATACAAGAGATTTCCCAGATATTGTTTGCAAGCTGCAAGGCTAGTCTATCGAAAGCTTTCTGTGCAAGTCTTTCTTTTCTTTTCTTTCTCTCCCCTAGAAATGGCTTCCCGAAGCAAACTGCTGCCCAGCTGATCCTGAAAGCCATTTCCAGCTATTTTGTGTCGACAATGTCCTCTTCAATCAAGACAGTGTACTTTGTGCTCTTTGACAGCGAGAGTATAGGGATTTATGTGCAGGAAATGGCCAAGCTAGATGCCAACTAAGCCTAGAAAGCTACAATACCAGCCCTCCTCCTACCCATTCTCTCCACCCCCTGTCCCCAGTCCTTAACTCATTGTGAGGCAGAGCACCCCTTATTTTAAATTTTGCTCCTATAGGGGAATAAAGTTTTTTTGTTGTTGTTGGTTTTCTTTGGTTGGTTTTTTACTTTCTAAAATGTTTTTATGTTGGCACTGATGATAGTTGGCATTACTGCTGTTAATGCACTGTATTCCAGGCATCGTCTGATTTTTAGTGTAATCTTGGAGATTTTATAATTTTATTTTAATGAAGTATGGATTGATGCAGAGCGTTGTTAGCAGTCTGTAGTCTTTTACTTGTGGAAGAAGCCGGCAAGCCCTATTTTGTAACTGTGTTGTGGTGCTTTATCAATACATCGCGTGGCGTTTCTTTCATTTTTTTTTAAAAAAAGAACACATGCTACAAAACTAATTTGTTTGTTTATTGTCTTAATGATGAATCTGGGGGGAAAAACACAACAAAAAAATCTGTCGTCTTTAATTATATTTGCAATTTGGGATTTGTGTGAATTGATTTAGTAAAATGTTTGAACTGTTACCGTTGGTGTGTTTGAATTATTTTTTAACCCTTTGTTTGATACACCTCGACGGTTTGGGGGGATGGAATGGGTGACAAAATGCACTGGACTTCCATCCAAAATCCAAACCAGAATACTTCAAACCTGGTGCCCAAAGGTGCTGAACTCCTGCAGTTCCCATTGACTTAACTGCACCTTGGAAAATGAGGCCTTTATCAATTGAAATAAGTGGTATCATTTTCTGGTAGGTGCTTCAAAAGTTTCCCATGCAGTACCTGACTTCATTGCTTTTTAGTTTGAAAGTCAATAGACGTTTAGTTATCAATAATATTTCATCCAAAGCATGCTGTTATAACTTTTTGACGCCTCCACACTGTTCCCATGTGTTTTGAAGGTAGGTGAGTAATTTGTTAATCATTGGTACTGGATTATAAAAATTGATATATAGGATCCAGATTAGCTTCCAAGAGCTAATACTAGCCTGTTTTTATGTAAAGGGTTTTGTGTTTCCCAAATACAAATGAATCCTTGTATTATTAGCCCACTTTGTATTTGGTTGCCATATTGTTCACAAAGCCCAAATCAGATCTGTGTAAAAAAAAATTATAATAATAATTGGAGATATACCAATCTCCTAAAATTGGAAGGGACCTTGAAAGGTCATTGAGTCCAGCCCCCCACCTTAACTAGCAGGACCAATTTTTGCCCCAGATTCCTAAATGGCTCCCTCATGATTGAACTCACAACCCTGGGTTTAGCAGGCCAATGCTCAAACCACAGAGCTATCCCTCCCCCAGTCTTACTTTACAGCAGTCATTTGTACTTTGGGGGTGGGGGGAAGTTTCAAAAGTTATAAGAAACCTATATTTCATAGGACTGCTAGCCTTGTTCAGAAGTTTTTCCTTTGAAACCTTGTGCTCATCCCGTCTATCTCCTAGACAGAAAATTCATGTTTACTCTTGTTCAGAGAATTATATTTGCTGATGAAACAGATTCCTTCAAATTCATTCTGACTTGATCCAAAAGCCCATTGATAGAATGACTTACTGTCTTCAGCGAACTCAGAATCCAATCCTGTTCAGAATCTGACTTTGAGTAATTATCAGATACATCCGATTTATGGTCACGTGACCTCTGTTGAGATTGTTTGTCACTGTGTGCTTGTAATTCCGATTGTACAGAAGTGTTACAAGGTGCAGAAAGAATAGATAAGTTTTCAAATAAGAAATGATTAAGCAGACAGTGGGGCTGTTTGTGATTTTTTCGGGGGAAGGGGTGTGGAGGGAGGGAATAAAGTAGATAATAATTTGAGCCAGAGAGAGAGAGAGTTAAAAGTTTAGTTGTCTTTTATCTTTCCTTAAGAGTGTCATGCCACACATTCCTGAAGGAAAAAGATTGAAAGTAGAAGTGAAAAAAATCACTTAGACCGGTATAGGATTTAAATAAAATGTTTTTTTTACTGCAGTCACATTAGAATCTAATCACTGAATTCTAGAACTGCATTTTGCACAAACTCCACTAGATGTCACTAAAAGGATTGAAAAATAAGTAAAAGCATAAAATATATTTGATGTAAATGTTTTGCTGCAGAGGAATAAGCTGATTTTGTCAGTGCGGTTCACATGGACTTTAGGTATATCTGTGACTTCCCATAATGCAGATGAGATGTATATGCTATGTGTACAACTCAGATGTTTACATACAGATGTAAAGAAAATGGATCTAGACTGTTCTCAGTGGTATCAGATGACAGAACAAGGAGTAATGGTCTCAAGTTGCAGTGGGGGAGGTTTAGGTTGGATATTAGGAAACACTATTTCACTAGGAGAGTGGTGAAGCACTGGAATGGGTTACCTAGGGAAGTGCTGGAATCTCCTTCCTTATAGGTTTTTAAGGCCCAGCTTGACAAAGCCCTGGCTGGAATGATTTAGTTGGGGATTGGTCCTGCTTTGAGCAGGGGGTTGGACTAGATGACCTCCTGAGGTCCCTTCCAACTCTGATATTCTGTGATTCTGTACATCAAAACTTGTGTGCACCGTGCTATTTACAACATCCACAGTCTTTTCTTTGCAGTTTATATATAGTGTAATGTTTAACACCAGAATTGTTGACTGATTTTAGAACAAATGTCATTTCCAAAGGGTCACTGAAAAACACAAATGTTCCATTCAGCACATCCAACTTCAATTAGAATTCAGATAGTTTCAAAACTGCTTAAAATACCTCTCCCCTTATTGCTCCCCATCGCCAAGTGTTGAACCAATATATACTATTACTTCTACAACATCAAGGCAAGTACATGTTTTTCTGTTTGTTGAATAAACTGGAATACAATTCAAATTAAAAAGGCTAGTTTGTCTTTGGCTTTGAGTCTAATACACTTACATTGAGTACTCCACAAGCAGTCCTGTTATTTCAGTGCAACTGTTTGTGAAGTCAGGTAGTCATCATCGTGAGAATGGGAATCATAATCTGGCCCATTGTGAATTATGTTAGTGATGATAGCGAATCACAGTGGAAAAAGTCCTAATAGGCAAATGCCCCATCTCCATGTGAACAGAAAGTTTCTCCCTTGAAAAACATTTTTCATTGTTTTGTCTGCTTTAAAAGAAGTCCCAGATAAAATGTCTTCCACTACTTTCCTTGGCAGACAATTCCACAGGTGAATAGATTTCCCCTCACAGGAAGTTTCTTTAGCCTAAATTCTCCCTTTTCTTTAATTCCCTCCAACTAATCCTAATTATGGAACCTGATGTTGCGCTCATTGAAGTCATTAGGAATTTAGACATTGATTTCAGAGGGGCAGTACTAAGCTGTGTGCTCCTTTGTATCAACCTAGATCTTTCCTCTTCCATGAATTTATTCTCAGTCATGTCAATAGAAATGATCAGCCCATTTGAAATAGGCCCAACAAACGCTAAATAGTTAAAACTGATTTGGTAATTTTATTACTTCATATTTTAAAGGGACAGTTCTTAACCCAGCATGCATCCAAGTAGCTGCCTTCCAGCCTCCACACAGTTGGTGTCCAGTGCACTCCCATTCTGTGGATGGAAGTGGATTAAAATTGGATTAAAAACTGGCCAACTGGTTGGTCTAAATGTCATTGTAAATGGGAAATCATCATTGCATGGATGTGTTTCCAGTGGGATCCCACAGGGACGGGTACTCTCTTTACTATTGTTATCAATGACCTGGAAGAAAACATAAAATTATTGCTGATAAAGTTTGCAGATGACGCAAAAATTGAAGGAGTGGTAAATAACGAAGAGGACAGGTCGCTGAGTCAGAGCAATCTGGAACACTTGGTAAACTGGGCACAAGCAAGTAAGTACGCATTGTAATATGGCTAAGTGTAAATGAATACATTTAGGAACAAAAAATGTAGGCCATACTTACAGAATGGGTGCTCTAGCCTGAGAAGCCGTGACTCAACAGATTCAGGCAGTCATGGTGGATAATCAGCAGAAAACATGATGTCCTGGTGCAATGCTGTTGTCAAAAGAGCTAATGTAATCCTTGAATGCATAAACAGTGGAATCTCAAGTAGGAGTAGAGAGGTTATCTTACCTCTATATTAGCTTGGTGCAATGGCTGTTGGAATACTGTGCTCCGCTCTGGCGCCCACAATTCAAGAAGGATGTTGATAAATTGAAGAGGGTTCAAAGAAGAGCCATGATAATTATTAAAGGATTAGAAAACATGCCTTATAGTGATTGACTGAAAGAGCTCAATCTGTTTAGTTTAACAAAGAGACGGTTGAGTGACGGGGTAACAATCTATAGATATCTACATGGGGAACAAATATTTCACAATGGGCTCTTCAATCTAGCAGAGAATGGTATAATACAGTCCAATGGCTGGGAGTTGAAACTAAACAAATTCAGACTGGAAATAAGGTATACATTTTTAATGGTGAGAATAATTAACCATTGGAACAATTTACCAGAAGTTGTGGTGGATTCTCCATCAGTGACTAGTTTTAAGTTGAGATTGGATGTTTTTCTAAAGAACTGCTCGAACAATGATTTGGAGGAAGTTCTATACAGTGTTATACAGGGGCTCAGACTAAATGATCACTGTGGTCCTGTGATGGGGCAGAGTGGACCCGCACTGGTACCTCAGGGGTTAATCCTTCCTAGCAGAGGAAGCCACGCCCGTGAGGCTCTGCTGGGCATGCTCCAACTGGAGAACTGGTATAAAAGCCTGCAGAGCTGCTCAGTCTGGGCTGACCGCTGGAGGGGAAGGAGGCACACCGCCAGCTCCTGAGAACAGACAGCCTGCGCTCCAGGATCCACAGGCCAGCCAAGTCTGGATGCACCCTGATGCCCAGACAGAGTACATCACAGGAGGGGAGCAGACAAGAGGAACCCCCCGAAGCGGAGAGCCCATTGTTTATGGTAGGAAGTGACCCAGAAGAACTTTAGAGAAAAATGGTGTTAGAACCACACAGACGCTCAGCATGTTTTGGGCAGATTCCCACTGAGCTGGTGGCAAGGGAAACTTGCCATTATCAGGGCCCTGGGTCGGGTCCCGAGGGAGAGGGTGGGTCTGGGTCCCCCTACCACTCACCTGCCACAGGAATCATACAGATTCTGGATGCTAGGCCATGCTACCCTGTCTGAGAAGGGTGATTATATGGACGCCAGCCATTGGGCCGTACTGCTCCACGGCAGGGAGCGATTTATATAGACCCTTGCCATTGGGTCACACTGCCCTGACACTTGGGTGAGTTACATGGACTCCGGTCGCTACACCGCACTACCCTGCCTGCGAGGGAAGAGTTATATGGACTCTGGCCATTGGGCTGCACGGCTCCAACACTGGGAGTGATTTATATGGACTCTAGCTGTTAGGACACGCCAGCCCGCCCAAGGGGTGATTGCGTGGGGAGAGGCCATTCAGCCACATCGGGCCTCCCACAGAGAGGCGAGCATGCGAGCTTGGGATTGGTGAGGTTCCGACATCCCATCCCACCCCTGCCACAAAGAGGCGGTGTGGGGCCAGGTTCACCACAGGCCCTTTCAGGCCTTGAAACCTATGAACCTGTAGGTGAACATGCGTAGTCCTAGATACACCTGCTCTTTACTTGACCTGGTGTTGCCTCATGCCAGAAAACACCAAAGCTCCAAACTGCAGAACAGCTCTGCAGGGTTCTCAAATCTGGCCTCTTCTATCAGCAAGAAATTCAGAAGTTAAGCATTGTTAATTCAGCCACGCTACACAATCTGCAATATGACATTCAGTATTGTGGTGGTATGAAAATGTATCAGGGAACACATTTACAGTAGAAGAACAGGAAAAGAAAGTGCTACTACTATGTATGTTGTGGCCAGGTTATTCTTCCTTCCAGAACCTTAACTTTTGCATTTTGTTTTTCAAATTTAACTGGGCAAGCTCCATTTGCCCCTTTCCCTCCCCCACCCCCTCACTCCCAAAAAAAATTCAGGCAGGACCAAGTATGGAAAGCGTCATACCCAAAAGTGAGTGTTTTCATAAGATTTGTTTTTAATGTGCCTCTCACATGAATGTTTCAAAGCAAGTTAAAAGGAAACTGTTTTGCAACCTTAACTATGCACTTGCTATTAATTCTGTCTGAAACCCTTTTATGATGAGTCTGATTCTTCACTCTGTTTTTACTCTGGTGTAACTCCATGAACTTTCTACACTGTGCAAGAGAGAGCTAAGCTTACTACTGTCCTTAGCATGCATCAAACTAAGTGACTTTAGATATTTCCTGTGCATATTACAGCCTACTATCCTCCCAAAGGCTCACTCATTCTACATTGTAAACCCATATGATTTGTTTATAAGATCAGATGACTCTATTGCATTCATGGTCAAGTTGCCGTGCTAGGTCACAGCAGCAATTAGCTGTTGACAGCAGTGTTATTTTGCCTCCCAAGAGGAAGTAAGTGAAAATGCAGTTTTGTCAAGAGGAAGAGTTCACAAGCATTGTACAGATCTTCTGCCACTGGAATTTTTGTTTCCTGAGATCCTATGTTATTCACCTGAGGGATGAAAGCAATGAATAATAAATAACATTTATATAACCCTTTTTTGCTAAAACAATTTGGGAATGGAAGATTCTTTGGAAACAGAACTGGGAAGGTGTCATACATGACTGACCTTGACAAACAAGTATTCTCCTGCATTCTCTCTGCCTATGAAATACAGCCCTCCATATCTCATGATTAATTTAGAATTCAGTAACAAATCACACTATTCTTACTTATGATTACAGATGGGCTTGATGTGTTTTGCCAAATTACAGAGATGTGGGCCAGCCCCTAATGTTCACATCTGGATCTAGACTGAAATTTTCTCAGTGTTTGGGCATGCTTTGTGCTAGAGGTTTGGCATGAGCCCATATCTACTTCCTGCTCAGATGGGACATTGGGCATCCTACCCTGAGAGAGACCGGGGCATGGAAGAAGGGAAGGGGGCTGAGGACCAGTGCAGATAAAACAGGTGATGCTAGAGTTGAAAAAGCAAATGGAAAATATGGTGGAGACTGTACCTGTTCTGACGTAGCACGTTTGTTTGCCACCTAGAAATCTGGTTGAATTTCCAACTGCTTTCAGAAGACCTGCTATCAGCAGTGGACAGGATGGCTTTTAGTCACTTTGTCCCAGAAGTTGCTGTCTTCTCTTTTGGATGCAGATCTCACCACCGTGATTCGTGCCTCTGTCCAGGTTAAACCATGGTAACAAGTTCCATTTGGGGGGCTACATCCTAAACCCATTTGGAAGCTGACACTAGTGCGCTGTATAGTAGCCCACTTGTTAAAGCATGTATCTCACAATCAGCCTACTACACTGATGCTTTGTGATCTGCATTGGCCACCTCTGGGTTTCCTGGAGGGAGAAGAAGGAGGGTGGGGGTTAAGGTGTAGTTTTAAAACCTAAGAAGCCCTAAATAACCTGCGGCCTTCCTGCCTGAAAGGTCACTTCTGTCCTTGTGCCGCACTGCTGCAACTGTGATCAGATTTGTTCCAAAAGCTAGAGCCCTTCTCAATGTGATAAAGAAACATCTGCTGGTACAGTGATCTAGGAGAAACCCTCTCCTTCACCCCAGGCTTTCTGGCTTGACCTAGCTGGAATTTGTTGACCATGCTACCATGATGAGCCTTTTTAATGGGCTTGCAGGGAGAGCGTTGATATCTGGGAAGAATGATGGGTTTTCTTTTATTTTTTTGCTTGGCTGGTTATTTCTGGTCTGTGTTGGATTTCTATTGGTGGTTGTGTGTGGTTTTAAAGAAACATGAAAGGCCAAAGAGCCTGCAATCGGCATCTTTTTAACAGTGATATTATGAATTGAAACTCATGATACATCATAATGACATTTCAAAATACTGAGCTATTTCAACTGTTTCCCTTCTCTCTACTCGCTGTCACCAAGCATTGATCTCTGTTAATCTCACAAACTAGAGTAATTAGGATTGTTGATTATACATGAGATAATTAATTGACAAATATTTGAGACAAATTGAGACAACTGACAAATTGAGAACATACTGCAGAGGCTCCTTAGTTATTTATTATGTTTTGTTTATATGGTCCAGCACACCCGTAACCAACATGACAATTAAGTACCATGTGATAAGGAAACATCTCTCTGGGGAAGGTTTCACAGAATACTTGAATATATTGTTTGAAATTTCATAATTGTAATAAAATAACCTTCAAGTAGCTGACATTAGGGCTCAGTTACCATGCTATATTAAAACTATAAATAGATAGTCTCTCTCTATATATATATATATAAATACCTAGGTATTTAGGAGAAAGCAAGTTTCAGTCTACAGGCAAACTAGATAGAAATCAATAGAATTACTCT
The DNA here is from genome assembly GCF_025201925.1 of Gopherus flavomarginatus. NCBI lineage: Eukaryota > Metazoa > Chordata > Testudines > Testudinidae > Gopherus > Gopherus flavomarginatus. Next base: position 11,785,455 of record NC_066623.1, read on the forward strand.
GTATTCACAGAAGTGTGACTGAGATTGGACTCTGACCCATTGTTTTGGAGCAAAGCATGTTCAGATATGATTAGCTGGTCCTAAGCACCAAAAGAAGAACATAATTTCTTTGTTTGTAAACTTCCCATAACCACTGTATGTGTCCAGTGAGCCTGGGAATTATTTTAGAAACTGAGAAGAATTCCTCCTGAAGAGTAACAGATGAGACAAAATAAAGGAACCTGAGATTCATGAAACACTGTGGGGCTTCCTTTGTAAAGGTTTCAGAAAGAAGAGTTTCCATTTTCTTGCATTTGTTAATAATAGCTGATGTTGTGAAGCCCCAGATTCTAGAAGCAATAGGAGCAAGAGAACTCTGGTAGCCTGAAATATGACGTTCAGGGGAGTTGTGGGTACTGAGTACTTCTGAGGATCAGGCCCATAGTCTGCAGCAACTAGTCAGATACTCTGCCCTACAATTTCTTTACAGACAGCAATAATAGCTAAAGTTGTAACAGCAAGTCAGAGGAAACAGCATAATTGATAGGCCTAGAGAGTGCAGGTAAGTAGAAGGATTGCATTTATATCCTGGTATGAAACCCAATGGGAACCAGGCTAGTACACACTGACTAAAAGACTTGAAAATTGCCACCAATTCCTTTTTTGTGTTCTGCTCTTCAGAGATTTAGTTCATTCCTCCATACAATCCAACTTAATGCCTCCACAACTCATGTTTAACCATTATCACTAGCAACCAGCTCATCAATGCCTTTGCTCTCTACTGGATTTCACAAATAGGAATCAAGGGGAGATAATATTGCTGTTTTCTAAAACAAATAGTGACAACATTTCACACTATAGCCTAAGAAATCCCAACTCTTCCACACTTTTTTGCACCAGCCTGGCTAAGAGAGGAAATTTGATATTTTTGTACCTTGAAATGACTAGCCTTCTTAGGCTTAGGAGAATAAATTAAAGTTGAGCCAAAGTATGCCTCAGCTGCCGTGGATGGGCAGATTGATTTGCTTTCCATCTGGGAGATTAAATTCCACTTCCAAAAAAAAATGGCACCAGCATAATTAGCTGTCAGTCAAGTTGCAAAGAGACAGACTAGATGGGATAATTGAAAGCCCTGCAGCTTCTCATTACATTCTACAGTAGCACTATTTGCAAGTTTCCACCTTGAGGTGCTTCTCGGAACATTGTCAGAAATTGTACGTATCCCTGCTGGCACATTCTTTTGAAGTGAAACATGAATATTGCGCAGATTGGATTTATTTTAAATAACTTTCACTTAACCTAACTTTGTTGTAATATATTTGTCAACAGTCATTGACAGCTTGACCAGGCTCTAATTACCAGCGATCCAAACAACTAGAAGGACATGGTAGTTCTTCATCTATGGTTGTGTCTAGAAGGCATTCTATAGGCATAAAAATCTCTCTCTCTCTATCTTTTCTCCTGAAAAGCAGCCTAGAAGTACCACTCCTTAATAGATTATCTTCTTTAGCAAAATGCTATTCATAATGAACCTGTCAGCATGTATGTTTCATATAAAATAATCAGTCCTCACATTTTGTGGTTCATTTCATGAAACTAGAGCACACTTTAGATACCAGTGGTAGTAAAGAAAAGTTTAGGTGACCAATACTATTCTGATGACCAAGAACCTGATGCAAATCCGACTGAAGTCTATATGAGGTCTCTCCATTGATTTAGTTGGAGTTGAATCAGGTCCTGAAAGAATAAAGCAAATTAAAATCATATTCCTCCTTAAACCATGGGGAATAAGGGCCAGGCCTATTTTATATGGAAGATATCTCAAATATGTGATTATATCTGAATTGATGTGTATATATACTAACAAATAATGGAAATGAGCTGGAAGAGATTTTGAAGCATGTTTGCCCACTCCTGGAAGGGCCAAAGTTCTCCAAACTAGAAAAGTTACTGCTTCTCACAGAAGCAGGAGCTAGCATCACAGCTCCCGTGCCGGAAACCTCCCCCTAAATTAGCTTGACACTCTCAGTTAATAAAGCCTAGTGGAATACATGAATAACTCTTTTAAAATTGAAGCTTCCATTATAAAGTACTAATTTATAACTTATATTCATCCTCAAGAGCACCAGAGGTCTGGATCCTCTTACAGGCATGGATTTTCCTCTCTTCCACTGGTGTACACACACACACGCACACTCACTCACTCCTCCCAAATCTAGGGGGATAACTGGGAGCAGAATCAAGAGGGTAACAGGTGGTTTATAAAATTATTAAAGTGGGGCAACTACCATGGTGGGATGAAATGGTACAGAAGTAACATGAGGAGGAACACCATGTAACAAGGCAGAAAACGCAGAATAAGCTGTTAGAGGCCTGTTTGATTACTGATGACACCCAGGCTGTGTCAATGCTTCACACTATGAGCGCTCAAAGCTACTTTTGAATCCAGCCAGAGTTTTGGGTAGTCCATCACTTCAGGTTTGGGCCTTGTGTGTTACCTGGCTTCATGTATGTTAGGAAAAGGAAAATTGCCCTCTTTGTCCACATACAATGTCCCTTTATGATTTATTATACAGTCCTCATTTTTTGCCTCAATTACTTCAAACCTGGGTAGAAATGGCACATTCCTCAACTTAATGCTAAATGCATGTAGTCAGTAAAAAGCTGAAAAATGTTTAAAAGGGAGGGTGCTCAAGTTATTGCAGCCCACGGGAGTATTAACATACGTGCTAACAAGTTACTGTATGCGGCTTCAACATGCTTATTTATTCTGCTGTGCAATAAAAGTTTGCCTTAAATAGAGCCCACATCGCGTATGTGCTCCAGGACTACTTCTGAGCACCTTCTTGAAGAGAATTATTCAGGATCAAATTCCCTGTGACTTTTGTGGCTTTTTAAGCACTGAAAAATATTACCATGGACTGAAATATTTCCCATGGATTTTTGAGAATAATTTTAAATAGTGGGCCAAAGCTGTTTGCTGTTTTCTTGCTCGTTTCCCCTTAAGTGGCTTTCCAAAGAATCGAGAAAAAGACAGAAGGATTATACCTGGCAGGTCTTAGAGTTGTTGCCATTCTGTTTTGGAACATAGCAAGAATTGGCTGGTTGTCTTTAGTTTCAAGTGCACTGATGTTTCTCGTGTCGTCAGTCCTCCTTTGTATTGGCACAAGAAAATCTGTGTTTTCTTCCTCCCTCCCCTCTGTGCTTACCATTTTTTCAGACCAGCCACTTTCCTTAAATTCGGAGGACGCACATGTCCACCATAAATCCACATAATGTAAATCATAATAGTAATGTTAAACTTAAGAAAATTACAAGTATCGAGTACTGTGCAGTGTTGATTCTGATTCCTCATTCCAATGCTTGTTTGCCTTTTTACTTAATGAAACCTTAGACATGACCTCATTTCTCACAATGAGGAAGTGGAGGTGTTACATTATACCTCAAGAATATATACAGTTGTTCTCAGATCAGAACAAGGTAAGAAGCAGATCAGTTGACAGTCTCTGGGTAAAGAGGAAAGGGGGGAAAATTAGGGTGATATCATGGTAGCGGTCTACTAGAGACCACCAACTCAGGAAGAGGAGGTAGATGAGGCATTTCTATAACAAACACAAATGTCCAAAACAAAAAATTGAAATGGGAGACTTTGCCCAGATATCTATTGGACAGTAATATGCCCCAACACAAATTTCCATTAAGTTCTTGGAATGTACTCGGGACAACTATTTTTTTTTCCAAAAAGTGGAGGAAGTAACCAAGGAGACAGCCTTTTAGACTTGATTCTGACCGACAGGGAGGAATTGGTTGTGAATCCGAAGGTGAAAGGCAGTTTGGGTGAAAGTAGTCATGAAAGGACTAATTTCATGATTCTAAGCAAAGGAATGAGAGCAGTGGAATAAGGACAATGGACTTCAAATGAACAGACTTTTACAAACCCAGACAACTAGGTAAGGTCTCCTGGGAAGAAAATCTAGGGGATAAAGTTGTTCAGAAGACCTGGCAAATTCTCAAGAACACAATGTTACAGGCACAACTGTGAACTATCCCAATGTGAAAGAAAGACAAGAAGAATAGTAAGAGGCCAATATGGCTCCACCAGGAACTCTTTAATGACCTGAAAATTGAAAAGGAATCTAAAAGTGGAAACAAGGATGAATTGGTAAGGAGTACAAAAGAATAGCACAAGCATGTAAGGAAAAATCAGAAAGGCTAAGGGAAAAAATAAGTTGCATCTTGCAAGGGATATAAAAGGCTATAAGTAGAGGTTCTATAAATATATCAGGAGCAAGAGAAAGATGAAGGAACGCGTAGGCCCTCTACTTAGTGGGGAAGGACAGCTAATAGATTGCATCAAGTAAGCTGAGGTGTTTAAGGCTTATTTTGCTTCAGTCTTCGCTAAAAAAGGTTAATGGTGAGCAGATACTCCACACAATTAATATTAACATCAAGGAGGAAGGAATGCAAGCCAAAATAGGGAGAGAACAAGTTGAATAATATTTAGATAAGTTAGATGTGTTCACAGCAGCGGGGCCTGATGAAAATCATCCTAAGGTATTTGAGGAACTAGCTGAAGCAATCTTGGAACCATTAGCAATTACCATGGGAGACAGGTGAGGTCCCAGAGGGCTAGAGGAGGGCAAACATTGCACCGATCTTTAAAAAGGGAACAAAGAGGACCCGGGGAATTGCAGACCAGTCAGCCTAGCTTTGATACCTAGAAAGATACTGGAACAAATTATTGAACAATCCATTTGGAAGCACCTAGAGCAGGGATTGACAACCTTGGACTTATTCTGCAACAAGGAAGATTTAGGTTTGATACTGGAGAAAATTTTTCTAATTATAAGGATAGTTAAGCCCTGGAACAAGCTTCCAAGAGAGGCAGTGGGATCCCCCTCACTGGAGAGTTTTAAGAACAGGTTGGACAAACTCCTGTCAGAGATGGTCTAAGTATATTTGGACCCACCTCAGCTCAGGGTCTGGACTAGATGACCTCTCAAAGTACCTGCCAGTCCTACATGTCTATGATTCTATGATTCTACAGTGCAACAGAGGAAAGTCACCCTGGAGCTCAGCAAAAATTATATTAAACAGACACAATACAAGTTTGACAAACACTTAATAATAAAACCCCCTCAAACTGTGATTTTCCATTATGAGAGAATCCTTGCTGCTCTTGGATCATGTTTGTTCTTAATTGGATGTCCCTGCTTTTTTCTTCATATTTTGTAACCACAAACAAGATGGCCCTTATTTTACCAACAAAGGCCCAACGCTGCAGTGCTTTCAGACAGAAAACTCGCATTGGCTTCAATAAGCTAGGCTAGTACGAGGGCTGCAGGATGATAGCTGGGTTGCTGACCCTCATTTACCCTCTTATTTTTTAACACTATCTTTCCCAGTGTTTGTTCTAACAATGAATCTGTTACCGATGTTTGTAAACTCACTGGGATACCATGGGTCAGAGCCTCAGCTGGTGTAAATCAGACTAGCTTCACTGGTGCTACATAGATTTACACCAGCTGAGAATCTGGTCCTATACCATTTTCCTTTCTCCTCTTCACCCATCCACCCCCTTTTAAAATTATTTTTAGATTTCTACATTGCGTCCGTCAACCTTTTGAGTGCATGTCAACAATTCTGGGCCTAATCTCCCCACTCTAGAGCCATATGCAGAGACAGGGGTGATACCAGGCACCGGCGAAGGAAGCAGGTGCCTGGGGCAGCCAATAGAAAGAGGCGGCACGTCCGGGTCATCGTTGTCAATTCGGCGACCAGTCCTTCGCTCCCCGTCTTCCTCTTCGGCAGCACTTTGGCGGCAGCTCAATCGAACCTTTTTTTTTTCCGCCACTTGGGGTGGCAAAAAAGCTAGAGCCGGCCCTGTGCAGAAAGCACCACTCTGCATCTGAATCCCTCCTAGCAGGAAGAAGAAAAGAGTCTGGTACCTCTGTCATACTATCTCCTTTTCCCAGGGTGCCCATCTGTGTGTGGGGAGAGGGGACTGGAACATGGTAGGAGCGATGCCAGGGGGTACTCACATAACCCCCTTAGCCATCAAGCAGTATGGCCTCAGAAAGCTAAAAAAGATGGAGATTTCATTACTTTTGACACAGAGCCCCCTCTGTTCTGGAGAACTCCTCATTGGAGCCACGCTGCCAGGCAGCCGGCGGAGGCAAGAGGTCCTGGAGTCTGAACAGGAGAGCATGACACTGCATGGATCTCAGGGGACCCCACTCCTTTGATTGCATTATTTGAGAGGAAAACAGTGAGGGGAATGATGGGAGTTTTGAATTCCCCCGTGGCTCCTGTCATGAATTTCTCCACAGGAAGAATCAATCTGGCCTTTAGAAATGACACATCTCACTGAACAGTGTCAGCCTCTAACAGACTGTGCACGCACACACACATGTAACACATTCACCAGCCTTCCCACCATCCAGCAAAAGCCTGAGAATATAAGCTTTATGCTGTGCTGCGCTGAACCAATGGGGCAGGTTGGGGAAGGGAGTTCCCGAAGCAAGGGCCCTTCACTGAGAGAGTCCTGTCTTCAGTCACATTTAAGGATTGTTAGCAAGGGTGCCCCAGGTGACCTTCAATCTCAAGGTCATGCATAGAAGGAGAGGTGACCCTTGGGGTAACCAGGAGCCAGACCACAGAAAGCACAAAATATTTGTTTGTGAGAGAGAGAAAAGGAGAGAGTTAAGCAAGACAATAAAACAGCCTGTTCATAATATCCGGTATAAATAGTACTGAATATTCTGATTACTGGTTTCCTGGGGCACAGAACAGGTCTGTTCTTTAAGCCTATCAGAGTGTAATTCAATAATAGTTCAGGGAGCAATTATGCTGTTATTACAGTGTCTCTGTAACTAAGACACCCAAAGCTGCATCTTAGTAACTGACAATGTTTGTGATTTCAGTGGCATGGTGCACACAGGTACACCCCTGCAATTGCATAATCTACAAAAATCAGATGTTACATCTCTGTTCCTTGAAATGATTCCTTCTTTTATTTTGCAGCCTGATTCTGTACCATCGAGGTTATTGGGTATTTTACTTCAGTGGCAGCAGGATCAGGCCCTTGTACAGTAACCCTGTCAAATACGTAATATCCTTGCACCAAAAATGATTTTTGAGTAACTGTGTGTGGGTTAGAATTAATGCTGAAATGTCTGATTGTGAATATTTTTGCCCATGTCCTACTATAACTGGGCACAGAATCTTTGCTGCCTGGAGACTTTTCAAAATGTAGCCCTAACTGGTATCAATGGATGATACCTATTATTGCGTCCTGGCAGTCTAGTCTATCATGAGGCATCACATTACTTCATGGCATTATTATTGCTTGAAAATGGCATGAAAATCAAGTGAACTCTCCAGACTGAATTAGCATCTTACAATTGCTCACACCTAAGTGACTAATCCATAGGAAAGGACTGTTCCATCCAGGGTGATCAGTCATTTGTCTCACTGAAACCCTATGACTCCAGTTTAAGAGCTTTTTTATAGACTCGTATAAAGGAGAAAGTGAACTTTTTAACATGTTTGCACTCTACTAAAGCAATACACATAAAAAGGAAGTACAACTGGGGTTCCTACCTACATATATGGCCCAGCAAGTGCTAAGGCAGTAAAGAGTAGAGTTACTACGGTTAAGAAAGAGATGAGCTTTGAATTGCCTTTTCTTCACTTCGGGGGTGTCCTGTGCTGAGTTACAGGGTTCCAGCAGCCATTGTAGTAGTAACAGGCCAGATCTCGTAGTCCTTACTCAGGAAAAATGTCCCGCTAACTTCAAAGGGAGTTCCACCCTGTACTAAATCTTTGCTCAAGCAAGGGAGGAGGGTCTAAATGACACAAGTCTCAGAAACCTACCTCGCATTGCAGCCAATAGAAGGATTGTATCTGTAATGACGGCACAACTAGGCCCTATTTCCATGCCATCTGAAATGATGTTTATAAAACAATCCCAAAGCACAGGTAATGTGCGGAGATCATATTTCCCAGCATATTGTAAGGTCCTTTAGTCCAGCTTTAAATAAACCACAGGGAGGCTAATAAAATCCAGGATAGACTGTGTACTGAGAAGAAAGACAAAAACAACCAGAGAAACATGGCTTTTGTTTAAAAAGAACCTCGTATTTCTCTAGCATTATCATAATTTACTGAAAGAAAGGCATACTTACAGTTAGCCGAGAGGATAATATTGACAGGCTTTAGATTTATATATAGATGCCTCCACAAGATTAACTCCTGAGCAAACATACCGGCCCGTGTTTTGCATTGTGTAGCATTGATTTGATGACTGAGGAGGAATAATCAAATGAATAACTCCCTGAATATTATCGAACTTTCGAAAGAGCTGGTTGGTGACAGAAAATAATAATGTATATGAGGGAAAATTCCCAAATTCACTGGATGATTTATTCACACAAAATAATCTGACCAGTTGTAGTTACTAACATTTGAAGGCTGTGTTGATGGTACTTTTTGCATAGGTGTCTGTAGGCTAAATCCTGTGGTAAGACAAGCAGGATCTAGGCCGTTGTGCAAGGGTACATGGCAGATGTTACTTTGTGTTGTAACATGTTTGGATGAGTACATATATTCTGTGTGTGAATCCATATATCCCTACATTTATTATTATTTGTTTGTATAGTTATTATAATAATTGTTTGTACAAGCCTAGAGGCCACAACGAAGATTTAAATTCCCATGGTGCTAGGGGATTTATTTTGTTCAAACTCAAAATAAAAGTCAGTTCCTGATCCAAAGAGCTTATGTTGTACATAAATAATGGTAAAGGGTGGAAACAGACTTCCTCAATGTCAAACAGCAGGTGAAGATTACAACCCAAGTCTCCTGAATTTGTGCCCTATTCTCTTGATCTGGATCATTTAAAAAATGATATATGTACTTGTGGAAATGGAAAAAGGGATAAAGGGAATTTGGACACAGACATCTTAGTTTTCAACAGAATAGAGCAAGAGTCAAGATAACTCTAATAATGCGAGACTTTAAGGCAGGGCCTGGGCTAATGGGAAGAGAGTGGGAAAACTGTAAGAGATGCGTTAGATAAGAATGGATTTCAGACTGTAGCAGAAACCATTGAGAAAAGTAAGATATCAGCAGGGATGAAAGTTATTTACAGGACTTACCGGTACCACCAGAGTCCTGAGGGTCAACCTGAGTCAACCTGAAGAGGCGTGGCCTCAACCGGAAGAGGCGTGGCCTCTCACGATTTAAAGGCCCTGGTGCAGCGGCTGTGGCTGGGCGCCCCAGTGTCTTTAAATCAACCCAGGGCCCCCAGCTGCAGAGGTGACTGGGAGCCCCAGGGGCTCAGGGGCAAATTAAAGGGCCCGGGGCACGGGCCGCCGTGGAGCCCCAAGCCCTTTAAATCCCCACCAAAGCTCCAGCTGCCAGAGCCGATGACTGGATTTAAAGGGCTCTGGGCTCCCTGAAGCTGCGGGAGCTTTGAGCCATTTAAATTCGGCCCCAGCCCAGCCGCCAGAGCCACTGATGGGATTTAAAGGGTTCTGGGCTGCCCGCACCCGCGGGAGCTCTGAACCCTTTAAATCTGGCCCCAGCCGAGCCGCCAGAGCCGTGGGTGGGATTTAAAGGGCTCTGGGCTGCTCACTGTGACGGGGAGCCCAGAGCCCTTTGAATCTGGCCCCAGCCCAGCTGCCAGAGCCGTGGGCGGGATTTAAAGGGCACTGGGCTGCTTGCTGTGACAGGAAGCCCAGAGTCCTTTAAATCCCCGCCGCCAAAGACGGTGCAGTTTGGCACAGCGAACTGGCTCTTGCCAGTAAACCATACTGAACCGGACCGGCTTACTTTCACCTCTGGATATCAGGAAGGAATATGTCTAAACAAGATGCAGCCGTTGATCATTATTGTATGCAACAATAATTGTATTGCTTGAGAATAAACTCTCTGACATGTTGCAAACAACATAAAAGTGAGGACTGTGTTTTCTTCCACATACGTCAGACAGGAGTCTGTGACCATTTTCAACTACCCTGCAGATTAGGGGACATTCTCATCTGAGAAGTAAGAATTATGCTCTTGACTGCTATCACCACCACCATCATGCGAGTCTGGGGGTACAGAAGCTCAGAGCAGTCGCAGAAAAGGCAAAGTGCTGGGTTAAGTGATATCTCTCCTTACAGAAAGAAAAATAACCTCTTTATTTTATTGTTTTAAAATGCAAATATGTACGTTGCAAAGCCCTCTCCCAGATTGGTGCTACATGGCAAGTCCAAGTGAGAGGAAGCATGTCAGAAAATTGCAGCAGCAGCAAGATAGAGTGAAAAGAAAGAGGCATGTTTTTAACTAGAAGCCATCAATGCAATTGCAGCTGTCAGTTGTGCTTTACCCAAAAAGTGATTTTTTTTAATGAATCTCTGTAACAGCCTCTAGACCTAGAACATTCAAAACATTTTTTGTTTAAAGTGAAGGTTCAAAATGGTGGATCCTTATTGAGGGCCAATGTTAGAGCAGGAGCTTGGGCTGAGGAACAGCTGAGTTGTGATTAATTATTGTAAATATTTCCATCCTTGACAGACATTTACCGGCTTCAGTTTTGAACTGTCTGGATAAAGAAGAGCAATAAGGGTCCTATAGCTAAGGAAATAATAGTAGCCACCCTTTCTGCAGCTCATTCATTTTTCTCCATATGGAGATATATATGAAACCAACACATACATTTTGCTATTGATTGAGTCTGTTACCAAGTTTAACAAAGGCAATTTAATCCCAGACAATGCTATTGTTATAAATACCATGGGAGCCATGACAGTTTTTGACCAATCAGATTGCAGAGAATTTGAATGGCACTTTAAGAATCAATGAAAGCAATAGGAAGATGTCTTCTTACAGCTGTTATTTATGGGCCAAACCCTCAAGCTATGTAAATCAGCTTAGTTCAATAGACTTCAGTGGAGCTGGCTCCTGGAGAGCAAGCCATCTGATGGGACTGTGCTGAAACCTGCCATGCCTAGCCAGTAATTGGAGGTGACAATCGGAGTGATGGGTTATCATGATAATGTAGTAAAATGGTGGATTCAGGTGGAAGCTGAGGACGCAGCAGAGGCATTCTACAAATATTAGAGCCTTTAACATCAGCCTTCACAGCTCCATCCCGCTGCTGTCATAAGGTCGCTTGGGCACTTCCTTGTCGTTGATGTGACCTGCACCCAGAGATCATTTTTGGAGGGGGAAGTTGAGATGAGATCACTGATTGTGAACTGCAGGAGTGTATATATTCAGCAATCGTCAAAACAACAACACACTCTACAAGCCAGATTTGGATGCTGAAGGGGACTAGCTGGAAACTGCCCTTATCAGAAAGATGCAGATCGTACCCATTCCAGATTAACTAACCGGACACTTTTCTATAAGGACCTCTTAATAATTATTGACTTTGCAGATGTTCATTTCCCAGCTCACCCCCAGAAGCTCTGTTATAAATTGAACTAATAAAATCCAGGCCATGAGCTGTTAATCTCAAGAGGTCAAAAGTAACTCTTGGCTTCACCTCATGCTGCCTGAACACCTGAGACATGCCAGTATCTGTAGCAATACTGTATGTGCCCTGGCATTGTTCAGCTAATATATTCTATGCATCCGTTCTTCCAGCTCATACTGAAACAAAACCCTCCTCCTATTTAGTGGCCATATGGAGATAGGCCTGAATTGGAAGATGGAATCCTAAACGCCACCCTGATATTTGGCACCTGACTTCACAACTCTGGCTTTTCTGTGGAATGGGCCAAGTCAGAGCCTGACTTTCAAACACGCCCCAAACTCCTGGATGTGGATGTGAGTAGGGATCCTTTCTAAATGGAATCCCTTCCGTCAGAGCTAGTTGGTACAGATTGCTCTAGCTAAGGTAATTCAGAGCTCTGGGAGCAAGGGAAGGTAGAGGACAGGAAGGAATTGAAAATCAATGAGAGAAACAAGTGGATGGATGAAACATGGAGAGGAAGGGTAAAAGGGGATATGACAGGAGTGGGGCAAGGAAGAAGAGAGGTGAAAATGTCAGGAGTAAAAACAGAGAGGAAAGAATAAAAAAGCAAATGAGATGAGAAAAATAGAAGTAAATAGAGACTAAGAAAATCCAACCATCCAGAAAAAAGCCCTTCATGTCATCTCACCGAGTCAGAGGAAGTGTCTGCTGTGACTCTTGCAAAGTATGGCTTGGCTGGGGTTTCAGTGAAAATCTTCCTTTGCGTTGCCTCAATTTTCGTTTGCTTGAAATGTGCAGGTATTTGTCAAAGCTCTCCGAAGAGCGGTGAAAGGCTCTGAACCCCCAGCCATAACTTCAAATGCCAAGCTAGCTGCTTTACTTCAAAGCATCGTCTTTTCTGTAAAACAGTGTCCCAAGCTGTTATTTTATTTGACCAAAAAATCAAGATGACATTTAAACCAGTGAAAAATACAAACTAGAGAAAACTTTTATTACGTGTTTTGTTCACGGTGATGTTTATTTAGCTACACGACAATAATTCATGTCTTCATAGAGATTCAGGTTCTACAGCCTGGCAGCACATACGGAACATAAGAAATATTTTCATACCATGAAGTTTTCTTTTCTCTCTCTCTCTTCTTCCGCCCTACCGCAATTGGGCTCTATGAGCATGGATTTAATTTTGTGTGTGCTAAAATAGTCTTATTCCATTCAGAAAGGGGTGAGAATTCTAACATCCTATCTAGGTACCTGCAAGAAATTGATCAAGAAATGCATCACACGATCCATTGTCTATAGCCAAGCACTGAGGTACAACCGCATCTGCTCTAACCCCTCAGACAGAGACCAACACCTACAAAATCTCCACCAAGCATTCTCAAAACTACAATACCCACACGAGGAAATAAGGAAACAGATCAACAGAGCCAGACGTGTACCAAGAAGCCTCCTACTGCAAGACAAACCCAAGAAAGAAACCAACAGGACTCCACTGGCCATCACATACAGTCCCCAGCTAAAACCCCTCCAATGCATCATCAGGGACCTACAACCCATCCTGGACAATGATCCCACACTTTCACAGGCCTTGGATGGCAGGCCAGTCCTCGCCCACAGGCAACCTGAAACATATTCTCACCAGTAACTGCACACTGCACCATAATAACTCTAGCTCAGGAACCAATCCATGCAACAAACCTCGATGCCAACTCTGCCCACATATCTACACCAGTGACACCATCACAGGACCTAACCAGATCAGCCATACCATCACCGGTTCATTCACCTGCACATCCACCAATGTAATATACGCCATCATATGCCAGCAATGCCCCTCTGCTATGTACATCGGCCAAACTGGACAGTCGCTATGGAAAAGGATAAACGGAGACAAATCAGATATTAGGAATGGCAATATACAAAAACCTGTAGGAGAACACTTCAACCTCCCTGGCCACACTATAGCAGACCTTAAGGTGGCCATCCTGCAGCAAAAAAACTTCAGGACCAGACTTCAAAGAGAAACTGCTGAGCTTCAGTTCATCTGCAAATTTGACACCATCAGCTCAGGATTAAACAAAGACTGTGAATGGCTTGCCAACTATAAAACCAGTTTCTCTTCCCTTGGTTTTCACACCTCAACTGCTAGAACAGGGCCTCATCCTGCCTGATTGAACCTACCTCATTATCTCTAGCTTGCCTGCATATATATACCTGCCCCTGGAAATTTCCACTACATGCATCTGAAGAAGTGGGTATTCACCCACGAAAGCTCATGCTCCAAAACGTCTATTAGTCTATAAGGTGCCACAGGATTCTTTGCTGCTTTTACAGATCCAGACTAACACGGCTACCCCTCTGATGCAAGAAATTGAGTATCCTCATTAGCCTGCTTCCCCAAAAATGGTTGTCCTTTATTCTTCAGGCAATAGTTAGTGCCTGTCTGCAGGAGGACAAGATGGCAGCAGTTCCTAGAGAAGTATTTGTGAAGCTTATGCTCACAAAATGTGGGGGCAGGAGGCAGTGGTACCATTTTGTGATTCCACTGGAAACAGAATTGCACGCTGTGGGGGTCCCACTCTGAACACTGCAGAGATGTGCTCTCTGGAAGCTCCTTCCAGGTCACGATGGAGCAAAGGTTTCCAGATAGGATAAGGGGTACTGGCTGGGACCAGTGGGTCTGAATGACATGGATTCACATATACAGCAGCAGACGGATGGTCCTGTGGTTAACCTGAGAGTAGAGAGGCCCAGGTTCAATTTCTGGCTCCTCCGCAGACTTCCTGTGTGACCTTAGCCTAATCATTAGTATCCAGATCCACAAAGGTATGAATATCTTTGTGGATCTGGGCCTTAATCTCTCCGTGCCTCAGATTCCATTGGTAAAATGGGGGAAATAGCCCTTCCCTACATCACAGGAGTGTTGTGAGGATAAATACATTGAAACCTGTGAGATGCTCGGATATTACGGTAATGGGGGATAAGTGCCTGAAATAAATAGATCCACTTGCTGTCCCTCTCTCTGGGGGAATTACAGGCCACAGGGGCTATTGCAGCCCTGAGATTGCAACCCAAGCTGCTCCCCAGAGTAGTTACTCAAGTTATATGCTGAGCAGCGAATTTGTTGTGGAAGATGTTAGGTGGATAACCCGGGAAATGACAGACCTGTCCATAGGGCACATGTCACATGAACAGGGGCAATGCAATCTTGTCACTCTGACATAATTAATAGTATCAAAAGCAGCTGCTCAGTGTAAAGGGATCTTCATCCAGGCTCAGGACTAGTTCATCGGCCAACATAAGTAGCACAAGTTTCAGAGTAGCAGCTGTGTTAGTCTGTATTCACAAAAAGAACAGGAGTACTTGTGGCATCTTAGAGACTGACAAATTTATTTGATCATAAGCTTCTGTGGGCTACAGCCCACTTCTTCAGATGCACAGTTTCTTGTATTAAACCAGGCTGGCAGATGTCAAGGGAATCTCTGGAAACCACACCTTGCCAAAGTTGCACCATCACCAACTTTCTCGCCCATCTTTACCAAAAAGAAAGAAGTTTAAAACTAGTCAATGATTTGGCAAGTTTGTCATGGCCAGGGATGGTTTTGTGTGCAAATGCCTCCTTAAGGACAGCTGTCAGCATGCCCTCCTGCAGGGGCACTAGCAATTGCTACCAGCAGCTGGCTCGGTACCTCACTAGCTTTCAGTTCACAGCTTCTTGAGAAAGGATTTGCAGGAGGTGACGACAGAGGCCGTGGGGATCAGTCAGGACGGGCAAGCCACACGTAAGCAAATTGCTTAACTTGTTCTGCTGTTATACCGCCTTTGTCCAATTCCCAGTGTGTTTTATAAAATGGGTTTGATTTGTGTTGGGCAGTTTTGCACCAGTTTGAACTACGCAATATCAAAAATAAAATCCAGGGCAGCCAGGGAGCAGTCTGTACAACAGATATTTGGCTCAGATGTTATCAGATGAGAATGTTGTGAAGCAGCAAAAAATATAAGTTTGAAATGCTTGAAAATTCTGCTTTGTTACCTCACGTCAGCCCCTTGTTAATTAGGCCTAATTTTAATCATCATTCACCTCGCCTCATTTAGCTGCAGGAGATATTATCTTCTCACACAAGACTGCTCATGTCAGGGAGAACTGCACTAATCAAGCAGCAGCATTCCTGGAGTGTTCACCATTCTTAGTTTCAGTAACAACAGTGAGTATAATTTTATCTAGCCCTGCTGGTTGCCTTGTGATCAGGGCTGCCCAGAGGATTCAGGGGGCCTGGGGCAAAGCAATTTCAGGGGCCCCTTCCATAAAAAAAAGTTGCAATACTATAGAATACTATATTCTCGTGGGGGCCCTTGTGGGGCCTGGGGCAAATTGTCCCACTTGCCCCCCCTCCACCCCTCACTCTGGCCGGCCCTGCTTGTGATCATCTTTACCACCACGGCAGGTTTCTAGCATTATAGCGTTCTCCATGCAGCAGAAAGGGAATTACAACACCATGGGTTTTCAAGCTGTGTGCTGTGGTAGAAATACTATTATTCAAACCCTAAAGAGAGGCCAGAAAAGATGGTAAGTCATCGTGAGGATAATACTTCAAGTAGGCCGGCCAATGGAGATCCCTTATGTTATGACAGTGCATCAAACTGGAGTGGAAAGAAACTATAACCATCCTAAAATTCTAACTCGCCAAGTTTTCAAGCACCTCATCTTATTTACTTTCCTTTGTGAAGATGACCTGTTAAAGAAAAGAGTCAATGCCCTGCTGAGAGAGAAACAAAAGAGAGGGGGAACCAAGGCAAAGTGTCTAGGATCCACTCTCTGATATGCTGTTCGTGCATGGTTAATGGATGCTGGGCATTAATATTTCTTACCCTTTTGTCTGTGTTCACTGTAATAGAAACCCCTGTCTAGACTGAGTGGCTACTGCAAGTAATCCCAGTAATATCCAGTAAAATCACTCTGAAATGTGATAGCCATAGTTATCAAGGAGCACAAGGATTAACTTGATTGATTGAACAATGGACTTCTGGTTTTTAACATGATCTATATGTGTCTCAAAATCAAAAAAATATAGATGGTTTGTAAACCCTTCATTGCAGGGTAACTTATCATAGTCAATAAATGTACTGACACACCCTAAAAGGAGACAGCTTAGCAATGTTGCCTAAGTGAAAGGATCAACGGCAATAGCCATAAAGAAATACTTACATTTAATCAGCCACTGCTTCTGCAAGGACAACATCCAGCAACATACTTCTTGTTGGCCAGATAGCACAAAATACGCAGTTGGTCAAGCTTCCTGTAACAGCTCTTGTTTTGAAACATCTCATTGATGAAGATATTTGCAATAGGCCTCCATCAGGGCTGCCATATTCCTTCCACAAAGCAGTCTGAGCAGAGACTCAACAAATTGCTGGTGCACCTTATATTTAGCAAGAGTATACTAAGCAATGCAGATATACACGGAATGCACTTGCCCAATTTTTCAATGGATTATTAAATCAGCTAGGCATAGGTTTATCCGAATCCGAAGCATCGCAATTACATGCCCCATTCCTGTTTATTCTGACTGGAAGTGTGCACCTGACACATGTGCATTGAGATGACCGACATTCTCTGTTGCTCCATTTTTACCATCTGGAAAACAGGCATAATGTTTCTTTTCATGACAGAGTGTTGTTGGGTTTGGTTAATTAGTGTTACCGAAGAGTTTCAAGCTCTTCAGGCAAAAAGAACAAGTGCAAAGTGTTATGACTTGATAGTGTAATTTTGTAGAGGACGAGTTTTTTCACTCTAGGGTTAAGATGAAAAAATGTATCCTGTAAAAGGACTTTCTTCCCAGAGAAAAACATTTAAGCCCAAACCCAGCTGCCCTTAACTTCAGTGGAAACCATCCTGACACAAGAGCAGCTTTTGGCTCTCAAGTTGGTGACAACTGGATAAATTCTTGATTATCATGAAAATACCCTGGATGAGATTCTTCCCTTAGACAGTGTCCATTGCAGTCACATTACAGTGGAATTTATCATATCCCAAGACAGGAGTTTCTTTTCACCCAGCACGTTTGGCAAAATATGAGGAAAGTAATGTAGATGCAGGGTGGACACCACATTGGGATTAAGTGGGACGTCACTTGACTTGGACAAAACATTGATCACGATGGATTCTTCCAATATTCACATTATTCATATGACACCGCATGGCACCATATAATATCCAATGTAACTTAACATTAGCTAATGGTCAATTTATTTTAAAGCTTTGTCACATTTCGCAGCCAAGACAACAAGTTCTATATTTGCATTTAAATAATTCTGTCTTTTTTTTTATGATACACCTGTGAATTGTGTTCCCTTTTGCCCTAGCGATCCAAAGACTGAACAGATGGTTAAGGCTTTATTTAAAGTGTTGGGACTATTAAAATAACCCTCAGTGTGTTGTCTATTAGGTTGCTCATCATAACAATGGATTTGTCCACTATGACAGGGAACACTTCAATAGGGTTTCTCATTACCTTTGTCTTTTTAATACGAACACCGCAGGGTCTACATTTTATGAAGGAGGCAGAACCAAAATGGAAAATCCCTTTTACCTTTCTTATGATAGAAACAGGAGTTAATTCTTCAGGGTGGGACTGTAGTCACGAGCAAGACCTTTGAATTGTTGATAAAATTCATGAGCCCAATCACCTGTTATTTTAGAACTAGAGAAACTACCTTCTCAGAGGGACAGATTCTCGTCAGAGATCCACCAACCTAGCTCCATTGGCATCCATAGAGCTGCATCAATTTACACCAGCTGAGGATGTGGCTCTTGGCATGGTTGTATATACTGTAGCTTGGCAGAAGAATTCTCTTGCGTTGACCTGTTATTGACCTTTTGCCCAGCCTTCTGCAGCACAGGAAAATATTTCTTCTGTTACAGCCCTGCAGAACTCATCCAAAGCACAGACTTCCAGATTAACAGCAAACATGTTGAGCTCCTGTTAGGCTAAATTACGTGAGACCTAGGCTCGGGATTTTATCTAACTTCTTGAGCTGCTAGTGTTGCTGAAATGGCACAAGAGTCTGGGGTGGGAAATGGTTGTAACGTAAATAGTTTGTGGCATTTTGCAACTTTAGTGGGGGATTCTGCATAAAGGGGAGTAACCCTATCATGTGTAAAATGCATATTTGCAGAGAAATATGGAACATAAGCTCTCAGCATCCTGAGAATACTTTTTTACAAGAAAATTCATAGGAGCTTCCTGGCAGAGAAAGCAACTTTGAGTCCCTCAACTTCTGGATATGTACTCTGTGGTCACAATGCAGGGCCTGTGGGAATGAATGGCAAAACTAGAGAGGTGCTGAAAGGGGTAGAAAAGGAAAAAGGGATGTAGGCAATCAAGTTGCGGAGAGGAGTTCACACTAGATTTGTGTTTCTAGGAACAATACTGCCCCTAGGAGTTTAGATCTGAATCTGGGAGTCCTGAAATTTGATACACGGATCTTTCTGACCTATATTGTGTCCGGACCATGTGGTGACCAATAGACAAATTAAACCAGCTCATACATTTCTGTTTTTCATTGCATTAACATCTATTACATTGCATTTAGGGACAAAAGAATTGTAATCCCCTAGGATTCAATATTGTTGCAAGTTTTTCTCATCCAAATTTCCAAGTTATCTAACTGCAACGATAGTTGCAAATATCCTGTTTCCTTTCAGTGCTGGGCTGATATATCAGAACTTGGATGTGAGGTATGTGATATTTCCTTTATAATCCTTATGTCTCCTTGGGAGATACACAGTGTCATTGAATGTTGTACTCTGTAATCAATCACTGCAAACAAGAAGTTATATACTAAAAATACTGCATCAAACAGTTCCCGAATCACCAAATATGAGACAAAGATAATGAAAAATAATGTATAACGAAAATCTAGCCTCAGCATTTTTTCCATTGTCGTGGGAAAAGGAAAACACAAAAGATTATAAAATCCCATTATCTTGATGTGGCCCTAAGAGAAACAAATAGCAAAATGAAGTCTATGAAGTGTGATTAGTGTATCTTTCCTTGTTCGCATGAGAACATGGGAGACAATCTTATGTATGGAGGTACTGTCTGAAGACACCCTGAAAGTTCACATGTTGTAGTTAAAGCATAACAGAATATCATGGATGTAGCAACTGGGATCCACCGCATTATTGTCAGGTGGATTCAATCCTGTTTCGAAATTGCTTGAAATACAAGGAAGCGTAGAATAAAGCAGACATTGTAAACTACCAAAAGTTAACCTGCTATCTTGGCACCACTACAATTGTTCTAGTTCAAAAGGCAGATGGAGTGTGGGATGGATATTTAGCTGTCCCGCATAAGTGTCCATCTTCTGAGTGCACTAGGAGTTGGCTACTCAATCCAGAGTTGTTAAATCCCAGTCCTGAGAATTTGAGTATCCCCAGAGAATTCCACAGGCAAGAATAATCCAGGACATACCCACCTCAGGGGTACAAACTATGACTGAAATACAGCAGGTCCAGCATAATACACCCTGGAAAGAAGTGATAGGGAAAACACTGGAAAAAACATTGGGGAAAATCAGATCATGTGAGTTGCCACTAAAGAAATACAGAAGAATTGACAAAAATCAAGGCAAAGTTAAAACAAAAATCTGCAAAAAGTAAACAGCCTGGAAAGGGAATTTGATACGTATAATACTGCTTTAATAGCCTAGGGTTAACCTGTGATTTCTGCTGTGTGCCCTTGCTAGGAGCCAGAGCCTCCCCCTTTATGTCAAATATGGGTCTGGATGCATGGGATGCAAGTAGGGTTTTGTAACCACCTACTGCCTTTCTGACCTATGTGATTCCCTAGCCAGAGTAGCTCAGCAGTGTGTGTGTGAGGGTGGGGTGAGTTGTAATTTGCTGCTGGTCTGGACCAGCAGGTATAGGGAGTGCTAGGCAGATGAAGAGACACGCACCTCCTCCTCCAACAGCTGGCAGTCTTTCCAGTCTTTCCCACTTTGACTCAGCTCTTGCAGCCTCTCCCTGTCTTAGCAGGCCCAGATAGAGCCAGGTATCATGGACAAGCATGGGAGAGTGTCTGATAATGCACACAGATATGCCTGATTGCTGTTTTGGGGGGTCTTCCTCTGAGGACCTTGCAAGTTTCAAGGAGAAATGTGACTGTCCTCGCTCCTAGAAATGTATCCAAAGGCGGAGGGCACAGGTACTGGGTGCTTATGGCACCTTCAACAAAAGCAGTGCAAATGGACTTGTTTGTGACAGCTTTGAGTAATGTCCTTGCTGGAGGATTACAGGTATCTTAACCCATTGTCCCAAACTACAAGGTAGTGCCTGGGAAACAAGGAAGTTAAAGGTACATTAAAGTTTGCACACTAAGGCCAGCAATAACTTCAATGGGCCAGGACTTCACCCAAGAGTTTACTGCACAGGCAAGAAGACACCCTTACAGATAAGCCACAGGCTCCACATGGGAGGAGAGCTACCTGGGGTTTGTGGGTAGCAGGGCTGTTCGGATTATGATGACAGGAAACTGGCCGGACTGAGGGCCACCTAATAATGATGTGTGTTAATTTTATTAAGGCTTTTAAATGTGATTAAGTGGTTCAAGAAAGGTGAAGTCAGAGGCCTTTAAACCAAACCATGGTGCCAAGTGGGTTGTAGGTGCTGCCTATAAGCAGCCCCGACAATGAAAATTGTTGTTTACTGACACCTAAATAATGAAAAGAAATTGCATCAAAGCTGACATACCATGTAATGTGTTGATGCACTCTGAAATAACACTGCGGGGAGGCGGATTTTACTCCTCTATCCTTGCCCAAAGATTCTACCCCTCTTGCCCGCAGCTTTGTGCGGTGAGGTGTGCACCAGTTGGCTTCCACCCCAGAAGCTGCTGCATTTCAACAATGCTTGATTGTGATCTCACCAATTGTAGTCTGAGATAAATTAAAACTAGCTTCACTGGTTTCACTGGGTTTTTACTGGTGTAAAACCATTTTAAGCAGGAACTGAATCAGGTAGTGCTGAAATGCAGCCACCTCTGGGGTGCTGTGAGGCAGCCAACAGGAGCAAAGTTCTCTACACAACAGCTGTGGAAGAGAGCAGTGAAATGGCCGAGGACATATTTTGTGAAACGGGGTAAGGTCCTCAGTCAATGGGATTTGGGATATGCAAGGAATGCAAGATCATGCCATTTATAAATTTAAAATAATATGAATATTTTATTATTAAAGTTAGAGGACTGAACATCATGGGAAACACTCCAAGCCCTTAATTATATCAGGGGAAGCATCACTTCAATGCAGCATGTGACTTCTACTCCTGGTTTACAGATTTATTTTCACTTTTCTGATGATTTGTCGAGCCAAACAGCCAGACAGGAAAAAAAAATTACTGTAGTTCTCTTTCTCAAGCACCATATCTGTTTTAAATCAAGGAGAAGGGAGACTTCTAATGAGGCTAATTCAAAATAATGTGTTTTACAAGCGATTCCCAGCAGATTCGCTGTAACATTTCACTCTTTATGCATCGTGAGAGACACGTGAACAAACAGGAGTTTCGAGGGGAAAGGGGGACTGAGATGGGGGAAAATCTGCATTTCTAACCAGTTCTGCAACTAGTATGTTGGAAGAGAGAGAAAACTGAAAGATCATCTAGAATTATGCTTTCAAAACATCAGGGCCCAGAGGTTAGCTGCAAACTCTACTCTAGTAAATATGAACATTATAAGACTTAAGTGTCTTAAAACTTATTTCCAAGGAAATGTCTCATTTTATTACAATGTGAATAAGGGGCTCTAAGGTAATATTGACTTTGGTTTACATTTCATAAAAACAGAAGACTGTAATTTCATGGAGGCTATAGCAGGAATTCCTCTTTCCATCCAAGTGGAAGAAATCATGTTCAGGACCTTTCCCTGAGGGCTCCAAGGGAAAGCACATTAACATGGAAACTCCCACTCTGCTTTATTTGTGGAGCTAGACTTTCAGGCAGATAAGGCTGGAATTGAGAGAAGCTATAACTGGACTAACTGGCCAAAGCCTGTGACATTAAGTGGTAGGCAAGGGGAAAGGATGCAATGCTGAAAGGATAATCCCAAAGAGCTAGCACTCCAGCTGATGAAAATCAGAAGAGCCATATAATCAATGAGAGAGATTCCTACCTAGAAAGAAGATAATTGCAGAGACTTGAAGAGGTCGGTGCAGTAGTTTAGTCCAATTCAACCTGTCACGTCTTTCACAACTGAATAGCCCAACAATGTCTTTAAGATGCTAGAGAAGTCACTGAGGCCCTTAATGAAGGTGAAGGGCTGAGTGGGAGGCTTGTGAAGAACAGGAGTGGAAAGAGAGGAAGAGGAAAGACATCTGCAAAGAGCCCAGTGCACAGAGGAAATAGTGCAGGAACACCCATTTCCTATGCAGGAGCATCTGAAGCACAGATGTCTTTAGGCTGCAACCCATGGAATTTTGGCCAGATGAATGCGTCACTTCTGCATGTAGCTGACAGGTGAGGCAGTGTGGTCCCTGAGGCAGCACCAGGACAGAGGTCTGAAGAAAGCAAACCAGCCTGGAATTATAAGAACAGCATCCTCACCCTCTGATTTCTTGATGAAGGCTGGCTTAGACATATCTCCTATCTCAGCTGTGACTGGTGAGTCTAGCCTTTCCTTGGCTGTTGAAACTGTCTTTGATTATGGCATGGTTGCTAATCTTTCAGAAGCATGATTCCTTGCAAGTTATAGTCCTTTTGTATTGATAGGGGCCTCAGTGTATCTCCTTTCTCACCCCCACTGTAACAACCTGCCTTCGGGCAAGGACAACTGGCTGCAGTTCCCTCATGTCTGGCAACATAACTCCTTCTGTTGGCCAGAGGGGATCAGTGGAGACTGGCACATGCTACCTCCAACTCTGTCTGCCTGGAAATGAGAGACTAAGCTTGGAACTCAAACCCAGATCCTAGCATTTTGCTGCCATTAGTCCACAGGCTGGCCCTTTTGGTTTCCTTAAAGGCCGTCTGACTTCTTTGTGGCCTCATCAGTGATCCAGTCATAACACCACCATCAGCCACCAGCTGCTGTCTATTCCCACGGTATAACCTATCCACTTCAGGGTCTTTCCCTGAACGTAATACTTGGTGCATTTGTGTCTGGTCCTGTCTTTCATTTCTGCAGTGGAAATTCTATCTCTGCACGGAGAGTGCCCCAAATTCTGCAGAAGCACTTGTTCTTGAGTACACATTTCATTGCTGAAAGCCAATACTGCTTTAACAGATGCAATAAAATTGTGTGCATCTAAAGTTCATTCTGCTGCCATAACTACTACAACTGGGAAAAGTCTCCTCCGGTTAGCACAATTCTTCTCTTACTTGCAAACACTTTAGAAGTAAAGGCACTGATTGACACCGCTATGTATATTTTTGTGTGTATATATAGTTACGTGTTGAACTTAATCATCAGGCTTCCTCAAATCAATCCCACATTACTTGGGCTCTATGGTGACAATTTCAAAAGCAATGTCGTATGGTGCCATTCGTGATGCTTCCACACCCCATGAAGCATGTCCCCATGCTGTGTAGGTCCCCGTCCAGACTAATATCAGTGGCAAACGCCCAACCTGCACTTAGAGCCACTCTGATAAAGTTTCATTCATCCTTAGATGTGCTTAACTTCTTGTATAATGATTGTGTTGCCTGGTACTTTTAAATGGGATGTCACAATGGAACAGATTATACTGACAAGTTTCCTTGAAATAATTTAAAAAATACAGAATCTGTTATTTCGGCATCTCTGCAAAAACCTGGGCAACATGTCCTTCGTCTAAACAAAATCCATTCAGATTCTCCTTTAATGTCACTTACACATCTGATTTAGACTAACTTGGATTAATACTTTTCCTGCCTCATTGAAGATAAGCACTATATTCCTAGGATGTGTTCAATACAGAAGAATCATGGTCCTGTGCTATAAGATGGGACACTAGGGTGGACCAATGCCCTGGGGTGGCACTGAGCATTCTCTCTCTCAGGTGTCTGGCTGGTTCTTGCTCACATGCTCAGAGTCTAACCGATCGCCGTATGTGGGGTCGGGAAAGAATTTGTCCCCAAGTCAGACTGGCAGCAACGCTGGTGCAGAGGGATTCACCTTCCTTTGCAGTATGTGGGTGCAGATTATCTTGCTATATCTCATTTAATATTTCCCTGCCATTGCAGAAGCCAGGGGCGGCTCTAGGTATTTTGCCGCCCCAAGCATGGCAGGCAGGCTGCATTCAGTGGCTTGCCTGCTGGAGGTCCCCAGTCCCAAGGATTCGGCAGCTCACCTGCGGGAGGTCTGCCAAAGCCGCAGGACCAGCAGACCTCCCACAGGCATGCCACCGAAGGCAACCTGCCTGCCGCCCTCGCAGCAACCGGCAGAGCGTCCCCTGTGGCTTGCCGCCCCAGGTATGCGCTTGGTGTGCTGGTGCCTGGAGCCGCCCTTGGCAGGAGTCTTGAGCACTGGTGCAATTTAGTCCCTTCTATTCTCTGCCAGTGGCACATAATAGTGTAATCTCCTGTGGGTGGCATTTCCTTTGGTCTCATTTCCTTTGTTGGGTTTGGTGTGCAGGTGCTGGGTGGTGTTGGTAGCCTCTGATATACTGCTTGCAGTTACTTTGGGATTTATGGTTACAGCTCCACAAAGTAATAGTTTATCTTGAAAGTTGAAACTATTTGCAAATGGCTCAAATGTAGCTTTCAGTTTAATGCTGTTTCCCTTTTTAGAATTGTTTCCTAGTGTCCTGTTAGAGCACATGGGTCTAGCTTGTCCATGTTACTGCAAAGAGATAATTGCAGGGATAGTTAAGGAGTCTGAGCCAGATTCTTCTTTACACCAAGGCTACTTTACATGGTGTATAGAGGCCTTAAAGAGTACGTTAAATTTAGTTCCACTTTAAGGCCCCTCTACAGTGCTACAGCAGTGTCACATGGAGGACTATACAGTGGACACAGGTAATGCGTTGTCTGCACTAGCACCAGGATGATGGAAGTAGGTCAGCTTTAGTTCTAAATTATTCAAGAAGGTGATGTTATTGTGTCCATGTAACAGGGTGTCTGTGTCGGCAGGAGATGAATTTAGGTGTGGATGCATGAAAACTAAGGCAAAATAAGTCAACTTAGTTCAGTATAACTTTGCGGTGTAGATCAGGCCTTAGTGTAAATGAAAATCAGATCCTTTAACTTGTGATTACTTGTGAATCTAAAATCTAGCTAAAGGTAATTTCGCTATTAATAAATGAGATTTAAGGCAGCATTTTAAAATATGCCCATGTAAGTGACTGAGGAGGAGGAAGTAATGAGATGTAAGGGGAACAGCCCAGAACTAATTCCCACCGAAGTCTTTAGCACCAAGAGAATATTTTTACAGTGTGATGAGCCTAAACACAAAGTCAGGATCTGAACTCCCCAAAATATGATGTGGTGAAGATGAGCTAGGGAATTCAAAACAGCATGTAGAACCAAACTTCCCCGCCAGCTTCTAATCTCTATAATGGCCAAAGCAAAACTCTAGACCTGAACACACAGGAATTGTGTGTGTGTGGTGGGAAAGAGTTAAAAAATTTGGATTCGGATCCACACTTTGCTCTTCAAGACCATCCCTCCTTTTTTAAGGTGTTTAGTTGTTTTGGGTTTTTTAGTTTAATACAGTGTCCAAAAGATACAGGAAGGGAAACTCAATTAAACGATGGCTTGGTTTCAAAAGCAACTGTGTGAAGGAAAAAAAAAGGAGCATGAGACAAAACCTAAAGCAATTTCCTGCCAGAGTTTCTTCCTTGAGTCAGCCTTGAGTCAGGCCATCTTCTAAAAACTGCTTCCCACACACACCAGCCATTACAGGCCTCCCAAGTAGAGGTACAAAGAACTTCCTCTCCTTATTAGGTTAAGGATTTGAGCTCCACATGCCCACACGCATCTCTTTCAAGCCCAAGGTGAGAGATTTATTTCAATATTCTGAAGAGTCAGGAGCCTGAGGGTATAACAAACATTCTGAAAAGTAGATTTCTACCTTCTTATTGTACCTGAGACCTGAATGACCAGAACTTCAGGTTTGAAAGGAAAGGATCCATGCATTCTGTTATCATCAGAAATTTTTCAACCTGGCAATGATGTTATTATTGTTAGCATGAAGTTTCAGCATAATTTATGTTTGTATTATGCTAATACTGCTCACACGTGGTAAGGAGAACAACAGCTATCTGACCAAGTAAAGAAAGGAATAGGAAGTCCTCAGTATAGGAAGTCCAGAACAACGTCTTCTGTGGAAACAAAACTGCGTGCTTACAGAAAAAGTTCAGATACAAAGAATGAGTAACAATTACCCAGATTTGGTCTAAAAAGGGATTCTCAAACTTTTCACAGTGTAGATCCATTTTGAGAGAGAGATTGCCTCACGGACCCCATGGAACTATCCATTTGCAATTGAATGGACCCTCTCTTCAGCCATTCACAATAGGATAACATCAATATGAAAGCTAGAGCACTTGCTTCCATGGAAAAGGAAAATGAGGGAAGTATTTAATGTATGTTTCACTGTAACAGCTAGAAAGGAAGAGGAGGAGAGCCAGTGCCATTTGGCCAACAAGCTTCCTGCAGACTACCAGCAGCCCATGGACCACAGATTGGGAAAATGCTGGTTTAAGAAAAATGAGTGGAAGGAGAAGTCCCACTTACAGAAATTTGGACATGGGCCTTCTGAAAAACCAGGGCAAAGTATAAGTACATGATTCTGCCTTTGTGCAGCACTGTCTTCCTTTAAGTTTTCAGATTTGTGCAAGCAGACACTTAAAACGGCAGAGCTGATCTCCAGTGTGTCACAAAACCACAATCACACAAATTCCAGCTGTGATTTCTTCTGACCATTTTTCATTTCCCAACACAACACTATGTTGGGGATCCATCCTGCAATCTCCCCTCAGGGCCTGCACTGTCAACAACGCTTGTCAGGATTGTGCCTCTAAATACATACCTAGCACTCTGCATCCACATTTGGTCTCCATGGTTCCATGCAACCCCAGCCAAACACCTACCCTGTTAAAGATTCACCAAAAACTGTATACCAGATTCCGCTGATTTTTATTTAAAAGAAGAGCTATATAACCAGTAAAGAAACCATGATGATTTGTACCTGATTTCCTCATCACCAGGTGAAGAGATGGGGGAAAATATTCTAACACCTTGATCCCCAACACAACAAAGAGCAACATAAGGGTAAGAAAAAATAAATATGCTTAATGAGTGACAGGATATGCTCCATAATAATACAGTTAGGAAATGTACATGCAATTTATCGATAGCCATGTCTTGCACCTGACATTTTTACCAGTCAGATTTCTTTACAGACCTTCAATGTCTCGCAGTTTGAAGAACTCGTACTAAAACACAGGTTCAGATCTTACTTCCTTTCATCCGCAACACACTGCCTCTGCTCGGCCTGCATTTCTGACATCTTCGTCCACTTGCAGACAAGAGCCTCACTCAGCACAAGTTTTAGGCAATATTCAGATTGCTTTCAACACTAGGAGTGCTTAACTCTTCAGCCTGTCGGAAATACATTGGCATCAGTGTTCAATTATCCGCCCAAATCATCACATAGACCCTTTTAGAGAGAAATTTAAATGGCCTAAATATGATTATTTTTCCAAGAAGTCCTTTAAAATCAGTTCATGGGCTCATGTGCCAGCATACACTCTGAAAATACAATTAAAAAAAATAAAATGTGACACATATTTGAGCCCAGATTAAAACCACCTACCAGCCAAATCCTCCCACCTTGCCCAAAGCAAATAAAAGGTCTTTTCACAGAGGATGTACACAGCAGCTTGCTGAGTTTCTTATGGAGAAATCATACAGCAGCTTTTCAGCCCACAGACTATACGAGCATCCACTCCTCCCCACAGATGCCTGCACACACACAGGTGGGTTAGACCAGTAAATTTTCAGACCCACTGGTCACACCCCAGCCCTCATCCTGCACACATCTCACAATGACCCTACGTGGAGACTCAAACCTCTTGCACAACCTTTCTGTTCCCAGTCTACCCCCAAGCACGCACAGCAGAACCACAACAGTTCCTCTGCCTTTGGGTTCATCAGAAGCTACTTGCAGGCTGTTCTGAGTAACACTGAGAGCCAGGACTGGCTCAGAATGGCTTCAGTTCACTTTTGCACCCTACCTCCTCAGCTACACTGTACATTCCTTGGTTTTAGCCAAGCATCGGAGCCAGAAGATTATGCAAAGTTTTCTGGGAGGCATCAGCTGTAGGAGATTTACTGTAAAATCTCCATGAATTATAGCCTTGTGTAACTGAAAGCCACCAGTGTTTTAAAACCAGTTTTCCTTCAAAAGCACCCTAACAGCCACACTTTTGCCAATACACATGTGAAACTACCACTATCTGCAAATAAGTGGGCCTAATTCACCTGTCGCTGACCCTACTTTTACAGCTGTGTAACTCCATGGATTTCGACTGAGTACCTCCTGCATACGGCGGTGTAAGAGAGATGAGAATCAGGTCCACAACATCTATTACATTGTGCTGCAAAGCAGGCTCCTTGAGAACTGCACTGGTTTGGTCAGTGAGTTTTAAATCTCTAAGCCTTTAAAGAAACAGATTGCAAGTGTGTGCTGAATTCATCGTTATACCCAGGGTGTCTCTTCAGGATGATCCCCAGGAGGAGTCTTGAAGCTTCTGCTTGACAGGTGGATGCACTGTTCCAAGATCCAGAGAACAATCCTACCTTGACAAATGAAACTGAAAATGAGTCAATGAGGAGACAGGATAGAAAGTGGATTTTGTGTGTGTGTTAATTTATAACACCTCTAAGCGTTGGTGATTTCAATTCCTGCAAATCCTGTGACACTCTTTGACGCTATATGAATTATAACCTCTGCACTATGTGCCCAATCTTGCTGCTGATGAAGGCAATAAGATCAGGCCTTATACTTATAGATGTTTCAAGAGCTAGTAGGTAGCTTCTTTCTCCCCCCCCCCCACCCCCCGCTTTTATTTAATCCAAAAGGCATTACAGTACATTTCTGAGCTAGACCAACTCCAGGCCTGGTTCTCCTCTCATCTTTTTCATGCAGGCTCTTAATTTACCATTCAATAAAGTTGCCTTTGTATATACATTCTTACCACTGTATTGAAAGCAAGACATTTTGTTCTGATTTTTACTCAGGCAAATTTCTCCCTGGAATAAAAACTGAGTCTCAGGCTGTGACTCCATGCCAGGGCAGGTCAAAGACAAATGAGGGAAATCTCTTTGCTCCAATCTGGAGCAAAATTTAACTTGAGAATATTTTGCCATAGTTTGTCATATGACAAAAGATGATTTGTCTTGTACAACATACAAATTCCAGCCTGTCAGTACACCTCACACAACCCCCACTGAACTCAAAGGGTTTGCATAAGGTGTTAATCAAAGCAGGATTTGGGCAGGAGAGTATGTTTATACAGGGTGTAGAAATGTACTGAAATATCCAGAGATAATTAAAGTATCTAGCTAACATACTGGCCCCTCGGTTTAGAATAACAGTCCTGCTGCAGAGCAGTGTAACCTAGTCCCAGATTTTCCATCAATATCTTCTAACAGGAAGAGGTGCAGAATGCCAACAATTTCACTACAGGCTTCTCCCGAATGAAGACTGCTGTCTCAAAAAAGTGGGAATGTGAGCTAAGGGAAGTTAAAGTATCAAAACCCAAACTGTTTTGAAAGGAATAAATACCAACCAACTTAAATACAATATCAGTACAGCCTTGATTATCCAAATCTCCGTTATCAAAATATCTCTGGTATCTGAAATGGGGTCATGTTCCCTGATGTCTGTTAAATACATTGGAAATTCCCTTAGCCATCCAAAACCTACATCCTAAATTATTCAGCATCCACTGTTACAATCAGATAATCCAGGGTTGTTCTGGGTTATTTTATTTGTCAAGTACCAGAGACTGACTGTAGGTGTACATGGGACTGTAGACTGGTCATTGGAAATATTGGATTTTGTTGTTGTTGTTTTTTCCTAGTAGTTTGATTTTTTCTGTTTGACTCCCCATGACAAAACCTAGCCTACTGATTTTACAAAGACTGAGGGTGTATCATGTACCACTCTCCATACATTACATTCATATATGCAGGCAAGGCACTGATAGCCCACTGTTCAGATGTTCTTTCTGTACAGACGGAGGTCTTCAGATATAACTAGCCCCCATGCCTCCATGCAGACATGTAGGGAAGATTTCACACAGCACTGTATGAGAAGAAACATATTTTTGTGTTCATTCGCCATCTTGAAGCCATGTCTCTTTGGCGCTAACTAAATGCTTTCAAATAAGGTTCTGATCAACTTATGTTAGCACTGAGTAGGAAGTCAAAAGACCAAAACTGGGCCAAACTGATAATGAAGGCAGGATACCCAGAAGGACCTTTCTCCTGAGCTTTGATGATTTACACCAGGGCCAATTTTATTTATTTATTGGTAGCATTACAGAGTGTAGGATAGTCCCTGTGACATAGATGCAATATCTTGAATAAATGTTATTGAATTAAGTTTAAATACCTTAGGAGCTCATTATATCAAAAATTCAACTGTTTATATGTTATTCTATGTAGCTTGTCTAGGAGATATGACTAATGTAAACCTTGGAAAGTGTTATGAGCTTCAAAGGATTTTTTTTTTTAAAGAAATGGGCTAAGACAAGAATGAACTGTTAGTTGAGTAGGTTTCCTAGGAAGTACTTGGGAGGAAGGGCAAGCAAATGCCCACCTCCAGATCTGATTTTTTGAAGCTTTGCCCTGGGGAGGAGCCTTTGTCTACAAATTACCTGTTCCCAGGATCAGAAGGCCCAAACAACATAAAAGAGGAAAGGATTCACAGGGGTGCTTGTTCTGAGCAGAAGAAGTGATGAACTTGTAGCCACAGTAAAACTCCTGGGTAGGGTCCGAAGGAGCCCTTGTTGGCACTGAGAGTGATCTCTGGTAAACTTATTAGCATGTTTGTATGTTCTTTTAGTGCCTTCAATAGGTTTTCTCTGTAATGCTTTTTCTTTAAGAATAAATGTGCTTGCCGAGAAAGACTGTGGGGTAACTTAACTGTGGCAATTACTCTCTTTGCTTTCTCTGAGGAGAAAAGCAAAGCAGGCCTGCTGAGGCAGTCTGACTTTGCTGGGGAATTCACAGGAAGGAGAGAGATATGTGTCTCCACCCAAGAGACATGACAGCTGGGGAGCTGGAAGCCTAGAAGCGGGTGCTCTGGATGGACCATAAGAGGAGAATTCAGATGCACTTACTCTGAACTGTGACAGACCCAACATAAAGCCAACTTCACTTTCCTCTTCTGAAAGTATTTTTAAATGTTTCAAATACTTCACCCCAATCCCACCCTCCCACGGGCATGACCTACTTTTGATAAGAGAGAACAGTGGTAAGAGAAAGTGGCCCCCACTGACCTATCTGACTCCAAGATACATTTTATTTAGCAATTTCCCTCCTCGTGACCACATCAGTGAGTAGTGATAACAGTTCTTTTCTCCAGGGCCCCATCAAACTGCTTCAGGGCCTCTGTCACACCAGGTTGATTGTTTTTATGTCCTCTCCTTTCATGCCATAATGCAAGGGTTTCATGTCCAAAAAAATCCTCTGTCACATCCAGTTCACTCATAATTACTCTGACAAAAATCAGTCACTGAGGAAAATCCTTAATGTCAGGGGTTTCATCAAAGGCAAACTCATAAATTCTGCAGCAGCCAGCTTGTCTTTGGAGTTCTTTTGGTGTTGCCAGAAATCTCACTTACTCCTTCAACCACAGCACAGTCAAAAGAATTACATTTGTTTCAGTTTCTTTTTCCTGTTGCGCACTTTCCCCCCTCCCCCGGAAATTAGGAGCACATACAAGCAAGATACCGTATCATCCTTATCATTGCACCATCTGTAAATGGTTTCATTCCTCTGACAATTTCACATGCAACCTTATAAAAAGCCCCAGCAGCCTAACTCACTTATGTTGCTAACTTCAAAGATGTACATGACTGTGTTGGACCAGTCTGTGCTGCTGGGGCAGATATTAAGGGTCACGCTCACTTTCTGTGTCAAATTGCTGTTAGTTAATTGAAAGTTGCTTTCAACTGTGTAGCTGAGTGTCCTTTCGAAACGAAGGACAAATACTAGCCAAAGGTGACTGGAAAGAACTGGAAGTGGAAGATGAGCCTCTGAAGAATTCTCTCTACCTTGCACACAAAACCATGAAAACTTTCAGCAACCCCATGGCCATTCCAGTGAAAGTTAATGCAGCTTTGTCTTGCCCTCAACTCTGTCTGTCTTTTACCTACTAAAGTGAGGATAAGGATGCGAATATATGGCCAAAAGTGAAGGAGCCATGCTACTGGGAACAGGCAGAGGTCTTGGCCAAGCAGAAAGGGGTTGGCCTCTCTACACAGAGGCTCCATATCCTGGGTTTCCCTGCACATTTCAGGATATCAATATAGTTAGTAACTTCCTCTATCCCATCCCAGGGGCCTATAGAAACCTCTCTCCTTTGCAGTGATATATGAACACTCCATGGATTTAAAGTAACAGACTCTCAAGCTACTTCCCTTCTGCCCCCTACCCCATGGTGTTGAGCATTTCTGAGACATGCTCAGCATTTTCAATTCCCATTAAAATTGGCATTGGAGATGCTCAGCACCTCACAGGCTCAAGCTCCATATGGGTAGTTCCTCAGGAGTAGAGGATTAACAGCTTAATCTTCATGACAAATGAAGAGTATGAGACAAAGAAGACCTTTCTACCTCGATGACAAAGGAGCCTTTCTGAAACCTCCTCTAGTCATATTTTCTTTACAGCCAAGTTGCAGTTATCAATCTTAACTTATTTATTAGAGCTGATGTGGAAATTATATTTTTTCCTCTGTGAAAAATTTCAACAAAAACTAATATTTTTTCATCTACATTTTTTCTATGAACTGTTTCAGGCATTTTCATTAAAAAACTATTGAAAACTTCTGAAGAACCTTTCCCCTCTCAATTTTTTATGACAATTGAAACTTTTCCCCAAAACTTTCAGCTTTGTTGAAAAGCTATTTTTTATTGGGAAAAAAAAATTTTAATGACAAAATGTTTGAGCAGCTCAATTATTTTTGAGTCCTTATGCATTGAGATTCAGATGGAACTTTAGATGGAATCAGTAAAATCAGTCTCAAACGATGATCCTTTGGACAATATTTATATATCTTCCTCATCCCTGCCTACCACTTCTCAGCTATAAAAACGGAACATCAAGTGGAGGAAAACGGTCTTAAATATTCTGCTTTGGCTCTGTGTTCAAACTCAAGTTTTTCATTTCTTTCCATGACTGAGCTTATTTCTTTTTTCAAACATCTCTCTGAAGTGAAGCCTGTGGATCTCACCCTTCTTCTCTCCAGGAATCAGTTATAAAAGAAACAACATTGAAATGAGGAATTTTGGTACAGTAACTCCTCACGTAATGTTGTAGTTATGTACCTGAAAAATGCGACTTTAAGCGAAATGATGTTAAGCGAATCCAATTTCCCCATAAAAATTAATGTAAATGAGGGAGCTTTTTCACTAGACAAAAGACTATATTATATATATACACAGACAGTATAAGTTTTAAACAAACAATTTAATACTGGTACACAGTGATGATGATTGTGAAGCTTGGTTGAGGTGGAGGAGTCAGAGGGTCGGATATGTCCCTTACTGTTAAATGATGAACTAGCAATTGGCTGAGCCCTCAAGGGTTAACTGTCTCACTCTACAAGCAGCAGGAATGGAGGGAGATATGTGCATTTCCCCTTTAAGTACACCGACTTGTTAATTAGATCAGCTTGCTGAGACCACAGCTGCTGCAAGCTCCCTCCATCCTGAGCCCTGGTGTGTCTCCCCCTGCTCTATGGAAGATGGAGTAAGTGGGGTGCAGGAGCAGGGGAAGGGGGACACCCTGAAATTAGCCCCCTCTTCCTTACCTCCCCCCCCCCCCCCGCACAGCAAGCAGGAGTCTCAGGGAGCAGCTCCAAGGCAGAGGGCAGGAGCAGCACATGGCAGTGGGGGGAGGGACAGCTGTAATTGCCAGCCTGCTGGGCAGCTGCTGCACAGGGAACTTAGGGGAGCGGGGAGCCGATAGGGGGAGCTGATATCTGGGCAGCTGGTCCACCTTAGTTCCAAGCCCCCACTAGCTAGCTGCAACAGGCTGCTTTTCCTGCAAGCAGTAGACAAAGCAGGCAGCTGCCAAACGACATTAGAAAGGAGCATTACACAACTTTAAATGAGCACGTTCCCTGATTGATCAGCAATGAAACGATGAAACAACCTTACCCGGGACAACTTTAAGTGAGGAGTTACTGTACTCAGTCCATGCTCTGGCTCATTCTTTGGTCTTGCTGTTATCATAAGTCTTTGCTTTTGCATCTCCTATACATCACAGCCTTCCAGGCATGTATCAATATATCACTATTGATTATAATAAGGAGATATAATATGATCATGCACTCGGCATTCACACGAACGTGCCAGGCATTCTCACTCATTCTGCTCGGAGACATGTTCAGACCTAGAAGCTCACTTGCTTAGAATCTGCAGAGCTATTTTAGGCTGCATCTTGACCGCAAACTTAACAGGTGATTTCAGGCTTGCCATGGAGACATATTTCAGCAGCTTGGAAAGGCTTCTTTTTCCTTGTTTCAATCTCTTATGAACAGTTGGCCGAACTGTTACTTAGTACATGATTAATTTAGCATCCAGCTCTTATGCACCTGGAACAAAGCCGTACGTTGTAGTCATGGACTGCTGATGCTATAGATCCCGGCTGTCTGAGGTGGTGGTGGTGGTGTTGTCTAAGATGCACTATTGCAATATGAGAGTGGGATTCAGGAAGGGTGTTTAGGCACTGAACTCCCATTGATTTCAGTGGGAGTTTGACACCTAAATACCTTTGTGAAATCCACCCTATGTGTCTAGAGAACTTACTATTAACCATATTGATTCTTGCAGAGCCAAATCATGAGGTCCTGACTCCAGTTTTGCTCAGTCCTCCCTCAAGCAAAACTGCTATAAAAGTCAGTGGGAGTTTGCCAGAGTAAGGACAGCATATGGCAAACATAGGTGCTGCCCCACAGATATTTCTTTTCAATTATTTAGTTCCAAAAAGGGCTGTAAGTGTTTTGCTTTCTCTTGTAAATTGTACGAATGAGTTAATGGTATCAAGCCCAGTGAGTCAGTGTGGAGCTTGTGACCATCCTGTCTTTCCAAGGTTGCTAAACGGTACAGGGGTTATAAGATAGAAGTAGAGGGGTTCTGGTAGGGTGACCAGACAGCCCGATAAAATGGGGACTGTCCCGATATTTAGGTCTTTGTCTAACATCCCAACGGATCTTTGATCAGGACACAATTTGTCTCGATATTTCTTTCCACCAGCAGCACTCGGCTTTTTTGTTTGTTTGTTTTTGCTCCACTGGCGGTCACACACCCCCCAGTCTCCCTCTCATCTGGTCACCCTAGGTTTTGGGGCCCAAGTATGGAAAAGGTTGAGAGCTCCTGATCTAAAGGATATATCCCAAAGTTTATTGTGATAATGCTCTGTGTTAATTTTCTCATACTCTTCCTTATTGCTGAAAAGAAAAGAAAAAATAGGTCTTTTAATGCTTTATATTCTGTTCCAGCAAAAAAACTTCTTGGATAAAGAAAACCCTGGATTTGAACCCATGGCTCCAGAGATGATGCTTAAGTCACTGAACCACCTACAGTCACTCCCTTGAGCAAGCCTCACTTAGCATGTCTCATTGTGAGATCTTCCATTAATCCAGTTAGAAGCCATATGAGGTATTTCGTATGATCACCAAATTCTTTGATCTCAACCAGGCCAGAAAACAAATGTGTTTAATAAGGATTAACCCCCCATTGGCACAGGGGAGCAATAAATATTATATCACCACCATTTCCATTGCTATAGTTAGCATTGTGTCAGCATTTCTGTTATAAACCAGGGGCTTTGGGGGAGGGGGAGAGGGGGAAGGGGCAGGAGATTATAACTCCGCCATAAAAATTTGCTCCACTCTAAAACTTGGCATACAAAAAAAACTAACTCAGTCTGTGATTAATCTTTTTTTACTCTTTTGGAAAAAAAAATCTTTTCAGGCTATTTTAAGTTACAAAAAAGCAAAATATATGAGACTGTTCCCAAATTCTTGAGATCAGCATCCAGTCCCTTGAGAACCAAGAAATACTATGTCTAGGACTACACTTATGGTTGAGTTTTCATCAGGATATAAGAAGCTTAGTGATTTAAAATGCCTTTTGGCATTTATAGAACTCCAAAATGACTTGTTTTTCGAAGTGAAACTTTGCAGTGCATTACGCTGTCGTAGAGACCACTGCTTTGGGGATGTCATTGCAGTATTTCAGCACCCTGTTTTTTTAAGTCAGAAACATTAATGTCATTAAATTGCTAGGACCATATTTCTAAAGAACCTTTAAAGCTGTGCACACAATCTTGCTGTGCTTCAAACTCCAGGTAAATAATCCTGAAGGAGGTTTCGAAAGGCAGAAAAGGAGTTAGGCATCAGCTTTTCAATGGGCATTGGGTACCTAATCTTTCCCTTACCCTCACCTCCATTAAATCTCGTAAATGTCATGCAGAAAAAGCTCCTCTGGATTTGAGTCAAAGTTTTCCCTTCACAAGGACTATCATTCTGTAATGTTTATATTTTGGTAGTGCCTAAAGGCCCTGGATCTAGGCCCTGTTGTGATAGGTATTGTGCAAACAGAAGCAGACAATTTCTACCTCAAAGACCTTATTTATGGTCTAAGACGAGCAACCTAGGAATGAGAAGAATTAGGGAGGTGATAAAAATACACAGTCTTTACTACATCTAGGGAGAGACTTTTAAAAACACAAATCGGAGTTAGGTGCTCAACAGCCTTTGACTTTCAATTGAATTTATATGCCTAGCTGCCCTGTTTGACAATCTCCCCACACACATTTGATATACATTTGCCATTTATATATTCTTTCTATTGTATTGATTTGGTTTTGTTAGTATTTAAATAACTACTGATGTTGTTCACCTGTCTAGCCATTAAGCAGGGGATTATCTGGCATCAGTTCATACCCAGAGTAAGCAACTCATTTTTACCCTAATTGGCAACTGAGGGCAAAGACAACAGCAGAGATCATGCTGCTTAATATCCATTGCCCTCCATCTTTGTGAAAAACGTCACTCAACATCAATGAATGTTGTACAATGGAGAAAGGGGCAACTTAGTGTAGGAGTAATAAGTTTGTAGTTGGTTTATCCTGTGCCCAGTCCTGGTCCACAAGCCAATCAAGAGAAAAATGGCTTTGCTTTCAGAAACTAGGTGTATGGTCAATGAGATCTGTGCTGTAAGATCAAACCAGATACTGATGGAACTGGGCTAGGGAGTAGTAGTAGAGGCTCTCCATCTGCAATGATCTGGGGCCATGTGGATATGCAGTGATAGTTTGATGCAGCTCCAGTCTGTGGATACACCCCCTCAACTCCTGTCTCCCCCTTGGGCAGCAGGACCATACTGGTTTCACTGCTAGCAGCATATCTGCAGCTAGGGAGGAAGAGGCAGGATTTGCCCTTAGGTATAACAGCACCTTACTAAAACAGTTCCCAATTCTTTACATGGCCAGCAGTAGCAGAACATAAATTAATTTGTTCCCTCAAAATAAGATTTCTTTTGAAAAACAGAAATGTTATTTTATCATCTCTTTCATAGGGGACTGTGCAAGTCCAGTTTTCTTGAAGAGCTGAACTTCATCCTTCTTGTCCTAGGATGGTTTTATTTTAGTTACCAAATATTTGAGGTTAAAGTGAATAGTTCATCTTTAATGGGATTATCTCTTTCAATGTTTGCTTTCATTACAGTTTGAATAGCTCTGAGCATGAGAATCTAACCTCACCAAAAGCATATTTTTGTAATTTGATACAAACTAAATTTAACCTTTGACCTTCAGCTATAAAGAAGTTACTTTTTCCCCTCTGAAAAACAGAATGTCAGATTAAAGATCTGCCAGTTTCAATTTCCAAGTTGCTAACCTTTCTATGGATTGAGTCCTGAATCCTGGATACCTGTGCATTTAGCATCTGTATTAATATTAAGAGTAGTATACGTATTTTTGGCTAGTCAAAGTGGTCTGGTACCTGTTAGTTTTAATAACTAGATGGAGGAACTCCATAGACCTTTTAAACACAGAATAATTTAATTGAGCTGCCTCTTCATCAATATTGTGGACCTGTTTGGAGCAGACACATAAAAATTAAAACAATTTCTTCAGATACATTCCCATCTTGATTCTTGTGTTACAAGAACTGTTTGCATCCTAATGTTTCAAAACGTTAGGCTGAAGCTTAGACATTTTATGCTCAATTTTTCAGGGGTTATCTTTTTTAAAGGTATCATGGAAAGGAAAGAAATTTTATTGTCATTATCAGATTATTTTTTTTAAAGACCAGATTATTTTCCTCAAAAACAACAACAAAAACCATTTTTTTCTGCTCTTGAAAAATATCAAGGATTCCTGAGCTTGTTTTTGCCAGAAGACTCCTTAGAGGACTGAAGAACTGGACCCTTTCAGCCCAGTTGTAGGAATGAGAGCTTTCATACGGAAAGTTTTTTTACCAAATGTTGGTACGAAAGCCGATTGAGGGGGAAAAAAAAAACAATCAAGTGTGAGCAAAATCGCACTAGCTCTCCAGTCCTCCAAAGGATCTACCAGCAGAAACAAAGAAGTCAATACCCAGGGGCAGCTTCTCAGCTCATGTAAATTGTCATAGCTCCACTGTGCAGTTATGGCAATTTACCCCCATTGTGGCTCTGACCCCTGATATTTCCACAGTAAAGAAACAAGCGGGGAGAGGGGGGCATGTTAGTGAAGAGAATAAAATCTTTTAGGCCTTCTTAATGCCTCAGAATGCAAAAATGAGCATGGACACATTTTTTCCTTTGCATAAGCCTTAACAAACTCATTCCACCAATAGCATTTGCACCACTTTATTTTTACCCAACTCACAAAAAATGTCACATTTAATTAACTTTGTATACACACACACACACACACACACACACACTCATGTTTAATATACCAGATTGCTTCTTGTGCAATATTTCCAATTAAATCCTTTGATGTACATACTGTACAGTGTATTTATAGTCAGACAAATAAGAAAAGGAAAGAAGCCTGCCCTTTTATTTCAGCTCAGCAGTCTTCAGAGAAGGATAATGCAACTAAAATTCAAATTGTAATACATACTGCGTTAATAAATGGTCAGCTTAGAAGCATTTCCTGTTTATACATTGTGTTAATAAGCATCCATCACCCATGTCATATATACTGAATACCAAATTCAAATGTCAAACAAAATGTAAGAGGTCACACATTTTCCTTTGCTAACTAAAAGTATAATTCATAAATATTATTGCTACCAAACTCTCCATCTACAGCACTTGTTTAGAAATATGCACATGTAATATAAATTGTGATTAAGTTAAATGGGTATATTATTTCCTGTTTTAAGGGTGAACAGCAGCATGAATTATGTTTTGCTCAATAGACATTTAAATAAAAACATATAGACTAACAAGCTAACAGTTCAGCTGCACATTCGAACATGAGAATAGATTTTTATGATCCACCACTTTAAGCTGTTTCTGTGCCTGTTTTTTCTACTGATGCACAGAAAAGTATTTCCTTAAATTAAAATACCTTTTAATATCTCATAAGAATAAAGTCTAGTAGATAATGTTAGATCTGTAAACTCAGAGCAAGTCAGACAAATAAACGAACTGAACTAAGCTTTCCATCTACTCTCTTTTCAGTGGATTAGCTTTTGAAATGTACTAATTTAAGAAATGAAACTACTGGTAAAAGAAACAATGAACTCTATTAATGTTTTTCAGTTTTTGTGAGTCAAACTCTTGAAGAATCAAAACAATAAAGATGGAAAATGCTAAAATGTTTAAAAGGACAGAGAATCTGTTATCAGTGTAGCTTGGTCAATACATTTGCAAAACTATCTGGCTACACTTCTGTCAGCTGTACTGAAATGACAATATATATCGTATTTTCAATTCGTTTAACCACTTAGGGCCTGATCCAAAACCCACTGCCTTCAATGGATTTTGAATCATGCCCTTAAAGAAAAAAGCTGCAATCAATCTAATTATCGGTTAAATGTAAATAAGTCAGTAGATAGACTGGTAATCAGTTTACAAGTTACAGAGTAGTAACCAGTGACTAGAAAATGTTCTGCTACTGAATCAAGTTTAAGATTTTTCCTACTGGCAAATAGAGTCAAAATGCAGAATGTAGTTAAAAGTTTACCATTGCCTCCACTGCTATAAAAAAGCTGCCAGAGTCACTTAGCTTCACTGAGTACAATCAACAATAGATGTAATGAAGGTTACTTTCAGCAAAAGAAATCTCTCACATTGTATGCAAAGAGCTTTATTCCCACAGAGTGAGTTGCATTTAGCCCAAAGTAAGCATGCTCGGTTATTAGTTGTCTTGAATAACAGCATACAGAACTTGGTTGCAAACATTGTCAAATCAAAGACTTTCCAGGCAAATAAGAATGCCACACATTCCCAACTTATCTACTTTTCTAAAAGCTTTGGTAGAAATGAGATTTTACCAAGTTGCTGGAGTCTGGTGTTCTTTTAAAAGCTTGTAAACTGGGAGTCTGAATATTTTCTTTTATTAGTAGGGACGTGGTGCATAGCAAACACATAGAAGATTGCTCAAAAGGAAGGAGTGCTAAATCCTTTAAGATAGCCTAAGATGAAAATAAGTTCCATACTCTACATATCATAGAAAAACACTGATGTGTAGAAGAATTACGCATTAATATAACTCAGACTATTTTACAATAGTCTAATCTCTTTGATGTGACTGTATTTATGGAGTGAAGGAGGCTCCGAGTCAGCTTCAGCAATGAGATAAGGGGAAAATATTGTTCTGCCTTGAGGTTCTAGGGAGCCAAAAAGGGGTTCTAATCATTAAAATTCACACAGCAATGAATAACTAATAGCACTAATTACCAACTGATGATCTTTGTGCAACCATGCCACTGAATTTCAATAGTTACAGAGGAGGTAATTTATTATTATTGAATTGTGTTGTGTGATTTTATGATTGGATTGTGTTATTGTGGGATTTCTCTGGTATACACAGAGCTGTCGGAAAGGTACAAAGAATGGATTTGTGAATATTTTTATAAATACCAGTGCCAAGTCTGGTTTGTTGTGAGCTGTGGAGTCCTATTATTCATCAGGATTTGCATGGCTCCTGGGTATTCATGACAACATTCTCAGATCCAGAAAGCTGCATACATTTTATCCTTCATTTATCTGAAAGTTAATCAAGGGCCTGATTCTGCCCTGCCTCACCTTACTCTCTAGGCCCAGGACTGTAAATGTGACTTCTACATTTAAGACAGTCCCTGAGGAAGCCATGGCTAAAGACATCCTTGGCAATACACCAGGAATCAGTGTGGAGGGGACACTGGGGCTCCAGAGTTGGTCTGGAGGAAGTGGGCTTTTGCATAGATGAGCCAGGCCTCTTTGGATCCTGGGGGATCCAGGGAGTTTGTGGGCAGGCCCTGCAGCTCATTCCATGGGGACCACATCCTGCCCCCTTGACTGAATGACATGTAGGAAACTCCATACGGAAAATCTCCCCCAGGATTTACCAAAGGAGTGGGGGGGGAGACGGAGAGGGGAGGGGTGATCCAGCCCCAGGTTAGGAATCTCTGAAGCCACATTCTGAATGTTCAAAGGAAACCTTTTAAGAGTAAAGACATTGTCCTTATATGAGTGAAGATCAAACCTTCCTTAATCTTCTGTTTCAATAGTCAAATGACTTAAACATCTGCATATTCTCCACGTAAGCTTTTTTAAAATTTAACTGACAAAGTTAGTAGCATTGGTATCTTTGAACGCTGAAAAACAGAGACGGGAATAAGTAAGATTTTTTCTTTTTTTTTTAATCTCCAAGAGTC
This sequence comes from Gopherus flavomarginatus, assembly GCF_025201925.1. Classification (NCBI taxonomy): domain Eukaryota; kingdom Metazoa; phylum Chordata; order Testudines; family Testudinidae; genus Gopherus; species Gopherus flavomarginatus. The sequence continues at coordinate 11,827,965 of NC_066623.1, forward strand.
TGAATCTTTGCTTACTTTATTTACACAAGCAGTACCACTCCCTGGAAGACATGTACATTCCCCAGAAGACAAACAAGGCAAACAAAATCATGTAAGGACATATTCTTCTAATCTATAGTTCTCTATACACCTTCTAGCTAATACTAAATCCTGCTGATGGTGGTTCTACACTCTTTCCAAAATCTGGTCCTTTTCTCCATGCTTATGACGAAAGCCCTAGTCAACTTCTATCTTGACTATTTCAACCACCTCCCTCTCTGGTAAAGCACCTTGGAAATCTGCAGCACTATAAAATGGATTTTTTACAATGAACCACAGTTGCTACTTGTAGGGAGGCGGTGTGGGTACCACCACCTCAGAGAGAGACGAGCCCCTCCAGACAGCAGAGTGGGCGCACCCAGGGAGCTCTGAACCCACCCCCCAGAGGGACAGGCGTGGCACAGGAAGTATAAAGGCCCAACCCCAGCGCTCACTGAGAGAGCAGACGCTGGGGAGACCAGATGCCTCTGGCCTACCTCTCATTTGGGAAGCCCCAGCGGCGGATCCAAGGACTGGTCGGGCCTGCCCCAGGCCAGCTACCCGGAGAGTTGCTGAGCCTGTCCTGCACCGGCAATCCCGAGGAACCCATGGTGTTGGACCCCCCGAGGACACCACCTTGACCCAGGTACCTCAAGACGGGGAGTCCGGAAGTCCCTAGTCTGGCTGCAGCACTGCCAGAGCCCACGTGAGTGTGTTGCAGCCAGGATCCCCACTGACTCAGCTGCTGCTAGGGCCCCAGGCTGGGACGCCGTGGAGTGGGAGCCTCCCCGTCTCCCAGGCCTTCAGACGCAGGGCCTGGGCTCACTGTGTATATTGCTCAGTCCCTGCCTGAGGGCCTGAGCACCTGACTCACCATTGTCCCGCCCTGACCTAGGGCCTGGGCTGATGCCTAACTGTGTTGTTTCTACCCTCACAAAGGCCTCAAAGGAAGACTCCTGCAGCCAGACTAATTCCCCGCTACTTCCCAAACTTAGTGAGGTGGTGTGGGTCCCCGCCGCCCCAGAGAGAGGCGGTCCCTGGCTAACCTCTCTACACTACCTGAGATACATACAGCACAGTGATACTTTTTATGCTGGTCATTGGTACCCAAAGAACTGTTTTAATTAAATAGGAATCTCAGCAATCTTTATGGGTAATGAAAGAACATGGTGCTGTTTCAATTCACATTGTTTAAAGGGGCTCCTTTTAAATCCCACAACAAAGAAGGTGAAAGTTCAGGACTTTTGGGTTTCCATTGTCTTTACATTCCCACTTGTGAACCCTTCCACCTAAATGGAGCTGAAATTGCATCAAGCCACTAGGAGAGCAAGATGTGTTTTTTAAGGGCACCAGATCAGGGTCTTCAGGAGTGTCAGTACATATGGCTCCAGTTGGAGAAAGTGGATTGGTAAGTTAGCCGCCATGTAAGGCAAGGTTAAGCATGTGCTCAAGTGTCAGACCAGAGTCTAAGTGAATGTATCAGACAAAAATGATGCATGAAAAGGGTCATCCTCTTTATGCCTCTTTGCTCCCCGTTTCCTGTTTTCACTGCAAACACTTTATTTTTCATCCAGCAGGGCCTAAATGATACAAAAACATAAATAAATGAAGTGGCTTTCAACATCATGTCCAAACAGTTGTCTAAAATAAATAGCCTTGAAAAGGGTTTTTAAGAAGGAAGGAGGAGCAACCCAGTGTGCTGTGGTGTCAGGGACATCACAAAAATGACAATCTATTATGGTAGGAAGCAGACTGACCTTGATGTGTTAATTTAAACAAACCAAATAACTGATCATGTCCAATAAATTAAGGCAAGTTGTTTAAGAACTGGCACTATCTTTCTCATTTTAACGTGAAGGGGAAAAAAATATCCAATAGGATAATGTATTCTCTTCTAGTAAGAGATCACTTAAAGATTGTGCTCAGCTGTTATATAGGTGCACATGGACGGCAGGGCATGCAACCTTAGTTGTAATTTACATGGATTTCACCATTTAGGTTCCCAAGACTCTCCAAAGGGATTAGGAGAGGAGGCAAGGATACATGGCCATACATACAGGCCCTCTGTCCCACTACCCAGCAGATCTGGTGGGAATTTGCTTTGCCCTCTGAAGGGATGTGGCAGTGAGTGTGCTCACTCCAAGGAACTCTCCTGGAGGCAGAATCTCTCCTGGAAATTTGCTGAGGTGATAGGACTCTGTACTGCCCCAACACAGGGCTACGCATACATGGCCCAAGTGAATCCTTACAAAATACTCTAAGCCCACACTCAACCTTTGCTATGCACGCAGTCCCTGCCTATGAAATAAATGCCAGGTCCCCAGGCAGAAGGGAGGTAGAAAATTTCCCGTACAGTGTGTTTTGCAGCAGTTGCTACAGAATCTAGGAAATGAAACAAGGTTGTGACCATCCCTTGCATAAGAAATTTGATCAATCCAACTCTTTCAACCTTGGTTCTCTCTGGATTACAACTCTATGGACTGCCATTGACATGCACAAAGGCTGAATTAGAGCTGTGCTCTGGAGAGAAGGATTACAATCAAAAACTGGTCCTCTGCAAAGATGGCTTCTCAGTAATGTCGCAGCTCCTCTATGAGTGATGACTTTTGAAAAGAAGAATGAGGAAAGAAGCACTGTGGGACACAAGAGCAGAATTTAAAATAAAAACTAGACTCTATTTTCTTGTTTAGAGTTTCAAAGCTTTGAATGTTCTCATCAGCAGCACAGGTACATCTTCAAGTCACTGAGCACATGTACAAAAGGGATCTGAAGCAGCATTGAACTGCAGAGCGGCCAAATTAACACCATTGTCAGGTCACCAAAAGAGAGAAATTTTACCCGTTCATGGTCAATTAAACTAATTTAATTTCCCAGCACCACTGTGTATAACGCTTAACCCTTACAACCACTTGTTTTGTTCTACTGACATTTAATCACTTATTTATCTCTGTCGCCCTGGGAACTCAGGCCAGACCTGGAAAGTATCGCAGTCTGGATTTACAGAGAATAGTTGCAGGGGGAGAGCAGTCAGTTAAGTTTCTGTTTTAGTGCGCAGCACTTTCACTTATCCAGTTAACTTACAGAGACACCATCAACTTAAAATTCATCCTTCTGTCTGCAAATGCATTCCCTGCTATTGTTGTAACCATTCATATCACTGGAAATGACAGATTCAAGAGAAAAAAGTTCCTCTTTATTTTTTCAGTTTGTTCCCTGCATGCAAGGGTGGCAGCATTTGTGTGGACTCAGCTTTCATGGCATAGTTAGCTAGCTAGTAAATTTGTGTGGGTCCTCCAAACAGCAATGGGGCAATTTGTTTTAGTAGGAAAATATGGTAGTAAAACGGTAGCAATGGGTTCTACCCGTTGGTAGCAATGGGTTCTAGGGATAGATGTGGCCACAGAAACTTAACAGATACAGAACGTTTGCTTACCTTATACAATAAGACCTAAGAGGAGCAAGTATTACTCTATATTGCACAATTTTAAGGCTAGAAAGGAGTGATGCTATTGACTAAGAAAAATAATAATAGAAAGACTGCATTTGTGGGTTATTTTTCATTATTTTTGACTGTTCTGACTTGGAAATGCTGGAGGCTAACAATAAAAAGTTATGAATGCTTCTAGCATATACTTAACAAGTATATTGGTAAGCTTTATAAGTCAGGATGTCTTATTTGTCTTGCCTTGCTTACACGTGTGCTGCATGTACAAAACTACATACTATCACCCACAGGAAAAAGTATTAGTTGTTTCTTTTTCTTACTTGGGGTTATATTTTAGCAAACTAGCTAGTTCAGTGCTATTTATCTTCAACAGAGTCAGATTTTGCAGGCCTGAAAAGCCAACTGCCATGGGCTTCTCTAATTTGAGGGTCCTAAACATGTGAATTAGAATCTCAACTTTCAGTGTAAATTTAAAAGAGTACGTTTCTCCCCCTTTTTCTCGTGAAGACTGCCTGGCAAACATAACTGACTCAGAGCGATCACTGTCACGGAAATCCTGCCACAGCTGTTTCCTTAAATTCAGAAGTTATTCTCTGTCCCCAGCCTTTGGAGTCAGGAAAAAGCATAGCCCATAGGCATCTAGATTTTTGGGATGACTCCTGATCAGTTCACAGCTGAAGGGGTCAAACTCCCTACCCTACCCTACCCAGCTATCGAAGACAGTCTGCTCCTCTGTTGAGCTGCAGAGAGAATTTTGGTCACAAGGAGGAAGACAGCTCAGTATCACGAAAGGCAGCATGATCTAGGGAACTGATAGATGGACTGAGACATAAGAAACTAAACACAGCACTAACCCTGATTTTCTCTGTAACCTTTGTCAGGTCACATGGGCCATGAGACAATAGGTTGGAGCATGAACATTCAGGCTCTGACTTACACCTTAATGTGGTTTGCTCACCCAGTCAGAAGTTTGCTCTGGGCCTGTTCCTGGTATTACTGTTTGAAGACAGAAAGCCATAGAACTAGGGCCAGACCAATATTTTTCTATCAAAACTGTTTTTAATAGGAAATTGGTATATATTTTTGTTTGGGTTTTTTATTTTTTAAAAGTGTCTTTTTTCTGTGGGAAATTTTGATTTTTTTTCATTGCAAGCTGCCAGAAAACTGAACTATTTCAAATGGAAATAGAAATTTTTCAGGATTCAGGTTCCTGCCAAAAATCATTTTTTTCTGTGGACAATGTAGATGAAAATGAGGTTTTTAATATCAACATTTTCTGTTGGGGGAAAATAAATCTATGATGAGAACTCTGCATATAACACATATAACACTATTTCTAAAGCACCTGCTGCAGCTTTTCATTTATTCCTCTGTTCTCCAAAAAAGATCTTTATTATATTCTCCTCTGATAAGGGAACAAAAGCATGTGTTCAAAAATTGGAGAGGGGAGAGAAACTATTTTGCGTAGCTTGTCTTTCAAATCTATAAAGAGAAAAATGTCAGATCACACATCTAGGAGTGCTCTGTACATGAAAAATGTTTCACGGAGGCAAAAAATTATACATGCTAATAATATATTCATACTGCATGGTAAACTGGCACAGATGGAAATATAGGATTTATGGTCCATAGCGTAATTCTCTTAACAGTATCCAAATGAACCAAGAGAACTACATAATATGGTATCTGGTAATAGCAATCTACCTAATCTTTTCTGGAACTCATAGGATTTTGGCTCATGTCTTAATGTATTAGTACGTTGCCAATCCTGCAATAAATCTTCTGAGTCATATTATTTTACCTATCATACAATTCACAGAACAAACGAACCATCCGCCAACAGCAAATACCAATGCAGATGATTTGTAAAAGAGAACAATAATAAAGAGAATTGTCCTATCTTCTTACAGCCTTTGAGACAAAAAACAGTTATAATGTAGAACATCTGTACAACACAATGAAAGTCCTGGAAATTGGTTACAACTCAGAAAAGCTAACTCATGGTCATTACATAATGCTGTGCCCATGATCTCAGAATATAAATAACATGTAACAACCAACACCTATAGGAATCAAAAGAGAGAATATTCTTGCCTACATGTGTTTAAGATGACAGAAATGCACTAATGCAGGATAGGCAACCTATGGCATGTGTGCCGAAGGCGGCACGCAAGCTGATTTTCAGTGGCACTCATACTGCCCGGGTCCTGGCTCTGCATTTTAATTTAATTTTAAATGAAGCTTCTTAAACATTTTAAAAACCTTATTTACTTTACATACAACAATAGTTTAGTTATATATTATAGACTTATAGAAAGAGACCTTCTAAAAACATTAAAATGTATGACTGGCACGCGAAACCTTAAATTACAGTGAATAAATCAAGACTCGGCACACCACTTCTGAAAGGTTGCCGATGCTTGCAGTAATGCAATTCAGCGCTGAAGGTCAGATGTGGACGGGAACTCCTACTGTAGAGGCTAGAATTGAGCGAATCATTGATTTTTTTTCAAATTGTTGGCTGAACTGAAAAATCCAAAAGAGAATTTAGTTTCAAGCTGAAACTGATTTTTTCTTACCAAAATGAAAAACCAAAACCCATTTCATTCAGATCAAACCATGTCTACTAGAAACAACACTTTTGAAATGGTTAGTGTCAAAAATGTCAAAACCAAACATTTTGACAGTCCTGAAAAAAACGCTATTCACCAAATTCAACCCAAATTCTCAAACAGTCTCAGTGCCCCCCAAAATGCATTTTTCAGCATTTTCACTGAAAAACAATTCATCCAGCTCTAATAATGCCCTTGCAAATTCAGCCTGTCCCCCTATTATTGCTGAAGGGTATGTAGTCATACATTTTTGAGACCAGGAGGGACCATCGAGGCTGGCCTCCTACATAACACATGCCATAGAATTACCCCTAGTAATTCCTTCAGCAAAACCTATAGCATGTGGCTGAACCAGAGCATGGCTCTGAGAAAGATATCGAGACTTAATTTAAAGACTACAAGAGATAGAGACTCTACCACATCCCTGGGTAAATAGTCCAGTGGTTATTAACTTTTACAATGTAAAATTGTATATCTTATTTCCAGTTTGAATTTCTCTAGCTTCAACTTTCAGCCACTGAGTCTTGTTATGTCTCCGTCTGGCAGCTTTCAGATGTGGTTGGAGGTAAGCAATAAAGGCAACTTTTCACTATTTTTTTGCAATTTTGTTCCCCCTTTTTAAGCAGTGCTTGATTAGATATTGAAAATTAGCCCACTTCAAGACAGTTATATTGTCCAAAGCCCAGCGACTCAGTGGGAAGACGCAAGCAATACAATATAACTAGAGTTGTGTGTAAAGGCACTTGGAAAATGCAAATTGAAGGGAGAGAGGAAGAATGCAAAGTTCTACAAGGGACATAAATGAGAAACCAATTCCTGGGAACTGCTTGGAGCGGGAATTGTTGCACTGTTAAAACTTAATGTTTGAAATCTTAGTCTCAATTTGAGTAGTAATTGCTGTTAATGCTCATAATGGAGTAAACCTAGTGCAGGTGAGATATAAATAAAGTTACTTGAATCAATTTCTGCTCTCAGCTACCCCAGTAATGGAGTTACTGTGGATTTACAAGTGTAAATAATATCATCATTTGCCCTCCTAACTCCTGATTTATCTGGATAGCACCTAGCACACTTTGGGAGCTACATAAATATTAATGGTACTATCCTGTTATTCTTTGGATGGCCTTTATGTAACGTTACTGGTTGTACTGAAGAATTTGGGATTAACTCTGAAGACGTATGTTGCTGATTGGATTAGACTTCAAAGGGGGTTGCCTAACACAGAATTTTAAAAGAGGCTTTAAAAAATGAGCTGTATTAATATATAGGTTCTCTTCCTTTGAACATAAACAAACAGCAGACTTTAATATTACTTAAATACGTCAAACAAATGCAAAGGGTTCCTTGCAGCGCTCCTGCTCTGTATTCAGGAAACCACATGGGGAGGTTTTCAAAAGACAGGGGACGTTTTAATGATCTTATGAACAGCCGTGTTTTTCAACTCCTTTCCCAATTTTCCACTGTAAAGACAGCCACCCCTGTTACACAACCAGAAGGTACTTACCGAAAGAGGGCAAGCCATGTAGAAGAAACTGTAACGTACTGTCCTCCAAAGGGCACAGTACACATATTAAAAAGCAGGATCAAACGGACACAGGAATCAACCACATTAACCTCTTACTAGGCCAAACTAATGCAGATACTCAACAATTACAGAGCATCTTCCTTAAACATCATCTTCTATTAAAAGTTGTTACTTCTATGCTGGGTCAAAGCCAAGTACCAAACAGATATGGTTACTATTGCAGCTCTTACACTGAGTAGACATTATTCATGAGATTAGATCATTCAGAAGCGGGCCCCAAAGGTACGTGGTATACCAAAGCATGGGCATTCCCATTCGCTGGCCATGGTAACAAGAACATTGGCTAGGTAGCCACGTCCACCTTAATTAATGCGTTCATCTGCTGCGGCAAGTATTTTGGCAGTACTGCCAGCTGTCGTAAGGGGAGAAGGAGAGGCACTTTTTCTTTGAGTGCCCTCTTGCCACTAGAGGGAAGTAATCAGCTGTTGGCAAACTGACATCAGCTGCATCTCCTCCCCTCTGAACAGACTTGCATGCTATTGTGCTGTGTTGCCCCCAGTAGGAGTGAACACTCAGTTTCACATCCCAGTGCAGAAGTGCTGTAGATAAGGGTTTAACCATTATTGCTAGTTTTTCTGCATAGTACTGGGGACGTTTTCTTTTCTTGCGGTAGATGATTGTGAAAAAGTGAAGCAGATCAATGAAGAAGTGAGCAAAGCTCGTCCATTGTTACAGATATTAATGTGAAATTTTCTTTTCCTTATCTTAGATATTTAATCCTCACCTCCACTAGCCTTACACAATTGCTATTCACATTTATAGACTCAGTTATGCCTGCAAGAGAGAGCCCTACTTTGCTCTTTCCAGAGCTCCCCAGTGCCTGCTGTTACATTGCTTTAGAGGAGCAGCATGCTCCAACCTGCTAACCAGGGCTGCATTGCAGGCTGGGATAGGGCTCCCAGGGGACTAGAGAATAAGTCACTGTCTTCCCTTAAGCACAGGAACTGAAACTGTGTCTGGGACGTATGCATGTTACACAATGGGGAGTGTTTCCTTTGCTCTTACTTCCTCTTCTCACACTCCATAGAGCCCATTACCCTGCAAGCAAAGTCTAGCAAACCCCTGAGCATCTAAAGTGATAGCATACAATTTTAAGTTTTCCATATGCCACCCCAAGGAACTGTGCATTAAATCTGATATGCTGTCACATCCTTCCCTTCTGCTGCTTTCTGTTAACTCAGAGCTCCACCAGGGGAAAGTGCTGCTCAAGTTCATCATCATAAAATTATACATACAGCATTTATCATCTGCATTTCCCAAATGAAAATTTGCAAATTGTTATTGAGTTGATGTAGCTGCTGGCCAGACTCCACCCTCCTGCAATAATATTCTACTAGAAAGCGCCATATTCATGCTGAAGAGATGTGTGGACCCTCCCATCAAATACCCTCTCAGACAATAGGTGTCAAATGGCTGACACCATTCCCTTTCCATACCCACACAGCCCTTAGTTTTATCAACTTTAATATGTGGTCCAGTCATTAGAGCAGGAACATGAAGTCAAATCCCTTGGATTCAGTGTCTGGATGAGCCAATGTCTTTCTGTTGCTATCCATCTATTTTTAACGTACTCTTCCCTGGGGGAAATGCAGAGCATAGACAGCTTTTTTATTTGGCTGTCCTAGCTTCTCTTCCAAAGTCAGTGTTTCCTTCATTTATGAGGGCAATCCCTAAGTGTGTCCGTGCCATGATATGGGCACCATTTCCACCATCAGCCCAGCCTCAGGCAAGTTAATTAATCTCTCTGTGCCTCTGTTTACCCATCAGTAAAATGAGCATAGCAATAATCACTTCACAGGGCTGTGTGAAGCTCATTTAGTGATTTGTGAAGGGCACAGAACCTTCAAATGAAAAGCCTTAGAGAAGTTCAGCATACTGTTAGTCTATAGGTCCTGGCCTACTATATAGAGACTTTCTACGGGGTAGAGTCAGTACAGAGGGTAAAATGTCAGTCTGTTTGTTTCCCGAAAAGTCTGGGAATTTCAAGCAATTTGGAGTCAGTTTTGTTGAACACAAATGTTATAGCAAAAAATGCCAAAAACATTATGAGCTAGATTGTGTCCTTGTAACCCAGCTCTGCACTGGGGACAGTTTGAGGATCATAGCCCCATGGTGCACGCTGGGGTGGGATTGTGATTCCAGAGCTATTCTTTTAACTTTACGGTACCTTAGTTTCCCTGTTTCTAAAATGGCAAGTAATAACACCCATGTTTGAAAAGTCCATTGAGAGCCTCTAGCAAAAAGACACCATAGAGTGACCAAGTTATTATTTCAGCCTTTCAGGCTTGTGCCTTTAACTTATCCCTGCAGTGCACAGATTTAAACACTACACTGCAAGTCAGTTTGCTTTCCTTTTTGTTCACAGTTATGCCCACGTTGGAATATGTCATCTCTAAATAAGTGTGATTCTGTAGTACATATGGATTCACACTGATGGAGAGGCATAACAGAATGAGTATGGAGGACCAGATTCTCTCCTCTGAGCAGTTCTAAAATCCAGGCAGGGTTCCCTAAGATCCCCGCCAGTGGAAACTGCCAAGGAGTAATGCTGCATCGGTGAGCTTCCCAGCTGGCCTGCCCCACCCAATTTTATTACTGGACGAAAGTTACAATTTGAAGCCAGGATCAATTTTTATAAATCTGTAAATTGACCAATAAACCTATTGTGATGAATTTGCTCCAAATTACCCAGAACGTCTCTCATTTCCCTTCTAAGTGAATCTTTCAATTTTCAGGCCAAAATGAATTTTCCAGGATAAAGTTATAGGGGAAGCTGCATGAGAACCTGCCTATGGGCAGGTTGCTGCCACTCCAAAACTGAGCACTTCTTTCAGCACTTGTGCATTTGTGCGGTATTTGCAGGAGAGATCCGAGCTTGCCGCCGGCTTTCTTTTCTTTCTTCTCTCTTAGTTACAGTATGTTTGAACAAAAAGAGAAATCAAGGGGAGGGCTGGGTAAAGAATTATGACATCTGTTAGGATGCCAAGTGTCTCCCATTTTTTTACAGTTGTGTGAACAGGAACATTACTTAAGTGCACGACCAGTTGAAAAAAAAGGTCCAGCTTCTATCCCGCAGAATCCTGCTGAAAGACCAGGCAAGCGCCAAAAAATCAATTTTCCATAGCTTCTTCAAAAGCCAGGATTTATTTCATAAACGCACTCCATTTCATCAGCTGTTTTAGCTCAAATATCCACTCGTATCCAGATTGGTGGTGGCTACTTCTTAACCTCCCCCTTTCTGAATCATAAAAAGCAGGAGTCATTAATCAGCTAGGCACAAGATGCTGGTCAAAATCTGGCTCAAGATGTTCGTTGTGACTGATAAAAGCAAGGAAACATCAACCTTTTCTCTTCCTTTGGTATACAGACCTTATAACACATTATGGTCAAAACAGCTCAAGACCTAAGCTCAAGTCAGACCTCTGTAATTATGTATTTCAAGCAGATTTTCAGCCTGAACTTTCAAAGTCCTGGCTTTTATGGTTCGTGGCACAATTATAATATTACTTAAACACAGGTAGTTGTTGTTTTTACTGTGGGCCAAAATTTGGAATTCTAGGGCTGAGTTTGGAAAGCCTCCGCCATGATTTAGTTTCAGAGTTCCCGTTTGCTTTCATGAATTGGATGGCAGATTTGGAAAGTTGCAATCTAGATGCCTAACATATGTGACGCCATCTTGAGGATTATAGTGGCCTGATTTTCAGAGGTGCTGAGCCTGGAGGGAAATGCAAAGGAGCATTGTGAGCAGATGGCTCTCTCACCCTGTTCCAAAACACCATCCATACACACTGTGGAGAGCAGGGGTGTCCAACCTGTGATCCCTGGGGGGTCCACAGTCTATGGCTAAGATTTTCAAAGGGAGCCTCACCTCCATTCAAAATTTTTTAGAGGTCTGCAAATGAAAATAGGTTGAAAACCACTGGTATAGAGTCATAACTCGCCTCTTCATAGAGTCTGGCTTCATTTGCATACATTAATAACAATCTAACACTAATAACATATCATCTCTTCTCCCTAAAGTTGGCTGCTGCTAGGCTTCCTCCATGAGAACCATTCAGTCAAGACTATTTCTGTCCAGAAATCCACTCCCATCTCCTTTACATTCAGGATGGAATTGTTGGGCCACCTGCAACAGTGCATAAAAAGGATTCACTTCACATTTCCCAGAAGACCTGGTGCCTGTACAGGTGGGTTTTCAGAAACAAGGTCACAGCTACGTATGCATGAAACATTCCCATTAGCACAGAGGGTAATTACATTCCGTCTCTGTACTGAAGAGAGACTAGGTCCATAAACATTCTAAACTGGGCAAAATCTTCTGCTAGCATTAGAAATGATGGAAAGGAAAGGCAGAGCTGTCAATCTGGAGTCTCCTCCACTCTTGTACTTTGGGTCAGTATTTTCAAAAGTACTTTTGAAGATGCAGGTAGGTGCCTAAAAGAATTTCCAGAAGTGCCAAGGCATCTAACTCCCATTGATTTTCAATGGATTCGATAGTATTAAAGTTGATAGTAACTGTCGCTTTGGGGATAAAGAGAAGTTAGTTGTGATGAGTTGGAGCTGCCATCGTCGTTGTTAAAATCCAATCCTGTTCCCGAGAAGGCAAAACAAGACAAACACACACACAAGGGGAGAGAAAACAGCAGCGGCAAAGGCAGAAAATGCAGCTTCTGCCTCTGGTGTTGATTCTCATTTGCATCCTCACTGCTGGAAAAACACAGGCCCATCACACAGTCTTACCAGCCACTCTGAGACCTGGCAAACTTGTACCAGCTATTTAGGGCTTTTTTTTCTTTTTATCGCCTCTGGTCACAGGTTTCCAGAAGTGTAAAAAAATGCAGTCTTGGCTTGCTAAGCCAGACTCTTATTAGACAGAGCATGAAAGAAGAGGGATAGGGAAGGGTAGAAACAAGATGGAGAAGGAAAAGGAAACCTGGTTCGGGGAGAGAGAATCAAAATTTTACCTCCCAAGTGGTGTTTGGGATGCAGCCAGACCTGGGAGAGATGGCAATTTCATCTGGGTCCCTCTCTCTGGCCCCCTCTGGTCAAGACTTCTCTCAGGAGCAGGCTGATGAAGCCTAGAGTCCTAGGAGATTGTTGGGGTGGCACCCATGATGAGGATGCTTGCTCCAGTAGCCACTTTTTCTCTCACTGTAGGACCCCAAACGAGAGTGGAAAAGTTTTCTCCACCAATTAGCCCTAATTCCCAATACACCAATTTCAATCCATTAATTGACAGTCCCACACTTCTTTGGTTTACCAAGCATGGCCTAAACACAGTCCTTATGTTATACCAATAGGCCTTTTTATTTGGAGTGAGTCAGTCTTTCCGTCCCCTTTTTGCATCCTTTCCCATCAACAGCTGTTCTGATAGGTTATTGCAACGCTTCATGAACTTCATTAACATCTTACCGTTGAGATCACAATTCCAGTAAATTTTGTGGACCCATTTGTCACAACAGGCCCCTCTGAGCTGCAGGAGGGGAATGACTGCCACTTAAGGCGGCAGTGATTTATGTGGCAATGTGCAAATTGTATCTTACCTTACGCTGCCCTGAAAGAGGAAAGATACTGAGCAGAGCAGCTGATCTCCCGGTTCCTCCCTTCTTTCCCTAGCCAGGACCTTTTGAGTTCCAGTACAGCCTCAAAATTTGCACAAGGGACTTGCACAAGCTGGAGGGATTGCAAGGAGCAGGCAGCATAGCTGATACCCATATGACCCATTCTCCTCCCGTCCTATGGGCTCCCTTCCATGGTGTGCAGCAGAAAGGAGCATCAAGGTCTCATTAGGTCATCCGTGAAGACAGAGTTTTCCTGAGCTTTGACCCAACTGTTTTGTGTATAGCTATGTCAACCTGAAAGGGGAAAATCCGAGGTGAGCCTACGCGCAAAGTTCAGCTACAGAGCCTCAACATATGCAGGGCTTAAAGTGGTCTGAAAAAATGGGTGCTCCATTGTAATCTGGGAACAGCTTCAATAAGAGAATGCTGGAAGTGCTCCCTCAGCAACTTGATTTTTAAATGTATTTATTTTCCAGTCTGCAACTCCTTGTGCCCTCCCCTCCACACACGCACATCTTTTAAGCACAGAACTTACGTCCCCAGAGATCAGGGGTTGTGATTCAGGGCATTAGAGCAACAGGTGCCAGCTTCAAAATAGAGATTGTATTCAGATTGAAACTTCCCCGAACTATGGAGTGTTTTATGGAGCCAGAGTTCTTCAGAAAAAATAATAGTGCCAAATAATCGCATACTGGGGGCCACACCGTAGAGGTGAGATGTTACGTTACAGTCACATGGAAGCAGTCTTGAGAGCTGTACTTCGATCCTCGCTGATATCCACTGGACTCTCCCCTTTCTAATGGGCGTGTTGCTGCGAGGCACAGATCCCTGAGAGGAACCCACAAAGGGAGTGCTGTATTTGTTCACACATTAGTTATTTGTGTCAGTCAAATTCTCCAGTCTTTAAGGTGTGAAGGTGAAATGTTAAACCTGTGCAAAGGTCAGCTTTACCAGGGACTGCGCCAGAAAGGAATTATAGCAGAATGATGAATTGCCTAGAAGTATCTGTGTGTTCAAACAAACTAGAAACTATTAACCTGCACACGGAACAATGCAATAGAAGAATTCACCTTTTGAGCCTGTTTTCCACTAGAGCAGGGTAGTTGCAGAACAGATCTGTTCTTCCTCTATATTTTAATCCTAGATTCCCTGCCTAGGTGCAAAATATCCTGCAATCAGTTCCATGTGGGTGGATTCTTGCACTTAGGGGCATTCCATATGGATCTAATTGCAGGATCAGTGCTATAAAGTGGTTGCATGTTTACATTTCTGTTGTTTAACAGACAGGCTGTGTAGGGAATGGGAAGATTGTTCTTTGCTCCTTTTTAACAGTATCTTGATGAAAGATTGTTTAATAATCAAATGCACATAAAAATAGCAAGTTACAAGACATAATTGTAACAGACAGAAGCAATACATACTAAAAAAGCAAAGAACTATAAATCTATGTAAGAAATTGAAATAGAAATATTTATAAACCTACGTTCTCCAAAAGGCAGGGCCGCCCGGGGGAGGGGCGGGGGGGGGGGCAAGTGGGACAATTTACCCCAGGCCCTGCAGGGGCCCCCATGAGAATATAGTATTCTATAATATTGCAATTTTTTTAATGGAACGGACCCCCTGAAATTGCTTTGCCCCAGACCCCCCGAATCCTCTGGGTGGCCCTGCCAAAAGGCCTAAAACCAACTCTCCCTCTCTCTCTCTTTCTCTCTCTGAACCACCAGGATGTCTGATGTTCCCCACTCATAGAAATGTAGTTTCTCTAATTAGGCTGCTTTTTCAACCAAGGAACTGAGCTGGGGCAAAATCTAATCTTGCTGAGATGGCTCAGAGTCTGGAATGATACATGCTCAGATGACACACTTGAATAGTCCATGTGATCTACAGTACTGACCTGCAGAAAGATGGACCTTTTAATTTAATGATTTTACAGCCCCACGTCTCCCACACTTATCTGGATATGAACAGACCTTCACTCACCTCTTAGCAAGTTAGCAACCTAAAGCAAACCAGGCTGGCTCTTGGGGCGGGGTGGGGGCAAAGCTCCTTAAAAGAATTTTTCACTCTATTTGCTTTCCTTAGTAATCCACTAGTGTCAAACATCTGGGACTCATCATATGTGTTCTGATGACCATCATGAGTCTCAGATTCAGACTAACTTTGCAAATCTCTACGGGCCCAGTAGTTACTATACAATGTCAGATTAACTAAATAGATGGCAGTCTGTGATGCTGTGTATGCAGCTTTCGTTCAGCCCATTTGGATGTATTAGTACCACATCAGCCTTTACATCTTCCATAGGATTTTGTTATGTGACTATCTAAGAAAGTTATCTTATAGCACAGCAGTAGCTAGATCAGTTTGATCTACCCTAACCCTAACCCAGTAGAAGCCATGACATACATACAATTTCCAAAACAAAAACTCAGGCAATTTCTTGGAAATTTAGTAATATTTAAAATTTTAAACTAAATTACATAGAAGAAAGTAAACTGTTTGGTGTATTATACATGAAACTAATTTCAGTTGAGATCGGATCTGGACACAGGAAAAAGAGAGAGTCTTTGGGGCTCCAAAATTCTGGTTTGGGGGGCCAGGAAGGCTAATTCAAACTTGGAACCCACGCCTACAAGATTTCAGTGGAAGATGGGGGGGTTCAGCTCCTCGTTTAACTGGAACCTGAAGCAGCAAAGATTTGAAAGGAAGAATCTGTCACATTTAAGGTTCTGCAAACCTGACATCCCTGAAAAGTGAAACTATTTACTGTGCTGACACTCTTCCTGGATGTCATTTCTGGGGGAATTTTCATGCATCTTGTTAGTTACTGTATTTCACAGAATTAGTTCCTGGGTCAGATTCTGAAGATTTAGAGTGCAACTTTATATTTCTCTACTAGTGACACACTACGGGCCAGATCTGCAAAGTCTTATACACCATAACTCTATTTTGATTGTAATGGGACTAACTCACATGAGTCAAGTTACTCAGTTATTTTTGCAAGACCAGGCCATACGACACACTGTCTAACCGGAGCCAAACACTGGCATTTCTTGCTAGATGAAAGCCCTGCTAGGAAGGTAATTCAGCTGACTGCAAACACCAATGACCATGTTTGAGTCAGTCATTACTAATAGGTTTAGGTTTTAGAAGGAAAAAACAAACAACATTTTCTGGTCAAACAGAAATGAAGTAAGCTGTCACTGAGACTTTCTAAAGGAAAATGTTATATAATTTATTCTTCTGTACACACAAATGGCTTGCTAGGATCTTATAACTCAACTCATTTCTCTCGTGACCCATGGCAACCCTCGGATCAAAAGGATTACTCATGACTCGTAACTTACCTTGGCTAAATGTAAACACAGGGCTTTAGGTTAAGTAATCTAGGTCTTAATCAATAAAACATTTAAAGTGGCAGCAAAAGGAGGAGATACAGGCAAGGGGGGTTCTAAAGTCATGCTATATAATATTAATGCCTGGTGCCAGAATTCTTGCATGGTCCCATTTCTGGCATTAAAAAGCGCAACCAAGATAGCCAACACCAAGGGGCTAGTGTGTATTTTATGCCTACAAATACAGTCACATACAGCTGAGTAGTCTCTTGCCCTGTAATGGATCTATGTCCATTTCTCTCCAGGAAGTCCAAGCAATTACCCCTGCATGAAATACCTTAATTAGGTGAGCATAACCCCACATTTAATGAGCTTGTTTAGGTCTTGTGTTTTGTGGGCCAGATTTTCAGATGTGGCCACCTAAATCAGATATCTAAATCTCAGATGTAGATGATCAGAGTGGAAAAAGGTTCGCAAGACCCCCATTTCATATGTGCAGTGGGCTATCCAAATATCCAATACTTGCTGAAGTGCCACATTTAAAATCAGGTCCTACATGCAAATCAGTCAGCCACGTGGGCTAGCGTTTGGGAAAATGCAGACAATTAAAATTTAGCTCATTAAAAAGATAATTGGAAATATCCTGAATAAGCATGAGGATGTCAGAGACTGCAAGATGATTTCCCTCAACTCTGTAGACCCTACTGTGTCATTAAAGGTTAAGTGCATAGGATTTGTTTGACGCATTTTGCTCATCTGTACAGCAGTTAGAATGTCTTGCACATAATATCAATCAAAATGGTGTGTGTTAGACAGAGTAGTGGTCTGAGCACAGGCCTGGGACTCAAGGTTCCAAATCCTGAATGTGACACTTACAGCCCCTGGAGCTTTGGGCAAGTCCCCAATCTATTACTTCTGTTTCCCCATTTGTAAAATGGGGATAGTGATACTCTGACGCATGACCAGAAAGGATTAAACATCCTGCAGGATAAATGATTCAGATTCAACCCTTAAAGACATATGGATAGATAATGTTTATGGTTTTGTGTGTTTACATATATATTGGTAGAGGTCAACAATTTAATCAAAGTCCCTGTCTATCCTGTATTCTGTTAATTCAGAGATCAAAAGGACATCTTAACATTTAAATGAACTGTAAACACAGGATATCACTGTATTTGTCTCTCTTTGAAATGTACAGTAAATCACCTGTGAATGGTGGAAAAACAGGCAATTGCCTTATGTTAGTCTGTGTGGATAATTACCAGTGATGTTTAGGAAATGGGTTCATTTCAAAGTCCCCATGAGTGCCTATTGTTCACCTAAGGACTTGAGCTGTCACAAGAGGGCCTGAAACTGTATAAAAGACCACTGGATCTTGGTCCTGTCATCTCAGATCTGCAGCGGAAGCCTAAATCATAAGGACTGGGATCCCAGTCCTGACTGGACCACCCTGAATATAAACATGGGACTATAACCTATGGACTATTTCTGAAAGAACTCTTTGCAACTACAAAGCTCATCATCTCTGCTATGAATCTTAAGCTCAAGAATTGTGTTCATGTCTGTATGTATACTGATCTTTTAACCAATGCTCTCTAATTTCTTTTAAAATAAATTTTAGTTTAGTTAATAAGAATTGTCTGTAAGCGTGTATTTGGGTAAGATCTGAAATATTCATTAACCTGGGAAATAATGTGTCCAATCCTTTGGGATTGGTAGAACTTTTTTATATGATGAATAAGATCTTCAGTAATCCTCATCATGTTTGACTTAGGTGCAGAGATGACTAGTGGGAGGGACACAAAGGGGACACCAGCTGAAGGGGGGCACGTGACCTCCCCATGTGACTCATCTCCATCCCCCAAATGACCCCCTAACGTGACTCCTTCCCACCCTGCTCCCCACATGACCCCAAGTTGGGTGTCTGGGTGGAAGTCTGAGGCTGGGTTACTTTAAGGGAACTGTGGTGTTGGCTTCTGGGGAACCAATGAGGAACTATAGAGGCTGTTTTACGCTGGCTTGGTAAATCTAGGTATTGGAATATCCACCAGCTTTGGGGATTGTCTGCCCCATTCTTTGCAGTTCACCCTAATTGAGTGACCTCAGTTGGCTCCCCTGGGACCCCAGTCACAGATACCTACCTAGCTTCCTCTCCCAAAGGGGTATTGTGAGGATGAAGTGTAAGGATTAATTAATGTGTTTTACAGATGAGCAGTACAATATGTCAGATCATAAACTAGTGTAATTTGGCCTGGCTCCATTCACCTCAGCTGAGGAGCTGGGTCTAAAAGTGATAAGCAACAAAAAATCCTGCATAGTTTACTGTAGCTGTGTGTGTGTGTGTGTGTGTGTGTGTGTGTGTGTGTGTGTGTGTGTGTGTGTGTGTGTGTGTGTGTGTGTGTGTGTGTGTGTGTGTGTGTTTTCACTGTTTGGACTCGATATTAAACAACCAAATGGTTGTTTGATTCCGCAGGTTTATTGAAAAATTCATAACTAATCTAAAGAGTGATTTGATCCTACAAGAACCATTATTATCTATTTTTATTTTAGTATTATTATTTACTACTTCTACAGTGCCACACATCTGCATGGCACTTTACAGACAATTAAAAAGAATTCCGCTGGGATAAATCAGGATAGCTCCATTGACTTCACTGGAGCGATGCTGGTTTATATTAGCAGAAAGTCTGAACCAATGTACATTCCCCCAAGATCTTGCAAACCAATTTATGAACAAAAGGCGTTTCGGGTATCCTATATAAAATAGCTACAATCTTCCCCCTCCAAACTAGAAACCCAAATTTATATTTGGCTTTTATTCTTGCTCAGCATAATGGAAAGAACCAGATGAATTACAGCATTAAAAACCCTTCTTTGGTGTGAATTATTTTATATAATTCAGAGAGAAGGTGACATGATTTACATCAGTATATACAGTTAAATTGCTCTATACTGTAAACCATTAGTGAAGAAGGAGGGAGGGCTTATGAGGGGCAGTGGGGAGACTGCACTGTTATGACAATAATGAATTTCTGGGGATGCAAGAAGATATAATGTTTCCATTGGCAGATAGTTGTATATGCTTCCTTCAGCAGTTATCATTTTTCTCTGTGCACTATTAACTGTTCCCCACTTATTGTTATTAGCAACTTTTGTACAGAGAAACTGGGCAGATTGTACTTAAATTGCTAATTTATGTACCATATGGAGGCATGTGGCCAGGGGGGACCAGCATTCTCCGAATTATTCTGCCTGCATAAAGCCTGCTAAGGTTATTGTCACAGAGTGAGGGGGTGAGGCTCAGCTGTACTCTGTACCAGACTCAGCCCACCTTCCCAGGGGAAGAGAATAAATCCTGGGTAATATGGTAGAAGCATGTGACTTAGAGTCTGGGTTGCTGGGCTATAAAGGGCAGACTAAGATCAGGGATGTAATGAGGTTAGGCTGTGGGGGTAGGGATAGCTCAGTGGTTTGGGTATTAGCCTGCTAAACCCAAGGTTGTGAGTTTAATCCTTGAGGGGTCTGTCATGGTATAATTTCCCCCCTCTGAACCTTAGCGTCCAAAAGATGGGGTACCAGCATGAATTCCTCTAAGCACAATTACCAGCTTAGTACTTGTAGCACTGCCACCAACCAGGAATTCCAGTGCCTGGTGCACTCTGGTCCCCCAAAACCTTGAGCAGGGACCCCCAAAACCCAGTCCCTCTGGATCTCAACACAGGGAAAGTAAACCATTGCCTTTCCCAGGCTTCCCCTCCCTGGATTACCCTGGAAGATCACTGTGATTCAAACTCCTTGAATCTTAAAACAGAAAGGGAAATCCACCTTCCTTCTCTCTCCCTCTCCCTGAGAGAGAAAGTAATCCTAACACAGAGAGAAAATTAAACTTTCTCCCCACCAATTTCCTGGTAGATCCAGACCCAGTCCCATGGGGTCTCACCAGAATAAAAAAAACAGTCAGGTTCTTAAACAAGAAAAGCTTTTAATTAAAGAGGGAAAAACAGTAAAAATTATCTTTGTAAATTTAAGATGGAACATGTTACAGGGTCTTTCAGCTATAGACACTGGGAATACCCTCCTAGCCTAAGTATACAAGTACAAATTAAAATCCTTCCAGCCAAATACAAATTTGAACTCCTTCCAGCCAAATACACATTTGCAAATAAAGAAAACAAACATAAGCCTAACTCGCTTTATCTACCTAGTACTTACTATTCTGAACATATAAGAGACTGTATCAGAGAGATTGGAAAGAAACCTGGTTGAACGTCTGCTCACTCTCAGAACCCAGAGAGAACAACCACCAAAAACTAACAGCATACACACAAACTTCCCTCCCTCAAGATTTGAAAGTATCCTGTCCCCTGATTGGTCCTCTGGTCAGGTGACAACCTGGCTCACTGATCTTGTTAACCCTTTACAGGCAAAAGAGATATGAAGTACTTCTGTTCTATTAACTCTTACTTATCTGTTTATGACAGGGCCATTTAGGGAACTGGGGCAAAAATCTGTCTGGGGATTGGTCCTGCTTTGAGCAGGGGGGTTGGACTAGATGATCTCCTGAGGTCCCTTCCAACCCTGTGATATTCTATGAGAGAGAGGAGAGCAGGGCCGGTGCAACCATTTAGGCGGACTAGGCGGTTGCCTAGGGCGCCGAGATTTGAGGGCACCAAAAAGCTCCCCAAAATTTTTTTTTAAATGGTTGAGCAGCCGCTGCTGCTGGGACAGAGAGCGAGTCTGAGCTGCCGGCGGCAGCCGGAAGCCCAGGGTGTCCCCTGGGTCAGGGCGCCACCATGGCAGCCGGCAGCCCAGGGTGTCCGGAGGGGGCAGCAGGCAGCTCCCGTGGAGCTGCCGTAGTCATGCCTGCGGACGGTCGGCTGCTCGCACGGCTCCGGTGGACCTCCCGCAGACACCACTTCGTCACATCCACCGGAGCCGCGGGACCAGCACGCGGGGCGGCGAAATTGCCATCCGCCTAGGGCGCGAGAAACCCTAGCGCCGGTCCTGGTGGAGAGGCTCTCTTTAGTTCCCAGGCAGATGGCTTGGGAATTCAACCCTCTAGGGAGAAGGCTAAGAAGGTTGGAATCCAGTCTGTGGAAAGAAAGCCTCAGCAGAAGGGATTAGAAAGAGCTGCCTTCGCTCTCAGACAGGGATCTGCAGAGAGCCTGCAGGAGAAAGGGCATCTGCAGAACAGTTTCATTCTGAGAAATAAAACTCAGTCCCTGAAGAAAAGGCACTGAAATCCTGAGAGTAGGTGTTGATACACTGGCTAGTGAGCTGGGCTGCTAGCTTACAGCTATAGATAGTCCTTGATCTCTGTATCCAGTTCTGATGTCTGCTAATGGAATTGAGGAAGGGAACAGCTCCAAAGGCAGCATATACCCTCCCCCATCTTATTCTTAACTCATTATAGGACCTGGTCTTACAAAGCTTATTCACATACAGTCCCTTTGACTTGGGCAGGGCTACTCCTGTGAGCAAAGATTACTGTATCAGTGCCACTGAATAGAAGAGAGGAGACTAGTTGGAAAGCACTGAGTAAGCTCAAGAGAGTAGAGGACCTGAGGGGAGTGTGTGCAGAGTAAGCCCAGGTAACCCAGTGTTTAAAAACATGCCTGTGGTATTGTGTCATGCCTACTGGAGGCTCTCAGCATTTTCTTCTTCAGCATAACAAAATGCAGATCATCTAGGAGAGGGTTGGGATGCGTGTGTATCTTCATGCAGCATGTAAGGAGCAGATACCGTCCTCTCTCTTTGGCACAGCCCACGTTGACAATTGTGGTATATCAACACAGGGTCATAAATATGGCTGGTGGTGGGGGACATCTCTATTTTCTGCTACCATCGTGGTGCTAATCCCAGGGACCCAATGAACTGGTGCAGCCACTGCTCCTCTGTGAGAGACACACGAGGACCCAAACTGCTTAGTCAAGAGTTTCAAAGGATTTTTTTTGTTTTTTAAAAAAAAGATGCCTCAGGAAAATCCTTATGACCATTCCTTTTTTTAAATCATTTTTGAAAACTGGTAATTTGTTTTGTACTAGGTGTTTGAAGTCCTTGAATTTACCCATTGGGCATCTTTAACTCTCTTTTCTAATCTCCTAATAACCAGAAATTAAGTCCTCAGTAATTCACCTTGTTATGAAACAACATTTGAGAGATTATAAATTTTAGTCCAGATTAGACACACTTCAAATAGTCTCTTTATAATTGTGATGCAAATGTCTAATCTCTCAAAACATCTTTATAATAGTTTTGACAACCTGGATTTAAGTCAGGTAATGTGGGAGGGGAGGATTTTAAGAGTGACCAAGGAAGCAACTGTTAAATTTCTGTTTTTTAAATAATTGTAAAGTTCCTGTAGTTTTAACCCCGCAGGAGTGAAGAGGTTGGCGGGTGAACAAGGAAGCCTGAATGACAAATACTGAATTGGGCCCTGATTCTAAATTATATCCCTATCCAGAATCCCAGGCTTAAGTTCCATAGGAGTCAATTGACATTAAATAGGGGCTTGATGTTAAGCACGTGCTTAAGCAGTCCCTGATCAGGACCTTAAAACATAAATGACATGTACTCTTGACTTAATGAAGATACACTGATTATTTTGACTTCTTTATACATATTTTTAGCAGCTATGAACCTTCCTCAGTCTCCAGCGATGTTGGTGGGGATTGCAAATAGTGTATGAGCACAGGAGTGGAGAATGCACTAGACTGCTCAAGAGACAAATTCTTCCTACATTACCACAGTCTCCTGTCCCTTCACTTCTTCCCTCCTCCCCCCTTCAAGTCATCTCTGTCGAAAAACCCATACACGTCCAGAGACAGAATGCAGATTGGGATTTAAAAACAAGATGATTTAAGCAGCTCTCAACAACAGAAATAGCCCAAGTACATAGGAGTGCTAACAGCCATATGTAGGGGCAGAACTGCCTCTAGAAGAGGATAAAGCCGCTAACCATTATTTTTGACTGCTTTTTTGTTGACTCAATTGTTTTTAATGAAACTTGGTCAAGGGAGCCTGCCAAATTTGGAGAATAAAAAAATAAAATAAAAACCCAATAGCCCTCCAAACCTTTGCTGACTAGTTGCATTTTCACAGCTCTAAAACACAAATATTTCTCCATGGGCTTGCAATGCTTCCTTCTAAACCCACTTGCAAGAATTTATTATCCCTATGTGCAAATCTTTGAAAGCATGATTGTACGGTAATAATTTCTAAGCAATGAAATTCATGAGTGGCTGTAATGTAATGCTGAGTCTATCCTATTATGGTTTTAATTGGAACATAGATTTTATGTGTTATTAGATTAATGTTACTGTCTCTTTTTATGCCTAATGCCATATGAATAGCTAAAGCCCACTAATGACTGTGTAATTTATTGTCCCTATAGTTATGGCATTAAGCTACAAGTCACCTAATACTTGCAAACATTGTAAACTCCAATTACAGCTATACCAATGATCCTTCTGTCAACTGAGCTAAAAATGACTGAATGATAAGGTTAAGTACTGAGTCACATAACACAGTTATCTAGAGCTCAGCACCTGTACCACAGAAAAATGTGCAATAAAGTATGGTTAAATATTATTACTTTGTTATCAAATAGAAGTATAGCAAATAAAACAAGCTTCCAGAATGCTGCTGATCTTTCTGATTTTACAAATCTTTTGTGTATTTGTCAGGTTTGTCCTCATCTACTGCTAATAGTAAGTCACTGATTTTCAAAAACTTAACAGATTTTCATGGCACACAGACCAGATTTTGGCCTCACACACACAGGTAGACGGGAGTAGTGTGAAGACAGAATCTGGTCCACAAACATCTGAAAATGCACCTTGCTGGATAACTATGATTCAGGAGATTTGGGAACATGATAGAGAGCCTTTCACCTTTAAGACACTGGTTCAAATGTAGTACAGGCCAGTGAAGTCCAAATGGCATGGGAAACTTTTTACAGCTGTTTGATGGCCTTTATAAATTCAGTTACTGAGCTGCATTAGACCAGGCACTAAAGTATACTGGCATCTACATCAGAATTAGCATCCTGAATAACAATCTCAGCAAAGAACCCAAATATTCAATTGGCACAGAGAATTATCTGCTGTTACAAAGCTGCTCCATTACACCAGTGCTGTGTATGTTACATGGATAAAGAGAAGCCAGTAAAAGACACTATATTATCCGCTAAGCCATGGAGGCCTCTATGAATACTCTCTTAACGGCTCCTGTGTCAAGGCCATCTGTATACCCAGGGCCATATACTCTATTGCAAAGGCAGACAAATGAGGATTTCTGTTGCGGTATGCAAAGAATTATATATATATACGGACTTCACCCAATCCTGGTCATAAGAGGTGCCAGAAGACACAGCAGAAAGAGGCACAACTGTCTTCTCAACAATTTTTTCCTAAAAAGCAATCAGACACAGGGATGAGACTGTCAGTGTCAAGAGATGGTTCTTTAAGCTAGCATCTACCCTTCCCTGAGAGAGGCATTGAAAACCTACTCCTATGGCAGCTCTAAACCTTATCTCCTTGGTTGCTTTTGACAGCCAGGAAGGACATGGATTTCATTTGCAGATCATAGCCCACAGACACTTCAATCCAACAGCAAGCAACACCAGAACAAACTTCTGCAGAATCCCCCTGTAAGATTCTTACATCACAAATGCAGACAACTTGATCTGGGTTTGAGCAATTTTATCTGCAAAATCATTTTAAAACTCCTCATTCTGAGAAATGTTCCATTTTGTTGCTGCATTCAAACAACCAGGAATAGCTGGGTTAATCACCATTCAGAACAGTTTCACTGATTGGAATTTTGCAGAGTTGTTTTTTCATAGCCATGGCATGAGCTTTATAAAATTCTATATTCTACAACTAGGCAGAGCTGGAATGAGATTTCCAAGAATGATTGTAAGTCCTGGTTAATGCTATTAGCACCTAACAGAAATAGAAGGCAAAATAAAAAGTGACTAGAATAGATAGCAATCAAACACCTCGGCATATTCTCTCATACCTTATTTTGGTAGCCTAAACAAAACACCATTTTTAAAAGGCTTTAGGAGGCTCCAGAGTGCCCTTGGCTTGTTCACAAGAAACTCTCTCGAGCACCTCGTAAATGAAGCTATAAAAGATATGCTTGAAAATCATTAACATATTAGTATTTGCAACTGGTCCTTTCATAGTCTATGTTTGTCTCTACTCCAGTTGCCAGACTGTGATCTATTGGGGCATCTCCTCAGGCTGCTGATAGCTTTTATGCCAAAGCATCTAACTGAGGGAAATAGTCATCTGAGAAACAATAACAACAAATCACTTAAGAAAAAAAAAAAGGGTAATGCAACGAATGGGCATTCTGGTTCAGAGAGCCGTCCCAGATACAGGTACCAAGAAGAAATACTCCCTTGTCCCAGCTTCTGCTAATTTCTGCCACCATTAATATTAAGGGGTAGACTATTCCCATTCATGTACAGGAGAACAAAGGGGGGAAGATTGTGCAAGGAGACTCCCCCTAACTCTGCGGGGGAACAGGGCAAACATTGAGGCTTGCAGTGTCAATATTGCATTCCCGATGAATACAAAACTCCCAAGGATCTGGTTCTTAGTGGCAGACATGCATCCATCATATTTGGTGGGGGGGGTTAAGTAACAAGACCTTTACAAAAACTTTACATATGAAACATGCCCAAGCTAAAACATTAGGATGAGAGACTGTGTCTGTAGTATCATGTTGCATTTCCTTTCTGATGTCTGAGGCTGTGTGAGTGCTACTGCTGAGATCTTGAGAACTGCTGTATTTGCCTGCACAATCACTAATGTCTCATTGGTTGCTTATCAAGTGCTTTGAGGTGCCTGGAATACAAAAGGTGCTATACACAGTCACATAATTCTTTTTCCCTTATCTTATCCTATATATATCAACTGCTACTTCTTTCATTTTTTGTAGTAAAAATTCCACAAGCAACAACAGTTCCAGATGTCAGAGGGGTAGCCGTGTTTGTATCAGCAAAAACAACAAGGAGTCCTTGTGGCACCTTAGATCCAGAGAATCTTAGCATCAATTTGGCAGGAAGCATTAGGACTCTCATGGGCCTTTTCTTGAAAGATATCAAGGCCAAATTTATAGGCTCAAGAAGTTAGGAGAATGCTGATAAGGTTCCCACCAGTGAGGGCAGGTTAGCTGAATCAAACCTCTGGTTGCCCATCAACACTAGAACTGGCCAAATCGTTCATGGTGAATAATATCCATGGCAAACAGAGACCCTCACTCCCATCAGCAAAATACTTGAGGCTTGTGTCTAACTTTAAGCCCATGAGAGGTCCCACTGATACCAGTAGAACTCCCCTCAAATGTAAGTACCTTGATGCATTGAGGCCTGTGCCTTTTTTTCTGCGTGAGAATCGTCTGTGAACCAATCCTCAATTGTTATGGGTGGATTTTGTAAGGATTTGCCAGATAACTTCTGTGACCAATGAGCTGTTCACTTCAGGAGCACTTTTTTGGAAAAATCATAAAGCTGTTAAGCACGTTTTCATTGCTGGGTTAATGATCAGACAACGAAAGTTTTCTGGAATTGTCTAATTGTTTAACTGCATCTTTAACTGTGTTAAGAAGCGTCAAGCACCAAGGCTAAGCACTTCTTTTCATAGCATGAGTGTGTATAAAGCTAAATAAATAAAATAAACTTTTCTCTATTCTTCATTCATGATCTGTGGTTGGTCACCTAAATGAGATGATAAAGTTTCTGCCTCCCTGGTGAGGTAACTAAAACATATTGAAAAGGAAAATAATAAATTGGGCACTTCGAATACAGATTTTCAAATGAATAACCATTCTAGCTAAAACTCTTGACACTTTTTGAACCTGAGAGAATACACATGTACACCCACTGACCATCCGAGCACTCATGAATAATCAATAAAGTGGCCCCACAAAGAAAAGTGAACAGAACTTGCTAAATTTCCCTGCATAAATAGTCTCAAATCACTTTTTGTATTACTCATCCTGCTCTAATCAACACCCAGAGCCCAAATATCTGAGGACTGCATTTGATTTTTGACTTATTTGCTTACATCAAGGCAAATTAGGCGGAAGGAGGCTGATGAGGAAATTGGCCATACTGTTTAAGGTCAAGAGTGCATTTCACTGAAATGTAATATAATAAGTACAATTTAAACAATGAAAAATCCCATTCACCTCTTTGTTTTCTTGAAATGTTTAGAATTATTTTTAACCTTTCTAATAAATAAAATTGTGCCATTATTTTGTCATACATGTGGATTTCATTAATTTTGGAACATATTCCAGGCATCTAAAATTAAACAGATGTCATCAGCTCTATTTAGACCTCAAATACCCCTTGCAACTAAACCAATTATTAAAGGGTCAGCTGGAAGTTGGAATTTTATAATAATGAAAGTTGAAAAGTTTTCTTTAAAACACCAAAACAAAAAAAAGAAGAAACAACACCAATTCCCTGTCCAGACCATTGTTAACTGAGAAACTGAGGTTCTGTTTTATTATTAGGGGCAGGGGCGGAGCCAAATAGTAAAAGATCAGGAAGGGTGCTTTGTTCCTAACTATGTTCCCTGAATGCATTGATTGTTTCCTTTTGGGCAGAGATTACACAACACTCTCTCTTCCAGCCTTCTAGCTCTGTCATGGGGATGAACAAGAGGAGCTACAAGACAGAGTTTTGTTCTGAAACCTGGTCCCACTGTTCAGAATAATTTTTTAAAAGGTCATGATCAGGTCTGTGAGAATGGTCCCTCAGAGGAAACCGATAAAGGCAGGATCCAGGAGTCCCATATTCTATCCAACGAATGACTAGATAAGGCTTCCTCCTACAGTAGGAACCAGTGGCCAGATCCTCAGCTGTGCCAGAGTTCTGCTCAGTGCAGAAGAGGCAGAGGGAAGGAAACCAAGAAAAACCTGGCATTAAAATATTCAAGGTCATTCTAATTTACGCCCAGCTGCAACAACTCCTAGTGGGCCATTCCAGAGCCTAGGAATTGACACAGCAAGCAATGCTCTGGCTACACTCCTTCCTCCTCCTCTACCCTCCATGCTGGGGCCAGAGGGTGTGGCAAAAAGCTGATTATACCAGTATGTGATGGGCTGGACTAGATCCAAATGCCCCCCAAGCTAGAGGCCTCAGGGTTCTGCCACACCTTCCCAGGAAAGGAGCAGTGGAGAGGTCCTCCAAGTGGCCTAGAGTAGTTGCAAGACAGCAACCAATCAGAGGGGCTGTGGGAGTGGCCAATCAGGGGCCAGGCGAGTTACATAAAAGGCGCTGCAGAACAGAGTAGCAGTTAGTTGCTACCTGGAGTTGGAGAAGGAAGGAGCGTATGCCAGGCTGGCTGGAAGAGAAGCAGGACCAAAGACAGTCTCCTGTCAGGAACCAGGGGAGCAAGAGGCTCCTGGCTGGCTTCTAGGGCTACTTAAAGACTGAGCCAAAGGAGGGCTAGAGAGACACCACCAGAGGGGTACTGAAATAGGGCCTGATGGACTGTATACCCCAGAAGGGGTCTGTTCTGGTTCACATACAGACTGTGTTTGACTTGGCCAGAGGACAGGGTCACTGAAAAAGCACCCAAGACCCACCAAAAGGGGTCACCAGAACTGAAAGAATGCAGACACACTCAACTAGAGGGGGTGCTCGCAAGAGGTGGGTGCTAACCACATTACACAGTGAATTTTACTCCACTAGAGGAATTCCATGCAGCAGCATCTGTAAATGTGTTAGGCAGTAAGTTTACTTCAAATGACCAGAGAGGAGTAAAACAACCTTAGTAATAGGGGAAGGGATAGCTCAGTGGTTTGAGCATTGGCTTGCTAAACCTAGGGTTGTGAGTTCAATCCTTGAGGGAGCCAATTGGGGTAAAAATCTGGGGATTGTTCCTGCTTTGAGCAGGGGGTTGGACTAGATGACCTCCTGAGGTCCCTTCCAACCCTAATATTCTATGAATTCACCTGAGCATCTGCACAAGTGCCCCAAAGGATATGATACATTTTTAGCCACAATAAACCTCTCTGTAACTGTGATCAGTCACAAGGAGGGGGTGGGGACCTAAACTATTTTTGAAACAATAAAAAAAATTATAGGAGTAAAGTCTACTGTTATCCCATGTAAGTCCAGTAAAGTCAGTGGACTGTCTTTGGCCCCACTAAGTTCCCTTTGCACCACTAACCTAACCGGACAGCTGAGGATCCCCCTCTCTGTGGGGGAAACCTTGGTTAGCTATGTCAGCCGTATGTCACTCCTCTCCCACAGTGTGTGTCAGGTGCATGATACAGGTAGAACAGGGCATGGCTGGACTATGTTTAATTCCAGTAATCTTCACCAGCTTTCTTGGGGATCATTCTAGGCCAGCACAAGGGATGAAATGGCCCCTGGCTGCCCCTGGATTGAGGGGAGTTTGTGTGCAGAAAGGTGATGGTAAGCCACCTCCTCCCTTTTGCCACAAGGTGCACTGAGTGCAAATTCACTGTACCTGAGTATCTGGCACAGTGAGTTATTCCAGATTACAGGGGCATATCTTGAGACCAGATGCTGAATAGTCAACTATCAAGATTTCTTTTTTCAAAATAAGGAGTTGGTTTTTGGTTTGCTGAGCAAAAGAGATACAGGAAAAATGCTTTTCCTTTGTAACTTGGGAGGCTTAACTTAGTTCTTTTTCAACACTGAAGACATCTGCAAATTATACCAAATTGTCACTTGCCCTAAAATAGATCATCCTACTTAGAGGCAAGGATTGCTAAATTGGGCAGTAGAAAAATGAATACTGTATTGTACAAAAAATATTACCATGACTTTCAAATCCCACTCTCAGAGGCTGAAGATCCATATTAAATATCCTCCAGCAAATACGGAAATGGAGGAGAGGGCTTATATCTAGGCAAGAAAATTAAATATGGCACATTGACAATCACTGCTTAGCATTTCCTTGGATATACAGTGGCTTAGGTGCCAGATCTGACATACTCTAAACTTTTTATAAATTATAAGAGATCATTTAGGTTGGTGCATAACTGGTTGCAAAATCATTCCCACAGAGTAGTTATCAGTGGTTCATAGTCATGCTGGAAGGGCATAATGAATGGGGTCTGGCAGAGATCGGTTCTGGGTCCGGTTCTGTTCAATTGATTTAGATAATGGCATAGAGAGTACAATTATAATGTTTGCGGATGATACCAAGCTGGGAGGGGTGCAAGTGCTTTGGAGGATAGGATTAAAATTCAAAATGATCTGGACAAACTGGAGAAATGGTCTGAAGTAAATAGGATGAAATTCAGTACGTACAAATGCAAAGTACTCCACCTAGGAAGGAACAATCAGTTGCACACATACAAAATGGGAAATGACTGCCTAGGAACGAGTACTGTAGAAAGGGATCTGGGGATCATAGTAGATCGCAAGCTAAATATGAGTCAACAGTGTAACACTGTGGCAAAAAAAGCAAACATCATTTGGGATGTATTAACAGGAGTATTGTAAGCAAGACACAAGAAGTCATTCTTCCGCTCTACTCCACACTGATTAGGCCTCAACTGGAGTATTGTTCTGGGCACCACATTTCAGGAAAGATGTGGACAAATTGGAGAAAGTCCAGAGAAGAGCAACAAAAATTATTAAAGGTCTAGAAAACATGACCTATGAGTCAAGATTGAAAAAAATGGGTTTGTTTAGTCTGGAAAAGAGAAAACCAAGAAGGGACGTAACAGTTTTCAAGTATGTAAAAGGTTGTTACAAGGAGAAGGAAGAAAAATGTTTTTTCTTAACCTCTGAGGATTGGACAAGAAGCAATGAGCTTAAACTGCAGCAAGGGAGGTTTAGGTTGGACATTAGGAAAAACTTCCTAACTGTCAGGGTGGTTAAGCACTGGAATAAATTGCCTAGGGAGGTTGTGGAATCTCCATCACTGGAGATTTTTAAGAGCAGGTTGGACAAACACCTGTTAGGGATGGTCTAGATAATATTTAGTCCTGCTCTGAGTGCAGGGGACAGGACTAGATGACCTCTTGAGGTGCCTTCCAGTTCTATGATTCTGTGATTTATAAAACATATAATATCCAGTTTGACCCACCTGAAAATTGCTATAATTTGGTCATATTGCATGCTCTGGGTGCTTGGTTATCAGAATAGATATATGGATTTCTGGGGCACTTTGGGCCTTATCCAGTGCCCACTGAAGTCAATGGCCTCTGGCCACCTGAAGGTTGTTTGCAGGGGTAGGGGAGCCTTCACACTCAACCAGCCTAGTTGCCCACATGAGTTTTGCCAGTGACTCCAACGGGAACAGGATTTAGGGTACAAACCAGAACGATGCACAATGGGCAAAAATTCCCTAAAATGACCTCGTTTGTGGCAGTGAGCAGGGAACCTGCTTTGAGTGGAGTTCATATAAATAAGCTCTCTGCCCACCCCTCTGCCCCCAGCACACAGACCCTCTTGGTTTGCCTCACCTTCCTCCCTGGCTGAGACTGCTCAGGCAGTGGAAACTAGCACCATCTCTGAAAATCCCTGCACCGCTCCAGTGCGGGGACAGACAGATCCAAGAAAGACAGTTATCTTGTATTTATAAAAATAAAAAAAAAGTTTCACTGGTGGGGGTGGCGGCACATTGAGGGTCCTTTCTGTCTGATCCTTGGTGAAGGTAGAGCACATGCGTTCAGTCAGCAATGTTGTTGCAGAGGAGCGCTTACCTAGCCGCGTGAGGGGGGCTCCATCCTTTTCCCCATAAATTACCACTTATGAAGTGGAGGAAACCATCAGCCTCATGGGCCCTGTTGTTCTCATCAGTCTGGGTGAGGTCAGTGTTGGAGCTTTCAGCCAAGGGGAGGGCTTCAGGTGCATTGCCCCTTTAAGACCCTTCGCTAGCTAGCTGACTGAAAGTGAAGAACCTGCTTTCCAAGGCTGCTGAGGATTATTGTCCTTGTGCTGGATGGAATCAATGACTTTGCCCTTGGGAAGGCAGCAGACACTTCCCAATGGGCAATTCCCTCTTAGAATAGGTAACAGCCTACGTGGCCATGAAGCCTGGGAAGATCCTAGAGACTCTGTGAGCTACTCAGCCAAGTGTATTTTTAAAAATATTCTTGAGATTGTCCCTTTGAGGGTCCTGTTTGGGGAGGCACAGACAAAGAAAACCAAACTTTGGGACTTCTCCCTTTCTGAGGGGCCAAAGAGTAGGAGAGATTTATAGAGAACCTTAGAGAAGCAACCTAGCTATGTGTTTGCTGATATTTCCCAGAGCAGAGTATCTGACAATAGCTTCTTGTCCTGCTCTGTAATCTTTTGATCAAGAGGCCTACAAAATTAGTCTGCACACGCCAGAATCAAAGCCTTAATTGTTAAATGCAATTCCAAAGAGTCAGAATTGGCTTCTTCCCACCATGCTCTGGTCATATTATCAGTCAACTGTTTGTAAATAATCTCAGATAAGATGTAGCTGGAAACCTGCAGCTGGTATCAACATGTTCCAAATATCCCTACCAATACAATAACAAGGCCTGCTGACAATATTTCCACTCAGTCTGGCAAATGCTGCTGCAGAAAGAAGTCACTTCAGTGACTCTGGCTTTTATAGGGAATCAAACCTATCTCTTCAGATGTTGATTGTCCATTTTGACTTTTTCATCCACTTTCCTTTGTCTTTTCCAGTTTTAAAAACAAAGGAATTTCTTGGTGGGGAGAGCAATAGCGGCATTCATATTTAATAACTCTTAAATCTTGTTCGACATGTGGCAATTGTTAGGTAGATTTGAGCAGCAATTAAAGAGGCACCTCCGTTCTCTTCAACAACAATATAGGCTCTTAATCGGACTAAAACCATCATATTTTAAGAGCTGAGATCATCCTGAGGCAAATAGTATCAAACTGAACATGGGTCTGTTTTTCATACGGAAGTTTAAAAGTAAGAGTTCACTTTTCTTAAAGTCTTCCATTAAAGAGACGCCAGGTCTGAGGGATCTTTTCAAGTATGCACAGATACCTATATCTTATACAGCAACATCTGGGGGATGTAGAGGAGAGGATAATTATTGAAATTCTTTTGCAAAATCCCTTTTTTTTAAGATCCTGAGTTAGAGTTCTAAGAAGCAGTGCAAAGTTCTTTTTGGTTGCCTGATTATAGATGCTACCAACGATTAAAGAGTTGTTAGTGTGATTCAGCTCCAGTAGTTTTTAGAGGTCTGATTTGGATGGCTGATAAAGGCTGTGAAAGACAGGCATAAACAGTGATAAAACAACTGAGTGCAGTTTGGCTTTGAACCAAACATATTTATAAAACTTGCAGTTTATGGAGAGACATCTTTGTTTCCTTTCATGGTGTGGGGGGGGGGGGGGGGCTGTAAATATCCATAAGAAATCTGAGTTTGGACCTGGGCCCAGATGCTCCAAGAATATCATTTAAGCATTTCAATGGGAGTTAAGCTCCTTAAATGCCTTTGAGGATCAGGGCCCTCATTTCTACCTTTATTACAACACAGCAGGCTATTGCAACGTTACCATGCTGCATCATAACTTGAAGTTATTTTAGCATAGTTATGTGTATTCCCTTTATCCTCTCTTTATAACATTCATATCTGGTGTTAGAAGAGCAGCATGGGTGTGTATATGATGACAACTGAATTAAGAGAGGAGTAGTAGGACTAAAGGGTGATGTAGTGGACTGGGCCCTAGGTTAGTATTCAGAAGAAGTGGGTACAGGGCCCAGCTCAGCTGCAGGCTTCTTGACTGATCTCCAGCAACTCATTTAATCTATGCCATGTTTCCCTTCTCCCTCTCTAACATGGAGATAATACTTCCTGATCTGATAGGGGTGTTGTGAGGCTAAAATAATCCATTATGATAGTAAGGCACTTGGATGTTACCCTGCTGAGGGCCTGAAGAGAGAAACTAGAATAGAACTTGATTCCATATAGTGCATTCTACATGCACAACACTCAGTGGCTCTCAGCCTTTCCAGACTACTGGACTCCTTTCAGGAGTTTGATTTGTCTTGCATTTCACCTCATTTTAAAACCACTTGCTTACAAAATGAGACATAAAAATACAAAAATGTCACACCACACTCATACTGAAAAATTGCTTACTTTCTCATTTACACCATATAATTATAAAATAACTCAGTTGGAATATAAATATTGTACTTACGTTTCAGTGTATAGTATATAAAGCAGTATAAACAAGTCATTGCCTGTATGAAATTTTCGTTTGCACTGACTTCGCTAGTGCTTTTTATGTAGCCTGTTTTAAAACTTGGCAAATATCTAGATGAGTGGATATACCCCTGGAAAACCTCTGCATACCCACAGGGGTACACCTGTCCCTGGTCGAGAACTACCGCTTTAGAAAGCCTCTGAAATGGGAGTAATGTACTGGCAGTGTAAATTCATATCCCTAGGATAATCCTATCCCCAGTTTTTAAGATTACATTCTGTTTTAGTGGGTGAGGGACTGCCAGGGCTATGTGCTACCCTTCCCTTTTGAAAACTGACTTGGCTTCTTTGACTTCTTTCTAATCCAAAGATGGATAGGGCTGGTCAAAACATTTGGAGTGAAACGTTTTCCTGTGAGGAAAATGGTTTTCATCAAAATCAAAATTTTCCTCAGGAAAAGATCAATTTCAGTGGAATTTTCCCTCAGGAAAATCAGAAAAAAAAATGTTTTGTTTCAGATAAAGTCAACATTAATTTCTGCATGCGCCTGACCCACATGGTTCCTCATGGGAGCTGTAGTTTAGATACCTTATGCCTCCCTTCTCTCCTAACAGGAGCAGGTCCCCAGGCAGAGCATATTCTTCATGATCAACAGTAGTTTCTCCCTGCAGCTGAGCCACTGCAGTGCATCATGAGAACCCCAAATGTCTTGACATTCCTGAACTGGAATTTTTCTGAACTTTTCTCTCCACAAAAAGTTTTGATATTTCAACTTCTCATCCCAATTCTGGACAAAAGCAAATGTTGAAATACCAACATCTCCCACAAGATTTTATCATTTTTTATCACTGCAAAAGATGTTAACAGGACTTTGCACAACAAATGGCTTTGCTAACTGTGAAGCTAACAGTCCCCTCTCCCTTATCTTCCCCCATCTCAGCCCTAGGACTTTCAACACGAGACATGTGGAACCTCAACCCATGAAAAGGGCCACACTGACAATAATGGTGCACTGCAAAGGGTCATTGCCATGTGACATTCTTGAGTGTCAGTTAGCCATGTAGCTCAAACCCTGTTCGCCACCATGAACATGTAATCCTAGCCGGAAGGAGGTTACCAATTTAGGACCCCATGGGAACATGCTCATTTATAATATGCGCAAATGATTTGGATGAGAATATCAAACATAAAATCTCATAGTTTGTGGAGGATACGAAATTGGAAAGGGAGCAAATAACGAGGAACTAGGGATTTGAACCTTCCAGGTGCCTAGACCAGTGAATGGAAAATTCAATTTATGTAGAGAAACATGAAATAATAAGTCTAGGGCCAAAAAACCCCCAAACAAACAGATATTATACAGACTGCTGATATATCGTTCTGACGAGCAAAGGGATTCAGGGATCACTGCAGAAAAATCTCAGAAGCCTTAAACTCTGCATACAAATAAGATACAAATGGCTAAAAGGAAACCAGGACACACCTATGGGAGGGAATGAATCGAAATAGGAAGGAGTGATATCATTTCTGTACCAGGCACATGTATCTAAAATAGCAGGTCCTACATTTACAGTGCTGCACAGTCAGGATGACTCCCAGCTAGCAAAGTATTTAGCATAAAGAGGGCTACATTGGTTGAGTTTATTCTAACTGGAGCTTCAAGACCATCTGGTGTAACATCAAAATTACAATGGGGAGCTTGTTAAAGTGAGCAAGATAAACTGGTCACACATTGACAGAGGAATTCACATTGAACTGGTTCCAGTGCAAAAGCGGTAACCAAGTCAGTCTGTTGCAGCGAATATCAATGCATATGAGACAGCAAAAGATTTCTGTGGAAGTAGAAGGAAGAGGTTGAGACATGCCCTAAAAACAATGGGGAAATAGAAATGAGACAAGCTTAGCAGATAAAGATGTGTTAAGCTCAAGGGCCTTTTCCTGATCTTCTTGTTTCATGATCACCCCCAGGGGTGGCTCCAGGCCCCAGCACGCCAAGCGCGTGCTTGGGGCGGCAAGCCACAGGGGCACTCTGCCGGTCGCCGCGAGGGCGGCAGGCAGGCTGCCTTCAGCGGCATGTCTGTGGAGGGTCCGCTGCTCCTGCGGCTTCAGCAGGCCTCCTGCAGGCATGCCTGTGGGAGGTCCGCCGAAGCTGCGGGACCAGCGGACCCTCCACAGGCAAGCTGCCGTGCTTGGGGTGGCAAAATGCCTAGAGCCGCCTCTGATCACCCACATACTCTCTCTAATACAATGCAATCAAATACTGACAGCACTTCTTAATCTAGCAAAGGAATATCTGCTCTTCTTAGCGATAATGTCAAAGGAACCCAGTCTGTTCAGAACACATACAAAATGCACAGAAGGGACACATTTCTTCATAAATATCTTGCATTTACTAAACTATCATTTTCATCACCACTTCTACCCAACTACCTACAACTGAATAGGCAAACAGAAAAGACATAACACACTGTGGAACACCTACTAGTTAAAAAAATCAAGAAGGATAGAGGAGGCCCAAACATTTGCTTAACTACTAACTAGTCATTCCTTATGTTCAATTTTGCCTTCGACCAATCAGCAGTTAAAGGCAAAAGTCATGAGCCCCAATGCAGCTCAAGAAAAGCTTTAACTAAAACAGGTTTCCCAGCCTACATAGTACAATGGGAACTTTAAAGCTTATACCTGCCAATTGCCTAGGAATGAAGTCCCAGTAGATTGCAGATTTGCACAACCTGCATAAATACACATTTATTTACATGTATTTTCATAGATTTGTACCAAGATACAGATAAAGACAGAGAGAGATAGAGGGGAGACAGGGTCAAAAAGACTCAGCATTTAATTCTCTTTCCCCTTCATTCTCTAACACAGCATTTCATTCTTTCCCCCAGACCCAACATCGCTCCAGAAACACTGTCTACTCAAAAAACACCACCTCAGACCAATTTGTAACACTTACACCCTGTATCAATGTCAAGTCTGAAACACCACTCCATTAAAAACATCTCCACTAATTTCATTCTACCCGCATGCCCATGGGTGGGCAGAACAAGGAGGATCCATCAGACAGGCATTGCTTTTAATCCCTATTGAACTTGTCTGTATTCATACTGGTAACCTAAAGATGAAAGAGTCTGTAGCTATGTCCCAGGGTGGCTGGCCCCTTGACGAGAGAGGAAGGGGTCCAGTGCATCTGGACTGATCATCTGCTGCCCAGTTGGGTTTGAAGAAGGCACCTGGGCCTTATGAAGGGAGAGACACCTACAAGGCGGGTGTCACAGTTCAGGGCAACTGCACCTGTAGTTCCTATCTATGGTCCAGCCAGGGCACCTACCGTAGGCTCCAGCTCCTCAGCTATCACCTCTCTTGGGCAGATGCCCACTTCTCTCTTTTCTGACTGATGGTTTTCCAGGCTGCACAGTTCTCTGCCTAAATTTATAGTTCCCCAGCAAATCAGACTGCTGAAGCAGTCCTGCTTTGCTTTCTCCTCTGAGGCGATAATCACCATAATTGCCAGCAGTCACAAATTACCACACAGCCCTCTCTAAGCAAGTGTATGTATTCTTAAGGTAATCATCAGACAATCACCTGGTGTAGCATCGAAGGGCTGCGTTTTTGCACAACCAGACATTATGGGAGGGGGAGCAATTTGCATTCAACTCCTCCTAGATATTTGCCAGGAAATCCACTTCACACATATTGTCCCAAAAGTTTATTCTTGTCTGCCACTGTATTTGAAATAGTCCTTAATCATCTTGGCCCACAATACTACATTAACTTTTGCATTTAATACAATGGAATCCAAAGATAGTTAAATTTAATTCAATAATATTTACCAAAGATATTTCAGGAAATTGCCATATCTGTAACCGTAGGTTTTTGCTAACACTGCAGGAGATACGAATATTCCTGCAGGCACCTGAGTCAGAAGAAGGGAGACATCAGTGAGAAAGGGCTATAGAGAAGGCCAAAATCCAGACAAGGTGCTGGGAGACCAGGAAGACAGACCCTCAGGGAGGAGGGACTGTATCCAGCTTGAGAGTGGGGTGAAAGAAGAGAATGTTAAAGAGAGGACAGGTCATAATCAAGGAGGAGGATGGCCCACTTGAAAGTGGGATGAAGACTTTGTAGGTCTGAGTTCCATTTTGAAAGACTTGGGGCGGGAGTTAATAAATTGGAACCCAAAAGAGGGACAGTTTTGAATATATGGACTGTGTGAACTTTTTAAAGGGATGCTGAGTGAAGGGGAAACTGAGGCAGGCTTCAGCAGAGCCATGCTTAGCCAGCAAGGGGCACTACAAGGCTGGCATGCATCTTGAGAAGCTCATTGGTAGTGACCTGAGGCATCCAGTCCCCCAGTAATGCTAACTTAAGAACTTAACTAGAGACAAATGTGAACGGTTCAGTCACAGAGACCCTCTTGGGACTGTCACCTGATGTGCTGAAATTACCTCTGAGCCTGTTTTCCCTGCCAGCTTGGGACTCCAGAACCCTGCCTTGTTGAGCTAGACACACTAGCCTGCTGCAACCCAGGTCTGGTCCATGCCCCCAAAGCTGCAGATTTTAACCAGAAACTGCTCAGCAGGTCATCTATCTCCAGCACCAGACACCCAGTTCCCAATGGGATCCAAATCCCAAATAAGTCCATTTTACTCTGTATAAAGCTTATACAAGGTAAACTCATAAATAATCCACCCTTTATAACATTGATAGAGAGATATGCACAGCTGTTTGCTCCCCCAGGTATTAATCACTTACTCTGAGTTCATTAATAAACAAATGTGATTTTATTAAGTATAAAAAGTAGGATTTAAGTGGTTTTAAGTAAGAACAGACAGAACAAAGAAAGTCACCAAGCAAAATAAAGCAAAAATACCCAAGTCTAAGCCTAATACATTAAGAAACTGATTAAAGGTAAAATCTCACCCTCAGAGATGTTCCAATAGGCTTCTTTCACAGACTAGACTCCTTCCTAGTCTGGACCCAATCCTTTCCCCTGTACAGTCCTTGTTAGTTTCAGCAGACATCTTAGGTGGAAACTAGGGGTGTTCTCATGACTGGCAGCCTCCTTTGTTCTCTTCCACCATCTTTTATAGCTTTGGCACAAGGTGGGAATCTTTTGTCTCTCTGGGTCCCCATCTCTCCTTCTAAATGGGAAAGCACCAGGTTTAAGATGGATTCCAGTATCAGGTGACATGTTCACATGTCGTGTGAGACCCCAGCCTCCATTCTTCCTGGGCTGGCTCACCCAAACACAGGAAGGCTTGCAGGTAAATAAACCATTTACAACCAATTGTCCTAGTCAGTGGGCGCCATTAAGATTCTAAACCATCATTAAAGGCCCACGCTTTGCGTAGTTACAGTAGGGCCTCAGAGTTATACTTCATATTTCTAGCTTCAGATACAAGGATGATACATGCATACAAATAGGATGAATATATTCAGTAGATCATGAGCTTTGTAATGATACTTTACCAGAGACCTTTTGCATAAAGCATATTCCAGTAACATCATATTCTCCATAAGTATATTTCCAAAAATTAATTACAACAACATTACCAGCTCCACCTATAATTATCTCTCACACAGAGACTATGTTAGAAGAATATTAAGGCTGTAAAGTCAAGGCAGGGCATTCCAAAACGAGGGTTGCCTTTGCAACCTTAATTCTTCTCCTCTCTGGGTCTTCATTATGAGTACACTGATGTCTTTAGTGACAGGATCACATTCTGCTTTTCCCCACATGAGTGGCAGCAGGGTTTCCCACTCAGGACCGTCAGACCTATAGCATATACTTCTTCCATGGGAGGTGAAGAAGTAATTGGTACAGAGAGATCCTGGGAGGCTGGTTGTGTAGGATGACCAGTGAGGGTCACTGAGGCTGTGCAGTTTTGGGTGAGCTTTCCCCACCTTCCCCGTCCCCTCCATCAAACTCTCTATTCTGCCCCATCCCTTTTCAGCCCCTGCATTCCATTTTGCCCATTTTCAGCACTTGCACTATTCTCTCCCCCTTCCCAGCCCCTCCTCAATCCTCACATCCTTTCCTATTAGTTTATTGCCACTGCTGCCTCCTCTCCAGGCCACACACCAGAGTGGGGACAGTACATTAGAAGGCAGAGGCAGAGAGGTTGCACGACGGTCTGCAGAGCAGGCACCACAGTGGCGTCTGGCAGCCAGGAGGAGCTACTACAGCTCTTTCCCACAGCCCAGATGGAGGTGGGTAAGCATAAGAGGCGCTGCGAAATGCATGAGTGTCATGTGACACTTGACAGTCCTGCAAGTGCAGTATATCACAAGGGTAGTCTGCTCTCCCTTTGTCTGTCTCTCTCTTTCTCCATCTCTGACTTTCTGTAAATTGAACGGATTAGGGCATAATCCAGCTGAATCCGTGCATTGGTGGTGTTTAATGTGAACTTGGTGATGGGGGTACATTACCGATCAGTGTGGTGTGCCTGATTTGTGGCTTTTGCATATTTATCACTGTATCTGTAGTAGCTGTAATGTATAACTTTTGATCTGCCTGTTGCGACCTAGGATCTCTTCCTAAATAAAAAAGTTTTGCACAACTCTGGTTTGCTTTGCTTGCATGCAGGTTATACTCACACATAAGGAAAATAAAACATTATTTGGTGCTGAAACATCACTTTGGGCAGCAGTGGGCAAATTGAGCACAAATATTTTTTTGCTGCTATACAGCATACAACAATAATCTTTGTATTCAATTTAAATACAGCCAATTCAATTTTTCTCCTGTTTTGTTTTTTCCTGTGCTCTCCATCTGTGAGGGCTCATTTCCAGTCAGCTGTCACAAGCTGCTATGCTCTGAAACACAAGTTAAACCAGGAGTCAAACAAAATAAAAAAAGATGAGGCTACTTGCACTGCAATGGACTCTATTCTCACAGGTTTTTCTGAACTGGCAGTCAGATACCTATGATGTTACTAATATTTCACGGTTACTATGAAGAATCCTGCAGAAGAGAATCATTTTATTAGCATTTAATGTCATCCTGCGAAGTCCAGTTGTACACCAAGAAGGACCACTAACTACTACACAGTAGGCCCTGTACGAACTGTGAAAAGCTGTTGTAGAAATAGCAATCGGAATGAACTTGCTGCAGCAGCTGTGCATGTCAGAAAGACGAATTCAGACTGGAACAACTATAGAGAAGGGCTAGTAGGAGGATCAAGGGAATGGGGAGTCTATCTTAGGAGTGGAGATTAAAGGAGCTTAGTTTCTTTAGCCTTGCAAAATGAAGGCTAAGAAGGGATATATGATACATAAGGAGGGTAAGCATCAATACATCAGAAGGGTAAACACTAAAGAAGGGAAGAGAGCTATTTAATCTAAAAACCAATGGTGGAAGAACAAATGGGTATAAACTGTCCAAGAATAAATTTAGTGTGGCAATTAGAAGAATGTTTCTAAGGTTTCTAGAACAACCTCCCAACGGAAGTAGCAAGAGTGAAAAACAACCTAACTAGCTTTAAAGATGCAGCTTGATAAATTTATGAACAGGATTATATGATGGAGTTGCCTGTGATAGCAGGGGACTGGACTCGATAACCCAAGAGGTCCCTCCCAGTCCTATGTCCTGTGTTCCCATGTCAACTCTGGAAGTTACAGTGCAGCTAATTCCATCCTGAACAATCCCTGGCCTATGTGATAGTCACTGATAGTGTTTTAGGATTTACCTGCACATAAACTGAAACCAAAATAACCACATTGTTTTGAATTCACCCCTTTAGTTATTTTGGTGTGTGGACTCACTTATTTCAGATTTAATGTCCTATTTTCAGACAACTCAAGTTTACTTTTTACTGATTAAATTATATTGAATTAGGACCCTCTTCATCCAAAATAAGGGATTGCACCCAGAGACAGGCACCGAAATAATAAAAAGTGTGAAGTAAAACCAATCTGGTTAGTCTAATTTCCATGTAGACAAAGCTCATCAGTTTTACAGGGAAAGATAGAGCAATGGCATTGAATCTGTTATGACAAATTTTGGAAAAAACCTACCAAATAACTGACTGCTGATATCACAAAATCAGCCACTGATTTTTCTGTCACATATGCACTTCTAGTTTTGTGTCAGTGCTGATCCACTGGCAGAAGAACACACCATATGTTATTTATCTTGTGGTGGATTGGAGGAGGATCCATTAGAGAGACAAAGTGAACAAGACAATGATGAAGCAACATGCTTGCCCTCAGCCAGGTCTCCATCTCTAATTTCTGTGCATTCTTCCTACTGCCCCTCCTCTTATCACCAGTTTTAATTTCACAGTTTAAAGTCCTCTTAGAGTTACAGGTTCAATGAGGTTACTGACCTGGCCAATTTCATTACCGCTGTGATGAATAGCTTGAGTCTGGAATAACAAATATAAACAGAGGAAAGGCTGATTGTCACAAGAATTCCTTTCTGCTGTGGTGTGAATAGTGGGCCATTGGCCATTCAGAATTGAAAGGCAACAGCCACCTGTGTCAGGTGTGTTTAAAGTTTGCA
This sequence comes from Gopherus flavomarginatus, assembly GCF_025201925.1. NCBI lineage: Eukaryota > Metazoa > Chordata > Testudines > Testudinidae > Gopherus > Gopherus flavomarginatus. Next base: position 11,871,198 of record NC_066623.1, read on the forward strand.
TTGACTGCAGCCCACCAATATTTGCATGATGGATAGAGAACGGTGCTTTTAGTCAATAATTTATTTCTGACACAGAGAATAGAAAGGAAAAGCAGTTTGTTCTTTCAGAGACAGCTTTTGTTTTCCACTGTGATTAGCCAGCTGCCAATTCTCTGTGGTGTCTATTCAAAGCACCAACTGTCCTAGAACTTCACTGACTTTTCTAACATTCCTCCTGCTCCATAAAAACTCTGCTCCTTGACAGATAGATTTATTGAACCAAACTCTTTCCTTTTGCAGCTCTACTGACCTCCCTGGCATTACATTAGGGATGAATTTGGTCCATTGTGCTCAACTTTAATTCTCCATGTTGTAAGCTTTTAAGATCCACTCAGCTCAGTACAATACAGTTTATGGCTTGTCTACACAGAGCAGCAATGCACACTACAGGGGTGTGATTTCTGAAGCATGTTAACATGTTGCACATTAATTGGTTCGTGTAGATCCTGCTGGGACAAATTAAAAGTTTCCTAATGTGCTTTAACCTAGTGCTGTGCATGGATTACAAATCAGGCTGTATGGCCGGAGTAGTCAATTATTTTTTTATTTTTTTGGTCTTGGTACAAATTTCTTGGTGAAGGTCCAGATTCCAGAGAAGAAAATAATAATAATAATTAATAATTAAATTAAAAGATTTCAGGGTTAGGGGGACTGTATTACTTCTGTGCGGAACAGCCTCCAAAAAGGGGATTCCAGGGGCTGCTATAGGTAGAGAAAGTGATGGCAGCATGGTTTTATTCAGGCTGCCAGGGGAAGCTGTAGAGGATGTGCAGGGCCAGTGCAGAGGCACAGGACTTCTGCTCAGATGTCCCAGTCCTTTTACCAGTGATGGCCTGCACCTCTGGGGGATCTACAGGGTATAACACGTAGTCCCCATTTCCTGCAGAAAAACATCTGGGGAAGTTTGGGGTCCACATATGAACTGCGCCAATGGGCCAGACCTAAACTCCAGATACTAACGCCCTCAATTCCTGGGTAAATTTGGATCCTCTGTGTTGAAACTTGGCAGCAGGGGGCCATGCCTTACTAAAACGTAAATGCTGACCAAATTCAGTCCTCACCTACACCAGTACAAACCCACTATTTCAATAGGCTTCCACAGGATGTTGCTGAAGGCAGAATTTATGTTCAGTGGGCTTTGCAGGGATGGAACAGGACAGAACTTGCCCCATAGTGTCTGCATTGTACAAGCATTATCAGTAAGCAAAGGTCAGATGAGTGCAGCGTTTCAGTGCCAAAAAGAAAGATGGAATTGAGAAACATCCCACTTTGCTTATACAAGGACGAGCCACATGGCAAAAAAAAAATTCTGCTGCTTGTGTCTGGTTTACTCAAAAGATTACTGATTGGTAGCCAATATTTCGTTGCTTTTTTCCCAGAACAGTGAGCAAACTATGGCACAAACGACAACTGGCTATCCTGTGCACTGATCTCACACAAAGAACCTGCTTGTTGTACCTATACATGCCTTAATCAAAACTGTCTTAATGTATAAAATGGAGACAGACAGGTAAGAAAGGGATAGTCCTGAAAACCTACGTTTAAAACCAGTTTGAAACTAGCCAAAAATGTTTTTTATGACTCATACCCAGCTAGGCGGGTAGCTATAAATTATGTACAAAGGAGTTTTTCTCTCTCTTTCTTTTTTTCTTCCTTTATAACTGATGTAAAATTAAGATTTTGATAATTGTTGGGTTGGGGTGGGGGTGCGGGGGGCTTAGTAAAAAGTCCTAATTGTATCCAGTAATGGTTTAAAATTCAAACAGCCCTAATAGGATCTGATCTTATGCCCATTAATATCAATGGACTGACTCCCATAGATTTCAGTGGGAATTAGATCGGGCCCAGAAGAAGAAGAAAAGTCATGCATAGGACACCAGTTCACCAGCAATCTCATGCCTGAAGGGGTGGGGATCTTGAAGGACATCACTAGCAGCTCAGAGGATGAAAATAAACTAAAGAAAATCAAGAAACCCTTAAGTATACTTTGCTTTAAATAAGGCCTGATCCTGCAAACACCTATTTTGAGTTCAATCCTTCAGGGGGCCATTTGGGGATTGGTCCTGCTTTGAGCAGGGGGTTGGACTAGATGATCTTCTGAGGTCCCTTCCAACCCAAATAATCTATGAATAATCTATGAATAATCTATTTAGCAGGCTTGCCTGGGATTACTCCATTCAGTGGTAAAACCTCAATTTTGTAAACTCTTGTGCACATGCTTAACAATGTACTTGCATGAGGGAGTCCCACAGAAATCAACAGGACTGTGCAGCTGCTTAAAGTTAAGCATATGTTTACATGTTTGCAGGATCGGGCCAGAGTGTTTGAGAAACTGATCCTTTCCTTTGGAAGGAATCCATCTAAACAGTTGCATATATTTTTCTCCTATCGTAACAAGAATAATTCCCATGATACGTTTGACATAAATGTCTTCATATTTATATTCATATTCTAGTGTTATTCTCTGGCTGATTCATTATAAAGATACTCTATTTACTTAAACAGCATATCTAGCCATATAAGCCTGTTTCTTTGTTCACTGGGAAAGGTGGACAATTTGCTCCCTCTGATGATGGAGAAAATACACAACAAATTCCTGACCATTCCACCCTGCACACCAAGATCTTCCTGCTTAGTTAGTGTTGATGTCTCAGCCCTTCTCACAACCTTGAGTCTGCCAACAGGTGGCAGGGCAGACTATTTTTTCCCCAGGAGTAGCAAAGAAGGAAAGACTCACCTGAGTTCGGGCACATTCTCCTGTTGTCGTTTTGTTTAAATGCTAAATTATCTGCCTCTTGTTTAAATACAACCCGCTCTCTCGTTCACTGAAGAAACACGGTCTTTTTCAACAGGCTGTCCGCAGAGACAAATGCCGTGTCTAAAGTACTAACGCTGTTTCTGATTTCAGCGAACACAAGGCTAACATTTCAGAAGCAAAGTCCTCAATCTAGGTTAGAAATCCCACCAAAAATTGAGGGGTTAGAGAAATTAAAATTGATCCCATTAGTCATTGTGAATGCTCTAGGGGGAAAGCCAGGTTTTTACATGCAGAGCTAAATAAATAATCCTATGCTAGCCCAATCCTGCACTGATTTAAATCCATAAGAGTTTTACCCCATGATCAATATTTAGACTGTTGGTTCTGGGCTTAAAGCAACATTTTTCTGTCTCAGTACATTTAATTTTATTGCATATTTTATTTATTTATTTTTATTTCTTTAGATTTATATTACAATAAATAAAAACTCCCACTCAAAAAAAATTCTCAGCTTCCTCACATTTAATTAGACATGCAGGAGCAAAGGACGAATACCAGGCACTCTTGGCAGTAAAATGAATCATATACAAATAATGAATTAATTCAGCCAAACAACAAATCAAAACAGCAAAATATTCTCTTTAACTCTCCTGTGATCATATCCTCAATCATCCCCAAATACCCTACCAAATAAATTCTTAAGTGAGAAGATGCATGAAATGGTTTGATATTTCATTAGCAAGTTTAGTGAAATGGGTTACTGTATAACAAATTATACACACATGGGGTGAAATGCTGGCTCTGCTAAAGTCATCAGGAGTTTTTTCATTGACTTCAGTGCAGCCAGGATTTTTTCACCCATGGAGTTAGTAAATCTTCGATCTGATCCTGAGCTCTTTACTCTGACAAAACATGCATTGATAATACTGGGAATTTGCCTTGGTAAGGCTGTAGAATCAGAACAGTTTGAAGTGTGCATGGAGCAAAGTATAAAGTGGAGTGGGATATCTGAGGAGAAAGCCTGAAGGTTCTCAAGATTAAGCAGTGGGTTTGTTCCCAAACTGGGTGAACACTGTAAAATTTCCACTCATATTCATTTCAGTTTTATCATGAACTCATTTCAGCTGAGCCTGGCCCATTTTGTGAACACATAATCTGCTTATTAGTCAATTTACTGGCAGGGCATGGTCATAGAAACAGTGAATTATAAGCAAACTTTAAAAAAAAAATAGGAATATCATTGGAAATTTATATTTGCACCAAGAACCTGATTCTAAGATTTATGTTGATCCACTCAGGGAACAAACATGACCCACATAACCTATGTATCCAAGCAAAGCAGCTTGAAATTCAACTATTAAATATGGTGAACAAGCTAAAAAATATTAACAGAAACTATTCTCCAGATTATAAATTGAGCCGAGTAAATCATAATGGGTCTGAACCAAAAGAAAGGCAAAGTTCATAAAATAATCAATATTGAATTATTCATCCAGCCCTGATATGTCCTCATTTGGGCCTCAGAGTAGTACTTTCTCTATCATTTTCGACCCATATCCCACAGCCCAAGTGGGGGAAACACTCCATTTGACTTTGCTTGGATTTTTGCCTGCATTATGACTGGAGGACAGGACACATAAATTGCTAACAACTGTGCCAAAAACACTTATTTTTAAATCGCTGGTTATAGATATACGTTCATCTTTCAAAAATTATATCGCTTTTATAGTTCCAAATTCCAAAGCAAATGAAAGGAACTTTTTCAAGCTGCTGTTAGTTTGTGTTTTATTACTGTGCCAGTTAATTTATGTGGTGAGCCATCAAATTTAACCAGTTCTGTGCTCATCTTCAGAAATATTTACTATGAGATTTATATGAAAAATAATAATAAAGGGTGGGAAAGAGAGATCCGTCACCAAAACTGTTCTCTCACTGCAAATCCAGAATAATTCCATTGACTTTGTTGGAGTTACTCCAAAATTACACAGGTGTAACTGACAGGCCTAGAACTTTGTTAAAAATTACAGTAAATTTTTGGTTGTCAGAGAATAATTGCCAGTAACCTGGGGCTGTATGTTGTCACGTATATTCAGCGCTCCTATTTAAATCAATGGAACCCCTGCATAAATACTTAGAGTCAAATTCTGTTATCCGTTGCACTGGAGCAAATCTGGAATAATTCCATTTATGTGAATGGAGAAACTTTGGATTTCCACCAATGCAACTGACAGCCCCTTAGGACCTAATCCTGCAAACACTGAAGTCAGGGGGCCTTGTCACATACATAAAGCATAGGTGCGTTTGCAGAATCAGGGCCTTAGTTAGGTTGTACCCCAAACTTCCTAACTGTAATTTTTACTAGCAATTTTGAGCCAGACCCTGTAATGCTTACTCACGGGAGTAAGGGCTGCAGGATCGGGACTTCTCTATCCACACTATTCTTTGGGAATGAATTGCTTGGGTGGTAAGAAGAGATGTTTTGTCAGAAAGGTTATAATGGTGATTAATTCAGTTTTAAGTAATGTTATGCCCTGTCAGAAAGCCTTGCATTACGAGTGCAAGTTGCATCTGCAAGCTTCAGGTCCAACCGCAAGTTCTAAATGAGGGGTTAGACTGAAAGATTAAAGCATTTGTCTTTCATATCCCTTATCAAGAAGCAGCGCGCGTGTTAAGTATATTATTTAAATATATTTTAAAATGTACTGTGCTATTTTTATTAAGGCCTCCAGTCAACAGACCTATTGCAGATTAATTTTAGTGAGTTTGTGACCACTTTCCTCAATCAGATAATGACACACTAGAATTAGCAACTGCTAGTCAAGAGATAAAAATATAACAACTCAGAGGAAAGGAGTATTGTCTAGCAGTTAAAGCGCAAAGCTTGGAATCATGGGGGTAGGTTCTTTTTCCAGCTCACCCACTGACCAGCTGTGCCTGTCTGGGCCACAATTTCCCCATCTCTAAAATGAGAACAATATCACCTTGCATGCATATGAGTGGTAATTAATGGGTCAGATTCTACCTTCTCTTGCACCAGCGTGATTCAGGGAAGTTCCTGACGAATTTACTTCAGTGTGACTACAAGCAGATTTGATCCAATATCTGCAAAGCACTTCAAGATCCTTGGGCAGCAGGCATTATAAGAGAGCAAATTTTTATTATAATGGGAATGCAACTAACCATCTGTAGAAATTGTATCAGTTAAAGTGCAAACCCCACATAAAAGTATAAATGTTCAAGGTCTTTGTTGGTGGGACACACAAATGAAATCAACGTGAAGAGCACAGCGAGAAGAGCTGGGAAAAGCTAACTGCTGAAATGCAAATTCACTGGAAAAGGATTGTGTACTAGTATTATGGAATTTCAAAGTTTGTTGGTAAAACTCTGTCAGGGAGATCAGTTTTAAATGGCAGCCAGTTCTAAACTGCTTGAACAAGGGAAAGTTTATTTGTAAACAATTTATTCAAAGAAAAATGCTAGATTAGGAAATATTGTTGGAGATTTATAGGGTTTAGATCTTGAAGAAGCAGATGCAGTCATAACTTTCATTGTTCTTTGGAATATTTTGTTGAAGATAATATAATATACTACCTGTCTGCTTGTGGTTGCTGGAGGTTAAATAACTTTGGGCCTGATCCAAAGCCTATTAAAGTCAATAGAGAAATTCCCATAACTTCAGATGGCTTTGGATCCAGTCCTGTGTGCTTTAAAGACAATTAACATGATGAGTTCTGTGTACCTTTGTTATTAAGGTAATCTCACAGTAAAAGACAATTAGCAGAAAGACTAGATATACATGATAACTCTGACTAGCTAACATTTAATGTTTTTTTATAGCAAATAGATGGCACCAAATTAAAACAGGTTAAAACCAGCGTATTCTGCTGTAATTTTAAAATCCAATACATTCTTTGAGGAGAAATGAATACAAAATATTGTATATATTTTTTAGAATTTGACATCCCCATGCTATTAGTTAATTGTTGTTCCTGTTGTTATGTATGAAAATTAAATGTATTCTTAGGAAGCTGGTTTATGAAACAACAGAGGGGAATATTTCACCTAAGTATATAAAACAAAACATTTTATTTTAGGAAAAAAAAACTGTTTCTCTAAAGACAACCAGGAAACTTAAATAGTTGAGGAGGTGGTTATTACCTATGTCTTGATAAGTGCCAGTTGAAACTGATGGGAACACATGTAATTAGTGCATTTTTACAATATCAAATGCTAGTAAATTATTGATATTTGGGTTAAATCCTGCTTAATTTATACATATGGCTAGACACATTGACTTCAGTGAGATTACTTTTGTGAGTAAAATGGACAGGATGTGGCCAATGTTAGAGAGCAAAGGATCTTCTATAAGTGCCTGATATTAATTGACAAACCTTCAACTTTAGCCAATGTTTGGCTTAAGAGGTTTTGTGTGTATGTGTATTAATATGCATCTACTCTGTATACAGGAACCCACATACCGTTTAAAGATCATTTAAAACATTTCCAGAAGAATGATTGCTTTCAATTATTTTGCCACATACCTATGCACCTATACCAGTCAGATCCTGCTCCTGATCCCCATAAAGGTAATGCCAAATCGACTTCAATGACAGCAGGACTGGACCCTGAGACAAAGTCATACAAATATTTGCATTGTCTTCCTGATTACGTCTGTAGACAGAATAGGTTTCTTGTGCTGCTCTGCAATTGTTTTATCAAAAGGGCGCACATTTCTCAGTAGCAAAAACACATCCATAATTAAAACTAACATATGTCTGGTCTAGCTTTCCCAACCTTTTTTCATGACCAGAAATATCTTAAAAAAAAAAAGAAAGAAAGAAAGGAAAGAAAATTTGGTTGAGAAGTTTAATTAAACAAGCAATTACAAACACCACATTGCAAAGCCCTTCTGTGTTGCTAATATTTATTTTTCCCCAAGAAAAAAACTTTATTTTTAAAGGTTTATCTTGAGGGAAATCATTGGCAGTACAGCAACTTTCATTTCATCAGATGTAACCCAAACCGAGGACAATACGGTTGTACAATGATTTCTCGTGTGTTGATTTAAAAAATAGACTCTTGTTTTGTTTTTTTTTTAAGAAAATACTGATTTGTTGAAGATTTATTTGAAGAGAAATTTCCTTCTCAAAGAAAAATGTAGGAAAAGCTACATGTGCACATTGTTTGACTCGTTGCCTAATGCAATATCCTGAAATATCTAAAGTCGTTTAATATTTTGAAAGAAGAAAACTATCGTGTAAAGATAACCTGGAAAAAAAACCAGCTGTTCTGGTGGCTGGCTAAGTCCCCGGTCAGTGGGGAGAGATACAGTATTTGTGACAATTGTTTATTATTTTTTAAAACACGTTGGCCAACTCTGGTGGCGGGGGGGGGGTGTTCTTCATTTTATGTATGACCTTAGTGATATTTTTAGGCCTCAGTCTCGCAATGAGATCTAGCCAGTGACTTTAAGGGGCTCTGCAAGGGCTCAGAGTCTGCCTGCATGAATCTCATTGCAGGATAGGGGCCTTAAATAAGCTCTTTTGAAGCCTGACTCTGTATACACTCCCACAAGTGAGTTAATTGACTGCAATGGCATGATTTCTGGGAGAAAAGTATGAGTAAGAGTTGGTAGGATCCATGATTTTGTACCATGTAAAGCAAAATTCTCCCAAGTGATACAATTTAAAGTTCCCCTTTAAAAAAAATTAAAGTAGTGGTAGCAGTGGAAAAATCATGTAGAATTTAGCGTGGGTTGAACAGAAACTACATCAAAAACTTAAAGAAATGAATAGGGAATAATATCTTTTCTGTACGTTTTTTAATGCACCCTACATAAATTAATATATATACCTCAGCCACACAGTTTTTAAAGCAACATACAAAATGTTATGGATAGCCTATTAGATTCCATTATTTTCAGTAGGACTTTGCAGAAGGGAGGAAATGCATTTGAAAAGATTTGCTGTGTTAAGGATTCAACCTGGAACAAACGTTTTATTTTCCTTTGGCTCAATCTTACAAATCCTTACATTTGTGTATACCTTACTCATGAGAATCCTGCTATAGTGACTGTGATTTCTTTTGCAAATATATGTGTGTGTCATTTGCACTGGAACTCAGTGGAGCTACTAACATGAATAAAGTTACTAGTGCATGTAATGATTGTGGGATTGGGGCATAGACTGAAATTTATCTTTTTGTTGGAGTTAAAGTATTATCCTTCCACTAGTAGTAAATTAGCATTTTATTATATACAGAGTAACCCATACATAAAGCTTAAAGAAAACATCAAGGGAAACAGTATTCCTGATTTGAAAATAAAGTGGGAAATGGAACAAAAGAAACCATAACTGGATATTAAATCTAACAGATAGAAAAGGAATGTGAGAGTGGTGTTTCCAATCGACATAGGATTCCCCATTCTATTTTCTTTATATGTATACTTTCCAAATACAGTAATGCATTGACTGAATCATAAACTCAATGAAATTCAATAAATTCTAAAAACATATGAATTTAAAATTGAAATATGGGACAATTAGAATGTTAGTTCTTCTCAAAATACTAATGTAATAACTCTGTAAAAAGTATAGTGTTTTAGGAAAGGCAACCTAGATGTAAGCATATAAAATAAAGCTGTAAAACTTCCTTCAAATGTATTTTAATCATTTTTAAATATTTACATTTAATAAGAACTAGTTTTTATTGCAAGAGAAATGTAATTACACTTATCATTCATGGAAAAATGGAGTTTTAATAGCTTGTACATTGATTTGCTAAAATGAAATAGTGACCTAAAAATAAGTTGCTATCTTTTCCTTTAGGAATAAATCCTTAGTTTATATGGGAATGTAAAACAGATTAAACTGTGTTTTTTATTATTGGGCAAACTAGATCAACTTTATTTTTCAGTGTCTCTATATTATATTTAATATAAACACTGATTGTTAGTGTGGGGGTTTTCAGTTAGAAGGACCTTATCAGGCTTTTACAACCCTTACTAATGAGGCTATTTATTAGGTAAACATTAGCTAGCAGGAGGATTAGCAACACCTTGATATTGACTCTATGGAAGCTGTTGATCAGGATTCTGGCTGCACACACAAGCAAATTTTATCAAGAAGCCAGTTTGTTTCTGCAAATTTTGGCTCCTGAAAATTCACATGGAGATCAATAGTTAGTAGATGTTTGACACATCTGAAACAAACAAAGCTGTTTGACAGCTGTGACTACAGGAAGAATCATGCTTTGCCTGAGCAGGCTGAAGTCTCCAATTAAACAAAGTACTTAAGCATAGCCATAACTTTATGATTATTTATTTGTATTGTCGCAGTGCCTAGGAACCCGGCTCATTGACCAGAACTCAGTTGTGCTGGGTGCTGTACAAACACAAGAGCAAACTTTAAGCACACAAGCAGTACTGTTAGCTTCAAAGAGACTACACACATGCTTGAAGTTAAGCCTTTGATGAATTAGAGCCTAAAAGAGCAATGAAGGATGGTGGAGTGGGAGGAATTCAGTTAGGCTTAATATGTCTCATAGAGAAAATTGTCATGCTCATATTTTATATTATCTTCATTTAGCCACTTATGTTTATTTTTCCTTGTGTTTTGTTCAGAATAGTCTAGGTTCCAGCTCTGGAAGTTTTCATGCTGAGCACTGAAAACTGATGCAATCTTACGTCACAAAAGTAACTTCACCTACCTCCTCAATAATGAAAATGTGACTATTCATAATAGAATTAATTCATTCCCTCAGAATAATGGTTTCTCTTTGAAGTCTGGTCCTGAAGTTTTTTTGCTGCAGGATGGCCACCTTAAGATCTGCTATAGTGTGGCCAGGGAGGTTGAAGTGTTCTCCTACAGGTTTTTGTATATTGCCATTCCTAATGTCTGATTTGTGTCCATTTATCCTTTTATGTAGAGACTGTCCAGTTTGGCCGATGTACATAGCAGAGGGGCATTGCTGGCATATGATGGCGTATATTACATTGGTGGCCGTGCAGGTGAATGAACCGGTGATGGTGTGGCTGTTCTGGTTAGGTCCTGTGATGGTGTCGCTGGTGTAGATATGTGGGCAGAGTTGGCATCGAGGTTTGTTGCATGGATTGGTTCCTGAGCTAGAGTTACTATGGTGCAGTGTGCAGTTACTGGTGAGACTATGTTTCAGGTTGGCAGGTTGTCTGTGGGCGAGGACTGGCCTGCCACCCAAGGCCTGTGAAAGTGTCGGGTCATTGTCCAGGATGGATTGTAGATCCCTGATGATCCGTTGGAGGGGTTTTAGCTGGGGACTGTATGGACTTCAGGACCAGACTTCAAAGAGAAACTGCTGAGCTTCAGTTCATCTGCAAATTTGACACCATCAGCTCAGGATTAAACAAAGACTGTGAATGGCTTGCCAACTACAAAACCAGTTTCTCCTCCCTTGGTTTTCACATCTCAACTACTAGAACAGGGCCTCATCCTCCCTGATTGAACTAACCTCGTTATCTCTAGCTTGCTTGCATATATATACCTGCCCCTGGAAATTTCCACTACATGCATCCGACAAAGTGGGTATTCACCCATGGAAGCTCATGCTCCAAAACGTCTGTTAGTCTATAAGGTGCCACAGGATTCTTTGCTGCTTTTACAGATCTAGACTAACATGGCTACCCCTCTGATACTTTGTTTAGTTTGTGAACTTGGCATTCTTCCAATAGAAAAATACTGCTATATAAATACATTGCTTGGCAATATATGGGAAAGGGAACATGCAATGCAGAGAAAAAGGAGAAATCTTCATAAAAGATAAATTTAACCATAAAATATGGTGACTCAGGATCACATTAATACACCAAAAAGTGATGTTACCAATTCAAAGCCATCTCAAGTTACCAGTGAGTGAGTTATTGCCGTTAAGTGGCCAATATTAGATTAGTTGGTAGTTTCATTCCAGTTCCTAGTGGACAGGGGCCCACCGTTTTACTACTAATGAGCCATGTTTTGTATACTTTACCCAACCAAAACTCGTTTGGACTTTTCTCAAGTAGGGTCTGTAGAGTTTGCCCTGTTACTATTAGCATCACAACAACTACTAACAAAACAGACAGAGTAATTGACTTGTCATTGAGGTTAAGGGTTTGAATAAATTGGAAACTGAAATGACCTCTCACCCCCAGCTATGATTTGTCTACCTCAGGCATGTGACACACTGGCAGGACACTGTAGGGGAGCTACTTCTGCTCCCAAGCTGACTTGGTAACAGCAACTTTTGCAAGCTTTAAATTCACTTTTAGAAAAAGGAATCCTTTATAATGGAAAGCTAGAACAGTGCATTCATGGGCTCCTCAGTAAGCTCACTTCTTCTTTCTCTTTACTCCCATGCCCTGTGTCGATCCAGTTGCTGGAACAGAGCCTTAGCGCATTCAAATGGAATTTTCTTACTGCATGTGCTAACTGCAACTGCACATTGCTAAATGGTGTGTTTGCCATTTGATCTTATATATGGAGGAGCCACTTACTGTTTGTAGCTGCAGTACACAATTGCGTACAATTAGAGTATCCCCACAGTCATTATCCATTACTTCTGTTATAAATACGCAATATTTGTGTTCTTTTAACAAAGCCTTCAATAACCTCAAGTGTGATACCATGAAATGTCAGAGGACAATGCTGGACAAATTAACATTGGGCCTTTGCATGCGTTTTACTTCTGCTTGCACTAACACTCTGTCATTTGGAAATATTAAACAAAATGGACTAGTGCCCACCCTAAAACTAGGGTTAATTGCCCCTCTAGCAGTTGTCCACATGTGCTAGCTATTATGAAGTTGTTTCGTCCATATTCCAATAGTGGTTGATGCAGTGAATTGAGGAACTGATGCCAGGAAATGTCCTTTTCTAAATTACATAATTAGGGTTTGGGGGGCATAGTGAAAGCAGATTAGGGGCATCAGTGTTGTTCTTGATGCAAGCAATAATTCAAAGCACATAAGTAAACACTTAAACTATGTGGATGACTTAATATTGATTAAACTATGATATCTGAGACTATACTGCAAGCAGGGCAGGGAGAGGATGTTGGAAGGAAAACAAAGAACTGGCTTCACATTTTGAATTAACTAAAAAATGAAGCATGTTCTTTGACCCGGTTGACCAGAAATCAAGGAATAGAACCATTATCGAAGTTAAAGCTATTGGATTGATTAATTAGAATTATTGGACTCTCTGATAAACTGTAATGATGGGTAATGTAGTAAATTAGCCATGTGGGAAAGCACACTCCAGAACCACAATTTCTACTTTATTTTGGTGTGGTTCTTTTTCATTAAAGTGCCCAGGAGCTTTGATTATAAAATTTTGATTAGGTGAATCTCAATTCTGTCTGTGAAGTTTGGCCGGGCCCATCAAGAGGATTTTTATGAGGAATATATTTTTCCCCCAGCAGACTATCGGATCATCAATTACATGGCATTTTTATTGATGAAGGACAGGGTACACCTTACCTGTAGGCAGAGGTGCTAGAACAATTTTTATAGGGGGTGCTGAGATGCATTGAACCAAACAGTAAACCTTGTTTATGATGGAAACCACTTCAAGCAAGGGGGTGCAGCAGCACCCCCAGCACCCTTAGTTCCAGCACCTGTGCCTATAGGTAAACAAACTTTGTTAAACTAGTTTGATTCATCATCTCTGTTGACTCCTCTGCCCCAGATGAGCAGGGAAGAGAAACGTGTAGTGCTTCAAATTATGGGACGGATCCTCAGCTGGTGTAAATTGGTGTAACTCCATTGAAATTGATGGACACACAAGCTACTTTACTATCATGCCATGAGTCCTTGACTTCAATCATGTGACTAAAGTTAGATGTATAAGTGTTTGCAAAATTGGGACCTAACTTGGGGGTTATGCTTTTTTGATCAGATTTGACCCTGTAATACAATCTGTTCCCCCCATTACCCACACAGCTCAGGCCTTACTAACCTGGTTGCCACCTCATAGTCCCTATTAAATCTCCCTATTTCATTGCCTCATGGAATCAGCTCTTCATCTTTTTAGGTATTTTAAATATATCAAATTGATCTAAAATGGATACTCAAGAGAAAGTGAATATAGGTAGATCTAAAGTTGTTCTCAGCTTTTATAATCATTTTTATCTGCTACTGTATGTGGAATTCTGGTTTGTTTTCAGTGTTCTTGGAAGCTAGTCTTGAAAAACGCTATTTTCTCTTGTTTTAAATGTACATAAGTGCATAATGAAAAGATCAGTCTAAATAAACAAAGGAGTGCAAACAGGGAAAGAAAGGGTCTTTGACAGAGTGTAAAACACGGGATGCTTCTGCATGCATTTAGGGAATTGTGATAGGTGCATCGTAAACTATTTTTAAAAAATACATATTTTACATCACAGCTCACGATATGGACCTCTATGTCCCCTGATCAGAAACATCCTGAGTTTGAACTACTGAAGAATGGATAGTCCAGTATACACAGCAACAGATGGCAGGCCTTGCAGGTTGACTTCCTGTTGGAGGAGAAATCAGTGACACGGAATCTGGACATATTCTCAGTGGAACTTTGTTTTGTCTACACTACGTACATCAGACCTACAACAGAAATGGAGAGTGGGAAGGGAATAGTCAAGGAGCTGGTTGCTGATCCCTGATCTCACACTGCACAGTTCTGGAGGCAGTAAGAGCAGCTATGGGGCTGCTCTAATTTACACCACCAGCATGTGGTCCCTAAGGGATCTTACGCTAGTGGAGAACTGTTGAAATGGAGCTCTGCTCCACCATGCCTCTACAGCTCCCACCCCAATCCACACTGAGAATTCTCTGGTGACCATTTATGGCCAGAATCTGTCACCAGAGTAGCCAGAGTAACACAACATGAACAGATCTTACTGGAAACTCTGGACCTCTATTTTTAGAACTATACAAATATTGTGTTAATCCTCCTAGATTCCTGCTTATTTCCTTCACATCATCCCTCAACCATCCAAATCCCTATGGTCTCCTGTCACTATGCAAGCCCCTATCTCAGTTCCAGTGCCCTTTATGCCACTCCTTCCTGGTGTTCATCATAATTACTGGTGATGCTGGAGGGTGCCAGAGTCCAGAGCTGTAAGAGTGTGCAGCTGGAGTGTCCTCCGCCACTGGCATTCATGGTGTGATATGCTGGAGTGCTGGTAAGAGATTGATCATTATTTCCTGGTCCGATCACATGACATGGATCAGCCCTACAAACAGTCACATGGCAGGGATCAATATAAGAGCTGGTTAAAAAAAAAAATCATCAGAACTGTTTTTCATTGAATAAATGTCACTGAAATTTTGTTTTAAAAATGGGGGGAGATCATTTTTAAAATGTTGCAATGTCCTGTTTTGACATACTCAGAAGGGAATTTGAAGGAAATGTTTCAATTGACTTTAAATGATTTTTTTCCAGAATTTCATTTTGCCAAAAATTTTACCATTTTGGCTTTTTGTCCCAATTCAAGATAAGGTTCCCCCGCGCAAAAAATCAAAAGTTTTCATGGGACAGAAAATTCATTTTCCAACCATTATCCACTGCTTGCAGTGGCTCCTTTTATATACCTCTCCAAAGGCTCTGTCTTTATTCTGGGAAGGGTTAAATAATTTTGAGCCAAGTCCTCAACTGGTGTAAATCAGCATAGCAGCATTTGCTCCCAGCTAAGGATCTGGGCCACTGTGCCACTGATCAGAGTATTCAAGGACTCTTGGATTCTTGTTTCTTCCTTGTGTAGTTCACTTGTTTCACCACTCAGGAAGCTAATTGCAGCATTTTTTTTGTGTGTGGTCTGCCAATTACTCTTCTTCCCATCAGTTCTAGGCTCTCTGAATTGTGGATTGCCTCCCAGGAGAGCACAAAGAACTGACAGCTTTTTCTGCTGTAAAAAAACATTTTCTGTCTCCTCTCTAGATGGATAGCAAAGAGCATTAGCATGTCTGTGCTTTGTCTCAAAACAGCGCACAATGCAACAGCTGAAACTTAGCATTCTTTTCAGCCAGTGACAAACTGTACTCCTGGTTCCTGGAAGGTCAGTCACCATCTCAAACAGCTTTAGCCATAGGACTTAAAACAAATTCTTTACCTCAATAGGTGATGCAAAAATGTTGCTCAAAGGTCACAATAGCCAGCAGCACTGTCTTTGTCCTTGCGTATTTATGCTTCATTTTAGACAGAATACATCCGATAAGCAATAACCGCTCCACCTGAAACTGATTCTTGGAGGAGGACATCTCTGACAATTGTGCTGTGCACTTCAGTCAGCCAGCACAGGTGCAAAAACATCTTGGGTTCTAGGAAGCCAGGCTGCAATAAACGTCAAAGGAGGTTAATTACAAAAACAAACAATAACAATAAAAAAAAACCCTTTGCAACTTTTATCACATTCTTGGACATGGGCCATGCACCCACAGCTTCTTGACCTTTCATTTTGTAAGGGGAGGAAGTTAGAGAAACAGCTGTAATATCCTTGGCAGATATTTTATACAGTAGTGCAGTAGTTATATGTGAGTAGCAAAATGGATGAACTTGTTAAGTTTAACTGTAATAATAGCAGATCACAGTTCCTCTAGGATCCATTCAGTGCTGCATACTGTATGTTGTCTTCGGAAGGTTATATGGACTGGTACATGACTTTATCCAAAGATACAAGGGAACAGTCCATTGGGCTTTGCTAATATCCCTCGGCTATTGCAAAAAAATCCAAATGGAAGGTTATACTTAAAGACAAAAGCCTTGCTCATATCATTTGAGTTGTCTCTACATGCTAATAACTACTGACAAGGTCAGCGCTGAAAAAGCAATATACTCAGGGTAAACACTAAAGATAAATACCTTTCACAACAAAGGCTACCTGGGAAACGTATTTATTTCCACAAAATGT